>NC_136011.1:8236877-8551461 GCF_048128805.1 Centroberyx gerrardi | reverse complement strand
AATAAATAGAGGGAACCTGAAAGTGGAACTGATAGACGTATAAAGAGATGGAAACAGATATTGGCAGAGGAGGGAGAGAGGGCCTTCACAGCAGATGGATGGCAGCAGAAAGAGAGGGAGAGAGAGTTGGGGAGGATAGGGATGCATTTGAGTCTGTCCACATAGATAAACTCCAGCTGGCCTGTGTGTAGTGTGTCCGTTGGCTGGCCTGGTCACTCAGTCAGCTATACTGAGCTGATCTGGACCAGACCAGGATGAACCACACTACTGTAGCACTGGGAGCACAGTCTGCCATATGGACTGGTGAGAAAACACCATTACAGACATATTACAATGTCCATCACTAAGTTTGAACACCACAACTAAGGAGACTTTCGAAATACATATTAACAATTAGGGATGGGATACACGATACGCGATACGGGGTTCACGATTCAATACAAACACAATACCATGTAATAAATAAAAGTTCAATGGCAAAATATTACTGTGCAGAATTATGTTTATTTCTGAGCCACAAATCTTGCAATGGCATTGGCTTACTACAATGTAAACAACAATTTAAAAATGTCATTCATTACAGATTCTAAGTAATATAATTTTGATGGAGAGCTTGTGAAATTGTGATGGGCAGGCCATCTCATTTGTATTACTTATTACAGAATAAAAAGGAGCTAATATCACAATTCATTTCAATTCACATTTGTATTATGATTTATTGAATTTTTATATATCGTCCCATCCCTATAGTAATATTACAAAAACTGCCTTTTTTCATCTGTCGAATTTAGCTAAAATGCAACCTATTCTTCCCATGCAAAATGCTGAGACACTCATCCATGCCTTTGTCTCTTCTAGACTTGATTACTGCAATGCCCTCTTCTCTGGCCTATCCAACTGTAGTATTGGTAAATTGCAGTGTGTTCAAAACTACTAACCCAGACCAGAAAATATGATCACATAACCCTCATCCTGGCCTCCTTGCACCGGCTGCCAGTCCAAACAAGAGCTGATTTCAAAGTACTTCTATTAACATATAAAATGCTTCATGGGCTTGCGCCACCTTACTTGTCAGCTCTTGTTACCCCATATCTACCACTGAGGTCTCTGTGATCCCGGGATGCAGATCCCTTGTCTGTTCCAAGGATAAAAAAAGCAGCGGGCAGGAGGGCTTTCTCTTACCAATCACCGTCTCTGGAGCAGTCTCCCAGTATCGATCAGAGATGCTGACTCTGTGGAATCTTTTAAAAGCAGGCTTAAAACATATCTGGTCCCTCTAACTTATGACCGAGTCTAGCTGGTCATGTGAAAATGATCCACTGATATGATGCTACTGCCTTTTGTATTCCCTTATTTTATTGGACTGTAAATATATTTTATTGTTTCATTTTTTACATTTAATTTATTGTGCATTTTACTATATTTATTTGTTGTTACTGGCCTACATGACCATTGTTTTTATTTTGTGAAGCCCTTTGAGGCATGCTTTGCAATATTTGTATTTGTATTTGTATACTTTATTATCCCTGTGGGGAAATTTGTCCTCTGCATTTTCCTAGTGATTGACAGGTCGCCTGCCCAGTGATTGACAGGTCGCCAGTTCTGGACCAATAGTAGGTGGCGGACAACCCCTGGCTTCACTCTGGCTGCTCTGGCTCCAAAAAATGTCAACATGGCGGCGATCGTAAACCCAATCTTTTGGCTTCAAAACAGCCTTTCAGAAACCTATGGATGATGTCACACTCACTACGTCTTTTTTTTACAGTCTATGATTAAACTGTATCTGGAATGGCCCACTGGCTGTCCCCCATGGTCGATAAAGTCAAAGTGGAGGGACTGTCGGTCTATGGATAGTTCAACTTCCACCTGGTATTTAGAGAGGGAGATAACATTTATAACATGCAGTATTATGACTGAAAATGAGATTGTAAATTCTTTACACTACTCATTGCTGGAAAAAGTAATACTATCACTGTAATGCATTACTGTCTAACTACAGTCAGCTTGGGCAGACCTCTTCTTTATCCTTTCAGTTTTACAGACAATTTGAGTTAATTTTGTGGCTAATGTTTTGTATATTTTCTGTAAGCACATGTCATTTGATGGCTTTGCCAGTTTTTACATTTATTTTGATGTAACCTCATTGCTAGCTGACAAAAGATGGGTCTGCCGCCTTTGCAGTAACATTAAAAATGTATATAGCCCCTAGGCCTAAAAGAAATATGGAAAAATAAATGAACTCTATTCAGCCAATGAACTGTACCAAAACTGGGTACAGTAATAGCGATTTGATGAGCAGTGAAACAGAATATAAATCGGAAGGCACGGGCACCGTTAAATTGCCCTGTGCCTTTTAGTTACATCCCTGCCCCTTTCCTCTTTATAGACTCCTCCAAAACAAGGAAACCACTTCCATGTTTCTTACACCTTTCACATATTCATTATAGATGCACTTGTCGAGAAAAGGAGCCTTCCCTCTCTGAGGCAATACTCCTTACACTGCCAGCCAATGACAGCCGGGGTCAGAGGTCAAGTCTGACTTGCCACAGCCTCATTCCTGACCCCTGCGCCTGCCATTCCCCAACATCCCCATCCACAACCCCAGGGCTGACAGAAACAACATCAGCCCTGTATTTCAATAACACACGGGCCAAATGATAAGCATGTAAACCGGGAGAGAAAAGGGAAAAGGCCAAGAGGGAGAAGGTTTTGTTTCAGGGTGTGAGTGTGTGAGGGGGTGTGTGTGTGTGTCTCCACGGTGAAGGTGGCATGTTCCATTACCCGGCCATGATTTAGCTCACTCTGAGGTAATAGTCGGCCCTGGAGAGGTCAGCAGAGGGCCAGTGCAGGAGAGAGGGAGAGAAAGAGAGACAGAGAGAGAGAGAGAGGCAAATAAGAGAATAAGAGAGGGGAAAGGCAAGAGAGGCAAGCACCGAAATTGGGTGAAAAGAGCAAGACAAAAAAGAAAGAAAGGAGAGAAAAAGTTGGGCGGGCATTATGCGGTGGCAGTGTTGATGGACATGTTGGCACGTTGGCGGGAACAGAGCGGTGTGTGTGTGTGTGTGTGTTTGGGGCGGGAGGTTTGCTTTTGCGACAGCGACAGGCCAGGCTGGCTCAGCCGTCACTCCAGGACCCTGAGTAGCGCACAGCCACCTGTCCACTCCTATCAGCGCTGCCGCTGTCCCTCTGTCTGGCCTCCACAAACAGGAGGGAGCGTGACGAGAGAATGAGAAAAAAAAAGAGAGAGAGAGAGAGAGAGAGAGAGAGAGATACAGAGAGAAGGGGAGCAGCGAGAATGTGATGGGACGGAATAGAAAATAGCGAGAGCAAAGAGCTTTCCTCAGTGATCGGAAAAGGGAACGGAGCGGCGTGTGAATTTGCAGTGACAGGTCTGCGTCTCTGTCACCAACGCGTGGGACGACTGTCCACTAACGTCCTTCACCGTCCTCCGACTGCCGCGATGTGATTGGTTAGTCACAGCCTTGTCGCAGAGTGTTTTCATCATTGGCCCATTTGGGTGGATTAGAAACCCGACCCCGGGTCCTAACATCCTATCGTACGCTGCGTCCTCCTCAGTTTGCTTTACACCGGACTGGATCGCTCTCGTTCTGATTGATGAATTCATATCTGGACAGCAGCCAACTTCAAATATACTCTGATAACATAAATGTCTCAAAACTAAACATGGCTATTGGTCTGTTATACTTGCATACTGCCTAATAGCCTCCTTAATTTGAATTCTTATACTTTGCCTTTGAAGAAAGCCTCTACTTAAGGCATTAGTAGTATCGCTTCTATTGAGATACATCAATCTACAGCTTCTTAGAAATCCCTTGATCCTTGTCCTGCAAACTTAGGAGAACAAAACATAACAGGATCCGATCTTTGCTTTGTTCTTTCACAAGCTTATTTTGGACTTTTTAAATCACACGATGAGCCACTACATAGTTTGTATTATTTGTACAGATTGCCATACACGCATACATTCTCACACATAAGCACACGTACACACACACACACACAGACATTAACAAAGGAGGTTATGGAGTGAAAGATTTGCTTGCCCTTTCACTTTTCTCCAAGACACTTTCACTTATCACTTACACCAGATGACCTTCAGGCCGTGTTTATGTATACGCTCGTGTGAGTGTATCCGAGTGTGTGTCTTGACTATGCATCAGTGTGTTTTTCACCTTATGAATGTGTATATGTTACGATTCTGTGGGTATATACTGTAAGTTATGGGCGGTGTGTCTGCCCCTGTAGGGTGCGTGCACGTGTATTTCCCCCAGCGATGGCTAAGAGAAAGGCAGAGGGTGTTCTCCTCCCATCCATGACAGATTTAGTCATAAATCTGCTGGATTAATACACATCCTCCCAAGGACTATCGTGGTGTGTGTTGTTGAAACACAGGAGTCACTTAAAGCCAGACTCCCGACACTATTTGTCTTCGTCTCTCTTCCCCATCACTGTTATTAATGTCACAAACACACACACGTACACGTGCGCACACACACACACAAAGAGGAGTGGGGCTGTGGAGAAGAGAGAGAGGAAAATGAGAAAGAATAAGGTAAATGCCTTGTTTAAAAGGAACTGTTAATTTAAGAATTTGTGTGTTATGGATTATCTATTTTTAACAAACAAATCTAATCTCCATTGAAGAACGCAAATTGTCCATCATCAAAAGTTGCATCAATTTGAGAATGTGTGACATTTGTTTGTTCATAGCACAAAGGCTTTTTTTAAGATGCCTACTTTATCGCTGGCTGTCTAATTGACCTCCCTGGGGAAGTGGCTTTACTGCCTGTCTCTATGGCTTTCTTCATCCCACAGGGAAATAAATTGTCTGCATGCTTCCTCTTTTCTATTAAGGATGCCCCCCGAACACATGCACCTCTCTTTGTATGGAAATACAAGTCCAAGCGTTTAGTTTCTGGCCACCGCACTATTGTCATTCCAGGTGGATCTGCTTGGTTTATTCCCACGTTCCTGGCCTACCTGAGGGAATGTGAGTCTCTAGACATTAACGCAGCACACAGCCCCGCGGGCAGGGGGAGAGCTGATGAGTTGATCTCAACTCATTTCCATCGCATTTCTAATGAAAGGGAAGACAGTTTAATTTATTGGGTGTTTGGGCTTGGAGGGAGGGGGGTTACAAGTTAATGTGTGTTCCCCCAAGGGATTCTCTTAAAAAGGATAAGCCTGGAATAGTGACTTAAATCCCCTGATGGAATCTGACTTGTAAATTGCCCCAATAGTAATTCTCTGGAGACGGTCTAAATGAAACAGCTGGGGCCATTCACTAGTATGACCGTTTGGCTGAGAAGTTTAGGTGCACTCTGCCTGATCAATACATACATACAGTGATAAAACAGATAGTTCCAGTCCTCAGTTAACGTTCACAGCTGTTGTAAAATACCCGACAAAAACACACTTCTGGCCGCGTAAGTTATTTTAAATATAAATGTGCTAAGCAAAAATCACTACTCATACACAAGTGTTGCATAGCAACCACATTTAATTATTATACTTTACTTGGCAATTAAAAATAAAAGATTATTGAACATTTGTTTTTTCATAAAATGGTGTTACTGTTGTTTTATAAAAGCTATAAGCCATTAGACACCGCTTTGTATCTTGCCTGAAACCTCTTAGAATCATTAAAGTATGGCTTCTTGTGGCATATACTTGAATAAAGTTAAATACAACAGTCAAATTCAGGAAAGCACAATACAGCCAAATTCAACAAGGTGTAGTTTGCACTCTAATCTCTGTCGTTAACAAAGGACGTACATTTTTTTAAATTTTCTCATTCCTACTAACCCACCTTCTACAGTATAGTGGTGCTTTGGCATAGATGTGGGTTTCAGCCCATGAGTGTTTATCATTCCCTTCCATTGTATAACTGTATGGGCACTATCAGTGAAGTGATTCAAACACACACACACAGACACACGCACGTACACACATAATAGTGGTGTGCGCGAAACAGCCTCATTTTGTTATTATGGCACACAGCCAATTAGAGGGACGCGGTTTTGCGTGCTTCCTCTTTAGCAGCACTCTGCCTGTTATCCCGGGCCTGATGGATCTGAGGCTGGAACACATACAGCATTGTAGCTTACAGTCACACTCTCATAATCACAACTTATCTATGTGACAGATGTGAAGGCTCTCTACTACTGCTCCTCTCCACAGAGTACACTATTCAATTACTATTCACATGGTAATTCATAAAGTGATGAATGCTGTACTGTGAAATAGGGCGCAAAATACAGACGGCGTGCCGAATGAGCTCATATTCCTCGAAGACAGTTTCTCGGCGAGTGAATTTTTGATGCGAGTGATTGATGTGGGACAACGTGGCTTCAGTTTGTCGTCGCTGATGTGTTTGAAGGCTCCCTTTGTCAGTGGATAGATAGTGCGGTAACATGAGTGGCACGGTACTGACTCATCAAGTCACTGATTGTATGACTTCACTGGCCCTGCCTCAAGACAATTCATTAAGTATTTACAAGGACCGGGTCAAGATCAACGGTCTCTCTGCCCTGTCCTCCGCAGTTGTCAATCGTCCACTTTATCCTCAGCTGGCTTCGCCTCTTCCTTTGTTTGCAGCTACTTTGGTAAACAGCGTACTGAACATTGCCCATCTAGCCTTTCAGCCTCTGAGCGTCGTAAAAACTCATAGCAATAATTCACAACATGCCCCAAATTGCAGTCCTGACAGAGCCTGTCCCACTGAATCAGCGCTTAGATGGACGAGAGGTTCTAGAGATGTCACTGACATAATAAACAGAGGCTGTGGCCTATAGCCCCTTTTCTTTCTCCTGCCTGAGGCCCGGGGCAGGGCCGACCCCGGTCCCAGTCTAACACACACGGCTCCTATTGATCCGGCAGGGATTGATGTTCTCCAGCGGTTGATTTAGCGCCCCCACTGGCCCCCTTGCCACCCTCAGACAAGGCTGGGCTGAATAAAACATATGGCTCCCGTGTATGGGTTAGCCAGTCCTCCTCCTCTCCTCCTCTTCTTCACCTCCATTCCTCTGCCTCTCCAGCCCTTGTCATTTTGGCTGTTTTATGGCGGTGCATTTTTCAGCCCTGCCACGGTGAAACAACTGCGCTTCGTCTTAATGCTGAGCTCCTTCGCCAGCTTGTCCCCTCATTTTGGAGAAGTGCTTATGGTAATGAAGTGTATTTGTCACTATCTTCAACAAATCTCACTCCTGTGCACTTTTCTCTTCCCCTGTTTTTTTTTTTTTTTATTTACTCTCGTTCTGCTCTGACTTCTTTATTATGCCCAGCTTCCTCTCATACTTCTGGCTCGCTCATTCTCCTTTCTTCCACTCTTAAAATAAACTGTGCACGTATCCCGGCATCCTTATTTATCACAGTGTGAGTCCTCTAGACTTTCTCTTCCCTTTGTACTTACCCACAGGGATACCCACTTTGCTCCAAATTGACTACAGGTCAGATATATTGGGTGTGCATTCTGGTTGGGGCCCCCTTGTGTCTTTGTGCGCGCTGACCTTAGTTTGGCCCAGTTTGCTCTCCTTTGGTCACTCCGGTTTGACCTCATTGTCTGAACACAGTGGCAGAAGTGGGGATCCAGTGGGATTGTTTGAGTTGCTGAAGAGAGTAAGAGGTTTGGGGAGGGTGAGAGAGAGAGAAAGGTGAGGGAGAGAGATGATTCCTCCAGCCCATCGCTCTTGTCAGAGCAGCGGTGTTCGAGAGCGGAGGAGAAGGGGAGGGGCGCTGTTAATGTGCACTGTATCATTCATAACAGTAATACTGGCATCACTTGCTGCTAAATAGCATCATTTGTCAGGGGAAAGGGCTGGGTGCCACGGTGTTACAGATAAGCACCAGGAGGCTGCCCACACTGCACCACTTACACACACACACACAAATATGCACACCTTTGTCTTGCTATACTTGTGAGGGCCTTCATTGACTACTGTAATTTCCAAGGTCTAATCCAAAACTAACCTTAAACTTACTTACCTTACTCTAACCTAAACCTAACCCTAATTTTAATCTTAACCCTAAAACTAAACCCTAACCCAAAAATAGCCCTTTAAAGAAGTGCGGACTGACAAAATGTTGGATTTTCCTCATACTTCTATCCTTGTGAGGACATTTGGTCCTTGTAAGTATAGCAGTGCAACACACACACACACACACACACACTTGTATATACATATACGGTGTGTTTACTTACTTCATACATACAGTGCCATAGTCAAAGCTCCATATCTACTAATCTTTAATACAACTGCACATGTATTCAGTAGGCATGGGCACATTCTATGATGAATACGCCTCCAGTCCTGCACACGTGAGCCTCCTTACTCCTAATCTGAGTAGAGAACCCAACCTGTATAGTTAATGTGCTGTTCTCAGTTCGCCTCTCTCTTCCAGAGTAGGAGTTAATCTTCCACAAGACTGTGGCTCACAGACAGGGTTAGTCTCAAATGACCATTTGTTATTCTTCACTTGAGTACATGTCTACCCACATGGAGCAGATGATTCTTCCTTAGTTGAGAAGGCTGGAAGGAAGAGAAGGAAAAAAAAAAGTCAAGTTATTATTGATGACTATGTGGTAAAATGCTTAATTTGCACCGTCTTCAACCAAATTATAACTCATATTGAAAGCAGCCGAATTTGCATAAATCTCATTAGACGCAATGAGAGGGGTTCATAAATCGTTATATTAATTAGTCATTTTTGCCACCCTTTCATGGGAAAATGGGGTGTATTAATAAAACGAGAGGGGTGTGTGATTGTGGAGCCTAATTGGTCGTTGTGTTAAGCAGTTTGGGCCACGAGTGACAGGCTTGATTTAGTTTGGCTTCACCTCTATTGTCTGATGAAGTACCTGCAGGGAGGGAGAGAGAGCGTGTGTGTGTGTGTATGTGTATGTGTGCTCATTGTGTGTGTGTGTGTGATCTATGTATTTACTCTTGTGGGATCCCTTGTCAATTGTGAGGAACGTTTTCTGGACCTCAGTGGGAAAAGGGTTGTTTTTGAGATTAGGGGTTATAGGGTGAGAATGAATGAATTAAAGGAATAGTTCACCCAAAAATGAAAATTCTGTCATCATCTACTCACCCTCATGCCAGCTGAAACACAGGTGAAGTTTGTCCATATAACACACAGGGAGGTTGCCAGCACAACTCCATAGCCGTCTTCTCCAAAACAACTGAAGTCAGTGGGGACCAGTTCTTCAGAGTTCCAAAAAGACCTATATTTACACCATCATTTAGTGCAAATCTTAACTACAGCTGATTGATTTGCAACAAATCATGGTGTATAGGTCTTTCTATTCACAGTGTGATTGTTTGGCTTTTTTTTTTTTTTGAACTCTGAAAAACAGGTCCCCATTGACTTCAGTTGTTTTGAGAAGGCTGCTATGAAGTTGTGCTGGCAACCTCCCTGTGTGTTATATGGACTAACAAATTTCACCTGTGTTCATTTGGCATGAGGGTGAGTAGATGATGACAGAATTTTCATTTTTGGGTGAACTATTCCTTTAAGAGAGAATTAGAGTGAGAATTAAGGCCCAAACGCACTGAAAACGTCTGATGCGCGCATTTTGAAGTACACCTATTGTTTTAAATGGCCGAACGCACACCAAAAGCATTATGAGGCGCGTCAAACTGCCTTGGCCACCAAAAAAAAAAAAAAATAACGTTAGCCAGCCGACTTGAGGAGCAGCCAAAGCATGGACGAGGAGAAGCTCATCAATGAAGTCCAAAAACGACCTGTGATATATGACTGCAAACTACTGACTGTTTACTGTTACTATGGCAACAGGTGACAGCTGACGTTAGCTCCGTTAGCTTAGCTTAAAACTTTATGAACTATACAATTGTAATTCTGTAATGCTAAACGAAAACAACTACCACTGCCAACAGCTATACTACTATAGATCTTAACCGTTGTGTTGTCACATGTCAGATACTAAAAATAAGAAAAATAACAGTTAGCATAACAGACCCACCCCGTATCATCTATCATGAACGTTTACTGACATCTACTGGTCATAAAACTTAACTTGCTACATAAACCTAACAACAGCAATTAATTAACATAGTATAGAGTTATGATTAGCTGTGCTTTATGTGACTTTCACCCACCAGGAAGAAAAAATAAAAGATGAAATGAGATGGCTGGTCCCCAGTGGCTTTACCGGTGTTCTACTGCCAACCAACTGACGAAAGCAGCAGCACGCACCCAACAGTTGCCCTCCTGCCTTATGTAACGTAATGTTATAGGCTACTCAAATAGAAATGTATAGAAAATGAATGGGGGGTATCTGTAAAGCATACAAACTTGTGCCTGCCTACATATAAATAGCGACCTTTTCCCAAAATACTGCTGGTTCTGTGGTGTTGGCATTTCAAATCTGATGCCTGCAGTGCGCCATAGGAGCATCAATTGACGCGCGTCAAATGAGGCGCGTCAATTATCACTTTCAATGCGTTTGGGCCTAAGTTATGTTGACGTCAGCGAATGAATGCAGGTCAATGGAATGCTCTCACTCATATCAACTCAAGGACGTACATGTGTTTGTGTCTGTGAATTTGCACTATTTGTTTTGCATGTGTACATGTTTGTGTCTATGTATGGAGGGTGAACACAGCATTAACCCCTTTAATACGCCTTCATACCATCTGTGTGTCCAGCCATTGTTTGTGACTTATCACAGCGAAGCCTCCCCTGAAGCCTATTACGGGACATAGCCTGCCCATGCGGTTTTACTCTGACCGGTAATGAGCCTTGTCCCCCGGGTCGCTGGGTCTCGATGCCGTCCTTGATGCCGCTCCTTGCCTCAGCCCTGCCCTCCTTGACACATCTGTCCAGCGTGGTGGATTAGCCGGCCTGGCTGCGCTCCACCTCTGGGTTTGATTAGCCAGGCTGTCTGGGCTCCATGTCTGTGATGAATGAAGCCTGTGAACTGCTGCAGCTCCAATTAAAATCACTCTGCTACTCTAACCTCACATGTGCTTGTGTAAATGTGAGTGTGTGTGTGTGTTGTTTGTATCCTTAACATGAAAATACAGCTTACTATATGCATGTCAGTTTTGTTCTTTTGAGACTATTATGGAAAAAGTCTTCTAAAGCGTCAATCAAGGTTTCATGCCTGAGAAGATATGCCACTCACAAAATTATATATATATATTTTTTTTTTTTTACCTTGAGGTGGTTGTATTTGACAGTGGTGTCATTATCTTCTTGCATGTTGCTTGTAGCTTTTTTTCCCCAGTGGTCTCTCTTTCTCAATTAGTTTCCCTGCATTATCTGCATTGACAAGAATCCCCTGCAACAAGGTTTATGAAAAGTAACCAACTATGGAAATCTTCAAATGAATAATAGCTTGGCCTGCGTTGGAAAAATGTAGCAATGGAACTGTGTATTGAAAGTTGCCTAAAAATGGTTAAAAATGAAAACTTCAACGACAATATGAGCACTATGCTATGTAAATATATGAGCACATTTTTTCTCTACCATGAGGTACAGGGCAAGTCATTTTCACTGTTCTTTGGGTCTATTTAATGGGTACACTTTGCTGAGGAGAGATTCTTTTTATGGTAGTTAAATAACTACTGGCAACTACAGTAGGCTACCAACCATTGGGAGAAACAATCTTTCAGTGACATTCAGATGGATAACAATATTTTTTCTATCCAATACAAACACCTCAAGGTAAGAAACACAATGAAATGTTTTTATATGAGTGACACATACCTTTAAGTGGCCCAGTAGAGCGAATGCGAAAGCTCGGGAAATTATTGCATTTGAGTGTATGTGCAATGATTCCTTAATACTGCTGGCGATAAAAAATATATTAGGTCTCACAATCTCTTTCTCTCTTTATAATAGCAACTCCGAGGTCACAAAACCAATCAGGAAAGCTCTTATTCCCTGTCCTTTGACCCCTTCGTGACCTCTGACCTTTGACCCCCTGTCTGGCAGGTTCATCGGTGGCCCAGCTGAGGGCATCCGACCCCGAGAGGGAACCTCTTTTATACGGGGTGGCGGGAGAAGAGGCCTCAAAGTATTTTTCTGTGAATAAAGAAACCGGCGTGGTCTGGCTTCGACAGCCCCTCGACCGCGAGGTAAGGAACGCCACACCTTTTTCGAAAACACACACGCATTGACTCACAGGCGCACACACGCGCTCACAATTTTCAAAGCAAATGTGCTATATACAACAAAAAGACATAAAGGACAATTTTGAAAATAGGAAATGGAAGGGAAATTATGGAATGATGAAAGAGCAGCGAAAAGTGAAAATGCTCTCCGGTGGGCAGAGATGAAGAAGAAATTGTTTCAAGCTCAGAGTGCAGTTTCTATGCTCTGCTTTTCGGCGTGTTTCTGCGCCGTATGTCCAATGCGAAGTTTGTGCTGATGGGTGTCTCTGTCTCCGCCAGACCAAGTCAGAGATGCAGGTCGAATTCTTCGTGAGTGACAGGCAAGAGGTAAGAGACAGATTTGCAGTGCGATTACAGTTGTGACACCTCCCATCACACGCTGACACCTGGATACAGCCCGACCACATAGCACATACAGGGCTTCTCTTCCCCTCTCTATCTGTCTCTCTTTCTCTTTCATACTCCGTCTCTTTCATTCTCACCCTCATTTTTCTCTCTCTTACATGTAATCATTCTGACACCTGTCTCACTCACGCACTTTAGCTGCTGAAACATACTGACATTCAACCTACACTGCCCCAAGGGTAATCTACCATACACTTATCCTCTTTTCTTTCACATTGAATGGTTAATCTTGGCTCGCTATGGCTAATACAGATTCCTAGCGACTACAGTAGATGTTTTTTACCAGTCCTCTGTCACATTGAGTAGCTGTGTAGACGTGTGGAGGTGGCTCTGGCTCTGTGGCAGGGTTTTACTGAGGTGCCTCCTCCCTCAGGTGGTCAAAGACACGGTGAACATCCAGATCGGAGACGTGAACGATAATGCTCCAATCTTCCACGGCCAGCCTTACACCGTCCATATCCCAGAGGTAAGGCTGACACAAAGTAACACCTAACCGCATCCAAGGCAGCAGGAGTCTTGGATCATGGTGTGCTTTGCCCAATCTTTCCTGTAAATGTATTAAACAGCCCCAACACTGAGGGAGAAAATATAACTCCAATGAAAATTGATCATCTGTCTTTATTGCTGATCCCAAAAGTATAGGAGAAATACAGCGTACTTTGTACTTCATATCAAAATAAAAATGCAAGCAGAAAAAACTTTGACTGTCCAGGTCGCAAAACAAAATTTCACTCACCCCTAACTACTACAAAACGCCCTGGGGAAACAAAGGCTTGCCATTACTAGAATTTGAGAGAAGGTAAGAAAACATGTTTGAAATTCATCTTCATGATGTGACTATTGTAATGGTAAAAGTGCGGTCGGTAGATCCCACCGATGGTGATCAGCATCTATTCATAGCACTTTCTGTCTCAGCTGCCCTGCAAATGGCTGCATTTTTCCCTACCTGTATGATTTGCCCACGATTTAGGGAATTCTCTTCTAGCTCATGTTTAGAGAGAGTGTGCTTGCCTTTCGATATATGGAAGAAAAACACTCCCCGCAGTGCAGACCTCAATCTCTTTTCTCCTCTCCGCTTCTCTCACTTCTCTGTCCTCTCTCTGAATCTGCTACCTCCCTTCTCAGCTTCCCCTTTTTTCCATCTTCCTCTCTCCTCTTTGCCCTCTCCCCCATCTAATCCTTGATATGAAGTAATTGCCAGAGTGGAGTGGAGGACTTCAAACAGGGGCTGAAATCTATCTCAGACGCGCACACACACACATATCTTGTTGTGTTTATATTGAGCACATACCCCTCTCCCAGTCTTCACCAAATCTTCAAAGCCACTGGCTTTTTCTCTCCCCAATCCATAAAGTCAGGCAAATAAATGGGAGAAAGAAGGACTGTTTAGACTAGGCTGTTTAGACCGCCCACCAGAGAAGGTTCTCTCAGGCCAATGCAACCACTGCTAAGTTGTGTGGGACTCACTTAAAGTCCACGTACAGAGACTTTCCAAGCTCTGCAAACAATGGACTTCGGTTCAGCCTCCAGAAAGCCATTAAACGGAGCTGTGTTTGACCCTCATTCGCTCACATTTTGTTAGTTCCCTTGCATCACTCACTGAATTACTGCTTATGTCAGTCCTGCCCCCATAGTGCCTACAAAATTTAAGCTTTCTTTTATTTGAGGCAATGGGATGTGGTAATAACTAAGTATACTTGAAACACTGAGACATACCAGTGGGTCTTATTCACCGATATTTCTTTATATTTGAAATGGTGGAAGCCTGGAACAATGAGACACAACTTAGTCAAAACACAAAATATGCATTCCTTGTGTGTGTGGGCGCAATGTGAGTCTAATTTGCAGGTGGTATGATTTGATCGCATATCTCAACATTGCCTTCTGAGCATATTTGTTTGTGCCTTGCTTGATAACTTAGGCTCAACTGATCTTTATTCATTCATATTTTTATGTTGCAAAATAGCAGTGCAGCACACAGAGAGCTGTTCAATGAAGCCTTCCGCCGAAGCCTCAAGGAGTTTTGGGAAAGGCAGGAGTGATCATTTGGGAGTCAGTTTCTTCCTCGTTGTATCCTGTTTCCTCTTCCCCTAGCCTTTCCTCTCTCGCTCCTCCTTTCCCCACAACTTCCTGTACCTGCATTTTCATGGCCTCATTACCTCTGCGACCCCAGTTGACCTCTCGCGGGCAAAGCAAACACGCTGCGACATCACTCCATCAAGCTGTCACTCACTGGACATGCCGCAATAACTGGCCAATCAGGGGTTACAGCGCCATCAGCACCATGAGGCACTTCTGCTGAACTTTGCTACAGTAAAAAAAACAGTGGAAAACACTGCCAGAAAGAGAGAGAGAGAGAGAGCAGGGAGAGAAAGATAGGAGGTGATTGATGTGACGGGTGACAGAGTAGTAGAAGTGAACAAGCAGTGATGAAAGAAAGACAAGGGTTCCCATGATGAGATCTAACACTGGCCCACTGACAGCACAAGAAACACATCGACCGCAAGTCAAAAGAAAACGACGCAAACTAGTTAAGGTTCGTCGAAACAGAAGAATAGTTGGGCGAGGGGGGATTGAGGCGGGCCTGGTACAACTCAGTAGTGAGCAGATGAAGCGGTAGTGTGAGGTGAGGTGTGCAGCGGGGAGAGTGTGTGTAATTGTGGTTTTAATTTGTGGGATCATAAAGAGGGTGAAGGGGAGCAGGTGGGCTGCTAGCATTCCCTCTGTCAGTGCTAATGAGCTGGCCAGATTTACAGCATCCACGCACTCAGGCAGCCAGCAGCAGAGGCCGGATACAAAGAGCTACGACTATCACCAAAAATAATGTTTCGCTAAAACAGCAGATGGGCCACAACCCAAATCCATTATTGGATGGGACGACGGAGGGGGACTGCAATATATTGAGAGGTGTTTTTCACATTCCCTAAGCACGGCAGGTAGTCCTCTATACAGCAAGCCCTCTATTGACAAACTGATTGTTTGTCACTCGCTTCTACTCGGGCAATATCTTCCGTAGCTGTAAATGTGTCCTCAGGGAGACGTCCAAGCAAAATGCATCAGACACTGTCGCAGATTGTGACATTAGAAAAAAACTGTTATGCCAAGTGTGCATCTGCAATATGCCGTGCGGTGCAGGTGTTTGAGCAACTGCAGGACTGTCCGTGGCTAAAAGACATAGACACACACACACACACACACACACACACACACACACACACACGGCTGCCTGACCCTCACGCTCTCCCACTGGGAGTCAGTCTCCCTGTCAGTGACCCTCTGCCAATATCAAATGCCAACGCTAATGACTTCTCTGACTGCGCTCAGTGTGTGCCATCTCCCGCTGTTTGATACACCGCCTCTGACCATAAAAAACACACTTCTCTCTTTTTCTTACTCGGACGCTCACTCTCTTTTTCATTCTTCTGCTTCTCTTTCTCTGCAGTCCCCGCCGCCTTCCACAGAAACAGAATACCTGGGAACCAAATGACTCTCTCTCTATCAGTCTCTCTCTTTCACACATACACACACAGAGAACACACACACATCTTCTCTCCCTCATTACCTCATCATACACTAATAATTTGCATTCATCTCTCATGTATTTATTTATAACCGCTGCCCATACTGAACTCCCCCGTGACCTTTCCTGGGCGCAGCAGCTACAGTATATGTTTGTTGCAGTATGTGTTTTTTTGGTGGAGCTGCTCCAGTAAAGCATTTTCTAATTCAAATTTCATCTCTTTCTCACCCTCTTGCCAATACTCGTATTCATCCCCACCTTGATATGCAATGCAGTGGAATCCTACCTTCGATAAGGCAGTAATGATGCAGAGTAGATTGTATAGCCGACTTCAGACCGGCCCTGTAATGCAACATATAGATGGATTAAATATATTGGCAAACAGGCAGACAGACAAGCAGACTCCAGGTGATAGATAGCCAAACTTTGTGCTTATCTGTTGACTGTCTCCCCATTCTGTCAGGCAGGCGGGCAAATCCCTCCTCAGCCTCTATTTTCTATCAGCCATATCTCAATGTCTCTCTCTAACCTAAGCTCTGATGAACTACTGCTGATGTTATAGAACAGGTCTGCCCAAGGAGGGACCCGCAGGTGATTTTTGGCTCTCCAAACAGGAAAAAAAAGGCTCTTCAGTCTTTTCTGATGTGTAGAACTTTCTGCATTTGATTCATTTTGATGATTCTTTTTCAAGAGAAGTTATTCCTCCGGGGAGGCATATTAATAGGAATCTTCATCAGATACCCAAGAGGTTATGTTGTGCTGATAACATTTCTAAATAATCAGTGTTCAATGGAATTATATTTTGCCAGCGGCTTACTGCCCATGTTAAATTTTGGCCTTTGGCCTTCTATGTTTTGCTCCTTTCATTTTTGAATAATCAGTGTTCAATAGGATATTTTTTTGCCTACGGCCCACTAACCATGTTACATTTTGGCCCGTGGCACTACACTGTTATGGACAAACTGGGTTCCAGTTTTTAGACCGTAGACAGGTGGTGCCTTGCTCAGTGCGTTATCCACATGTCATATGATGGTGATGTGATGTTGAAATTAGTTGAAATAATATTAGTAGTCAATACAACCACAATCTTGTGACCACTGAGCAGATCCATTTGAGCATCTTGGGTGTTCAAGGGTGTCTTGATGGTAGTTTGTAGGAGGGAAGGGGGGGTTCAAACCAGCAACCTTCCAGTCACCAGCCTGCCTCTGTACACTACTACTGCCTCCCAACAACTTTCAGTTGAATAGTATGAGTAAATTTGACAGCGTTTCATACACATACACACACACACACACACATGTACGCACGCGCACAAACACGCACACACAAATGCACTCATATTTCAGATGATATTGGCAGAGGGTGTTTGAGAGCTCCTATTACGCCTGTGAATGAGCTGTTTAGTGCTTGATGTGGGCTCTGGCAGCAAAACAGAGGCACCTGCTATTTGATGTGGCCTCTGCTGCTGTCAGGTACAACACAGATGAATCTGTTATATTCTTTTCTTCTTTCCCTTTGTTCACTTCTGAAAGCCAAAATTCAATCCCTAATCTTTTATAGCCCCCTGGCCCGTATCCCAGCAGGTTACGGCATCCAAAACTAATTTGTTTACTGGGTTAGAGACAAATATTTCAACTCTAAAAGCAGCACCTATATGGATAACTAATGTCTTTGCAGTTGCAAGGTTCTCTGGGAACTTCAAAGAAACAAGTTTCATTTGTATCGAAAGACATTTGTATTGAAATAACTGTCACAAAATAATTGTGACTGAACTATAATAGCCACACAGCCATCCTGCACACATGCGGCACACAAGCCTACAGACACACACACATGTACATGCACACACACACACACACACACACACACACACACACACACACGTAGACACACGGCGTCTCCTAGAAGTTGGATTTAGCCCATAATGATTTCAGTATCATCTCTCCTGGTCTCTCCTGTAGTGTAATTGAATCTAGTGGTTACTGAGCTGAGTGGTGGCTGCTTGACAGGCGCAGGCCTCAAAGAGAATTCTGCCTGACACTAAGACCCTGAGCCATATAGGGAGGGACGGAGGGATTTAGGCAGAAAGAGAGAGAAAATGGATAGAGGGGGAAGGTTAAATGGGAAAGAGTCAATATTTTACTCACCTCAGGCCCTTTTTATAACTTTCTTCGACACGTATTTTGTGCTCATGACCAAATCCAAGCCAAAAAAAAAGTATCTTTGTGTCAAAATTAGCCATGTACATTTATTTTCTCCAATCGTCTGTGGCATATCAAAAGCTAAAGCTAATATCTGAGGTATGAATACTAAAGGCATCATTTTTATTTGGTCTTTTGTATCATATTATTCACAATGTACAATGAATCAATCTAGGATATAGTCAAGAACATTTTTAGACAATGTAGAGACTGTAAACTGTAGCTAGTTCTGGCAAAGTTCTGCTGAATGTATTAAAATATTGTTTTTTTTTGTCTTTCTCCATCTGTCCCTATGTATATGTCTGACAGCATTGATTAGAACTTAGCACATGATCTCCCTCTCTACTAACTAGTCTAACTCCTACACTAACTCCTCCTACACATTAAATTTTTATACAATTAATGTACATATGGCCAGTTTATCTACAATCCCAGGATGTTTTCCCAGCTGTTTGCTCTCATATTTAATGCAGAAACACAGGAGAGCATCCCCTAATTTCCATTTCTACATGTAAATGTAAGGGTTTGTTTTGTGTGTGTGTGTGTGTGTGTGTGTGTGTGTGTGTGTCTGCATCTGCAGGTATGTGATGGATGTCTGCACACATATACGTTGTTGAAGGAGTGCATGCAGTCCTTCACGTCCATGAATGAAGATTCAGTTGCGGCCCCTCAGTAAGCCTTTCAGGCCAAATGGCCGTTTAAGTGAGTTGTCAGAGAGGATGTCGGGGCCCGTAGAGCAGTTTTACCGCGCATCCTTTCCAGTCCAGGGGTTAGCGCAACAAACAGCGCCTGGGCATCACGTACGCTGCCAGTCGTGAAGGTAAATCATCTCCTCTTCCTCTCTTTATCTTTCTGTCGTTTACTTTATCCCGCTGAGCATGAAGAGCACCTTGATTTGCGTGCCACGCAGAGATGGGTGGAGATTCGTCTGTCAAAAGGAAGGCAGGCTCGCGTTCGTGAGTGACCATCCAAAAGTGCATTTGCAAGAGAGAGAGAGGGAAGGGAAGGGAAGGGAAGGTGGGGAGGAGAGAGGGGGGAGGGGGGGCTGCAGAGGGAAAGATTGAGTGAGAGGGGGGAAGATTGAAGGGGGAGCGAGAACGGCTTGCACTCCCAAAAGCCATTAAAGTTTGATTCACCCACTCCTCACTCTTTGAATAAATCAACCTGTCGTTCCCTCTCTCCCTTTCTTTCAAGTCCGTGGGTCCCACCCCTCCATCCCCGCCCGCCCCCCACCCCCCTGCCTTTGGCGCTCTCCCTCCCTCTAACAGTCACTCACAGAATTGGGAATTCTGGCAAGGTTTTGCTAACATGGCAGGCCATTGTGCATCTTGTCAATCCCTGTGAGTTTTGCAGCTGCTGATGTGTTTGTATATAATATGTATATATGGGTGTCTAAGAGAGAGAGTGGGACCTCTTGCTCTCATGGCATTTAACAGTGTGTATGATACCATGGTGACAGGAACAATGGCGTGTGCTTAAAGAGGGAAGAGGTTAATGTGTGGAAAAATGTGTTCAGCCGTCACAGCCGGCGCCATCAGCCTCACCAGGGTTCCATTTGGCATTATGCAAATTCCTACCTCACCAATTCTCTCTCTCTCTCTTTCTCTCTGCTTCTGTGTCTCGCTACTCGCCTCCCTCCCCATTCTTCTGTTTCCCCCCATCACTGTTCCTCCGACCGTGGCTAGATTTGCCTTAATAGAGCTTTATAGCCTTTCCAATTTGCTCAAATCTGTTTTGGCTGTCACTTCCACCGTGGAGATGGGAGGTAGGAGGGGTATTAAGAAAAATGATGTGTTGTGGAAGAGAATAGGAGAGAGGTGAATAGGAGCAGAAATACCGTTGCATGTAGACCCACTAGCAAGACCGTGTTCTTGTATTGTGAGTTTTCCTCCCTTCTTGCTGGCATGTTTCTTGCCAACAAGTTTGCTGGAGAAAGGATAATTAATGCATCAGCCCGCTGTAGAGCAAGCTCTGATTCGCCCACACATCTGTGTACAGCGCATGAGTAACTACAACTCACTCACTAGATCTGGTGGACGTAGTCAGTGCTTTGTTAGAATCTCCTTTTCTGCCTCAACTTCCACTCCTCAATTTACGCCTCAGATCCCAAGTATTACTGAGCTACGTTGCAGCGCGCGTACATGACAACGAAACCACACCTAAAAACTCTCAACCTAATTAAAGTGATGAACAGATGTTTAAGCTCCAAGTTACCGACCATCTTTGTCAAATCTTTGCTGCAGAAAGCACATTCATACGTTGTCATCCAGTCAGCCTGACGTTCTGCGGTAGCATCTCGTGATGGAAGGAACCAGCAGTTTTTTTTCTCTTGAGAAAGGTCTTCTGACTTGAAATGTCGACCGCACACTGAAAGATGCAGAGGTGATGTGTGTGTGTGCAGGAATCTTCTTTCATTACATGGACAGTGAACTTTGATTCTCTGCACCGTTGGAAGAATGATGTGTTGTCGTCCCTAGCAGTGTACAAAGGGCTGGTAGATATGGCCAAAATATCTACTCTGGATATTTTCTTATTTTTGTCAATATAATGACATTTGATGATTTGTTTTTTTCTGATACAAATCACGCTGTAATGTGATGTGTTTTGATGTCTTTTCTGTGTTGTAACAAAATTGCTGTTTCACAGCTTTCATTCAAAATAGTCTGCATTTTCCTTTTGCTTCCATTACAAATTCTCTATCATACTGCGACAAAGTTCAATTTTTATATCAGGGTATATACTAGTTTCAGACAGACAAATTTAAGACTTTTGAAGACCTTTTAATGCTACCTGGAATTGAATTTAATACCATTTAAAAAAAAAGACAAAATGAAGAAACAAAGCTGGCAAAACAAGGCTATTTCCAATTAAACATAGCTAATGAAAGTTCTGAAACTATAGATGGGCAGAAGAAGAAAAAGGACACCAGGAAATTAATTGTTAAAGGACCTGAGATCCAATTGTGTTTAGTAAAACAGATATGATGAAAAGAAAACTAAGAAAAAAAACATGTTTTACATATTGCATTATTAACCCTGTTCTGTATTAATCTATGAGTGCACATGCATTCCAAAGAAACCTCTCTTTGCATGGTGAAAAAATTAGACTTCTAATAACTGTGTGAAAGATATGTTAATACCTTTTAAGGCCTTAGATTATTTTAAGACTTTTTCAGATGTTTTAAGGACCCATGGATAACCTGTATATGTATTGGATGAATACAAACGAAAGACATTAAAATACCATTGACACAGTAAACAGAAATTCAAGGTAGAGAATGCTACATTTATGTATATCCAGTGAAAAACTGAAGTAGAGGGTGGTGTTTGGTCTGGGGTTAATGCATTAGAAAAGAAAGCAAATTCAAGGCACTGTTCATGAAATAAAGCTAAAATGCCTTTAATCCATTGGCTTGTTCGGTGACCAGGGGTTAAAAACTTAAAAAAGTGCAGCAGAACATACAGAATAATTACCAAATTCCATGTTCCCATACAACACATGGATCAGTGACATGGTTTTGTAAAAGCATACCCTTTAGTGGATGTATATTAGTATTGTAAAATGACAGTATATTGCCCAGGATTAGATGCCCTGTGGCCACTAGCACTGATACCAGTTGCCTTCACCAAGGTCTCTCCTCATCCAACCGAAACCTCTTCCCTCCTCCGCCTCCTCCTCATCCCCACCTCCTCTTTGTGCCCCGCATCCCTGGTGTCCCTAACATAAGTGCTTTGATGTATAATTGAGTCGTGCACTCGACCGCTCCTCTCCCCCTTTCTTCCTGTCTTCCCCCCCCCCCCCACCCCTCCGGGACCCGGCTTATAGAAAAGGTGGGTTAAAAGGGGAGAGGAGGAAAAAGAGAGAAGCAAGAGAGGGAAATTGAGACATCGCTTATTAGAGAGGTTTTGGCAGGATTGTAGTGCAGCTACTCCAGGAAAAAAGTGCGGGACGAGTCAACAGCCGCGCGGATGCAAACCTCGGGCCAAATTTCGAGAGTCGCTACGAATGAATCAATAAAACGCTATTACAGAATGCTGTTGCGTGAGAGAAGGGGGGACTGAGGCAGTGGAAGAGACAGACGACCCCCCGACGCTCCTCTTGTTGAGCGCTCCCTCAACTTGTGTCATGTCTCATCAGCGAGATGTGATTTCATTTGACAATGTCACATTCTACTAATTGAGATAAAGAGAGTGACGAGGAGAGGAATGAAGTGACAGAGATAACAGGTTGGGATATTCGCTTTGTTGGGGCAAATACCAAAAGGCGTGGTGTGCTGGACAGGAGATGATTATTCTGTGCTGCCATTCTGTGTTAGTGCCAGTGCTGCCTTGTGTTTTTTTGTGATGCATTACCATACAGTGTACACACAGCCCAAACTTCCAGTACTCTTCTGGTAGATTTTGCTGCGTTTAAACTGGAAGTACAGGTGTTTTTGTCTCTTTGATGTCCTTCTTCTTCCTACATGCAGTTTACTTTGCCTACTCCTCTCCGTCTCCTCACTCTTCTCTGCTGCAGAGCTACATGAAGTGGTTGCAAACGGACCTCTGTAGTGCAGCGGCTTCTCTATACAGGCTAACACCTCTCTGTCTATCTGTTTATCGGCATGTGTCTCTCGCATTCAGTTCAGTTCAATCCAATTCAATTCAAATATATGTTTTATTGGCATGGTAAGATGTTTCCTATGTTGCCAAAGCAACAGTATATCAGCTGAGGTAATGTTGTAGATATTATAGACAACAACAGATGGCTAGTAAAGACTTCAGTGCCATAATGTAATACATGTTGAATAGTAGATTCAGACATTTTTAGCCAAATTGTTATGTGGGGATACAATTTGGAGATTTTTTTTCTAATTCAATAATAGGCTCATCTGTCTGTCTGCCTGTCTCTCTCTGTCTCTCTGTCTCTCTCCCTCTCTCTCTCTCTCTCTCTCGCTCTCTCTCTCTCTCTCTCTCTCTCTCTCTCTCTCTCTGTCTGTCTCTCTTTCTGTGTCTGTCTCTCTGTTTATCTCTGTCTGTCTGTCTCTCTCGCTGTCTTTCTCTAGCAGTCTTTAGGGAGCCTCTGTGACAGTGCTCTAATGGTATCTAATTTGTGTGGCATCTAAAGTGTGTGTGTGTGTGTGTGTGTGTGTGTGTGTGTGTGTGTGTGTGGATGTTCAAATCCACATACTTGCGTTTGGGCTGGAGTGATTGAAAATGAAAATTATGTACATATCCCCACAGTCCATGTCCTTTGCTGATCAAGCACTTACGAGTCCTATTAGAGTCCCGTAGCTGGTAAGCAGACATATTATGGAGGCATTTTTATGCTCCAGTTGTGTGGTCCCTCCCTGAAGACAAGGATAGAAGTGATGAGTACACACAAACACACACACACACACACACACACACACACACACACACTGGAAGCACTGGAATAATGCATGGGAAATTACAGGCAGCAGGGCCATGGTGCAGGAGAAAGCCGGCCTGCATGTATGTACTCAGATGTGTCTGCAATTGCTTGAAGCCTATGCGTTATGCATTGGATGGAGAGCAGGTATGTTTTTACCTGTGTGTGTTTTGTTTGTGTTTGTGTTTGTGTGTGTGTGTGTGTGTGTGCAGTGGAGAGACTCCTGAGACATTAAGGCTCATGGAAGTCGAGCCCCATCTGCCCTCACAATACACCATGCCCAGAGGCTACTGATAGAGAGAGATGTGCAGTGTACCTATAGGACCGGACCGCAGAACGGAGAGATTCGGGAGTACAGAGTTCAAAATGAAGTGAGGACACACAGTGGCCTCCAACATAAACACACACACACAGAGATAGAGATGGAGGGGGAGCAGGTAAAGATACAGAGAGAGAGAGAGAGGAGAGAAAAGCAGTGGGGGGAAGAAAAGAGAGCAGGCTGTCTATTGAAAAACAGCAGTGAGTGCATTGAATCCCATGTGATGTTGCTGAGATGAGACGGCCTCAGCGGCACCAACTTTTGCAGCACGGTTCTTTTGAGAATGTGCAGTGTAAAGTACGGCCTCTCTTGGTCATGGTGGTCTTGGTCAGGTGCCTTAGTCAGCATAGTCAAGTCATGTCAACTGTATTTAGATAGCGCTTCAAAACATAATACCAGTTTGTACCAAGGTGCTTTACAAAATAGGGGAGTTACAGAAAGCATGGAGCAGCAACAGCAAAATTAAGATGGAAGGGAAATAAGAGCATGGTTAAAAGCAGGAAATAAAAGCAATAGAGCATAAAAGAACATGTCAAATACAGTGAAAGACCAATATATTTATGATGAGTTTATGATGAGTTTTAAAACTTTTGACAGATTTAGTTGATATGATGCTTTGGGGAAAGCTGTTCCACAGTCTCTGCGCCGCCACAGCAAAAGCCCCGTCACCCATCAGTTGTAATCGGGACCATGGGATTGCCAGAAGCCCCTGATTAGTGGACCTGAGGGACCAAGCAGTAATATGTGGAGACAGAAATTCAGAAACCCAAAGCTTTGAAAATAAACCAGGATTTTGTTGTCAATTCTGTAATGGAGAGGGAGCCAGTGTGAAGACACCAGAACGGGAGTTCTTTTTTTGGATATAGATAAGTGGCTGAAGTGTTCTGGACAAGCTTGAGATAAGAGATAGATGGCTTAGTAATACAAGATTACACTGAGTTACAGTCAAGACAGGAAGAAAAGAAGATATGAATGACTCTCTCCAGGTTGGACCAGAAAGGCCCTTATTTTTAAATATTTCTCAGTTGATAAAAGTTGAATTTCACAACTGAACAAACCTGTTTGTCAAACTTCAAACGCTTCACCACACTGTGTTTAGCAAAGGTTAGATGCTTTGGCTACAGTGACTTGTTTCAAGTCAAATTCTGCTCTCTAACAGGTTAGTTTTCAAAAATAATCGCCCCTTCATCCAAGTCTTGGCATCAAACACATGAACGGTTCATTTGATAATCAATTTCTAATTCTGACTCTGATTTGCTTGTGTGGTGCCAAAGCCGTCAGACCCGCTATTTAGCAGGTCTTCTAAATCTCTTCCAGCCACTCCACTCCATCTCTCCCCTCCATGTTAGTTCTGGGTAATTGCCCCAACAATGTTGGCCTCACTCTCTGTGAATTCATATCAGGACGCTCATACTGGTGAGTGACTGCGAACATAATCCAGCTGCCATAATAAGCCTCTCCATCGCTATGTAAAGATACCGCTCGAGTATGGGATTATGGGGCTTTATAATGATGTTCCAGATGTGCACCTTTACAGGTGATTGCCCTCACAGTGTGAATAGTAAAGGATTGTGAACATGGAACAACAAGAGCATGCAGCACCGAGCTAATTGAACAATGTACAGCACCAGTTTACATGACGCTAATGAAGGGATATAGGTGGATGGATACTGTGGATCTCTCTCTCTCTCTCTCTCTCTCTCTCTCTGCTTTTTGTCTTATATCTCATTTTTACACACACACACAAACGCAAATACCAATGCACAGACACACACACACAAACTCGCACACACCTCTCTTCTACCGGTCCCCGATTCCCCAATGTCTTTATAAGACCAAAGTGCTGCACTGATTAAAGTCAGAGTTTTATGGAGAGCTGTGAAAAATATGACAAAATAAATAAATAAAGCCAGAGTGCCTTGCCCCCTAGGCAACGGCCGTTTATATGATAATCAGCTCCCCTCTAATTTGCATTTAATTCTATTAAAAAAAATGACTTCTTAAAAAAAAAAAAAGGGAAGAAGTGGAGAAGAATAGAGAAAGTAGAGAGATATACGAGAATGAGAGATATTCTGTAGGAGGAAACCGAAACTGACTTTGCTATCATTTACCTGTTAACGTCTATCATCAGGTAGTTAATTACCTTTTACCTGCAGGGCCACCCAGCTCATAATAAGGGTGATGCCATACATGTAGATACAATTTTGAATGCATGTTCACACATCACCCTATAAACCCCTAATTTGTTGTCTTATTAACCCTTTGAGTCAGGTTTGATGTAGGGGGATAGAGGCGACCAATCGTCTTGACCACAGTTTCTTTTGTTTACGATAATTATACCGAGGTATTACAATGAATTTGACCATGATATATTGATGCTTCAAAATGTCCCACGTAGCACCTTTAAATAAAGGTTGTCAAACACTTCTCACCTCCACCTCTTGTCTTCTCCTCCATTGAGACGGATAGGGAGCCGGTCGTCGGTCTGGCCCGTCCTTGTCCCCCTCCTCCTGGGATCAAGCCGTCTGTTCCTCTCCCTCTCTCTCTCTGGCTCTCTGGATCCCTCCGGCATGCTGGACCTGATTACTTTTACACTTAAACAAACAGCCCTGGTTCTTAGGAGGCAGTCAGCCATGAGCTCCGGCAGCGCGGTGGGTGGGTGGGAGGTTGGGGGCACACTGATCAGAAGATAAAGATGTTATTTGTTTTCTCTTTTCTACTGATAAAAGGGCCGGTCCACACACACACCTACACCTATGTACATATACACACATAGTACATGCCTATGCATACACATGCACACACACAAACTGTACTAATACACATATGCATACAATATACAAGATACAAACATAAGCATACACATAGACTGTATTTTTGAGTGTACAAACGAATCACACAGGATACAAACTTTAGCTCATGAGCTACATCAACTCACTTACTGTATGTTCGGACAGAGATATTTCTGAACCAACAATGCACACACATCGCGATGCACGCATGGATATTGAACACACATATACTCACACACACAACGCACGGACGCGCCCAAACACACATACACATTCATAGGCTGTCCTTGCCTTTCAAAAGTGGCTCTCCTCGCTGTCAGTCGGTGTGGAATCATTTTGTTCGGCTGAGTGCTTCTCCAGAAAATCGCCCATCGCTCAGCCAGGCCATCGAGTGGACAGAGAGGAAAGCAGTGCCAGAGCAAGACAGAGTGGAAGGAGGTTATAATGCGAGCAATTTTTCGCCATCGGTTTCTGTACGGTATGCAAAAAGAGCCGCTCCGTATTATGTGTTGTTGTATTATGTCTTGCTGCCAGTTTAGCAGAAATTCATTGGGTACAGGAGGTCAAATGAATTGTCGGGTACAGGCAAACTGCTGTTTGAAAATGGAAGAGGGAAATCAACGGCAGCTCTGCTGGAGAAAGAAGTGCATACAAACAATATTGTCAATCCAGTCAGTCAAGCAATTGATTTTCTGACAAGACCAATCATAATCCAATTTCAAAATGCTGCGATTCTGAAGGTAAAATACACACACACACACACACACAGAGACACACACACACCCCAATTTAGAACCATAGATGGTGCTAACCTCCTCTTTCTAACTGTCACTTGTAGGGGCATTTCTATTAGTCTCTTTAAAGACAGGGCGGAACCTTCTTTCACTTCATTTAAGATCAGCTTTTTTCTCATTCCTCCTCTGCTTTGTCGCCATCAACACAGGAATCCTCAGAGAGATTGGGAGGAGGGGGGTGTTAAAGGGAAAAGGGAAAATGAAATATAAAAAAGGTAGATAATTGAAAATCGTATTCCAGGCAGTTTAGCTGCTTTGTGAATGTGAATGCCCCACCAGTGCCCTTTTCCTCATCCGAAGGTTCCCGTCTTGCTTCCACTTTTTCCCTTCTGATTTATCTCCTGTTTCTGATTGGCCAGCGTCTCTTGGGGGTTTGCAGAGCTGGGTGGCCGTTAGAGATACAGGTTCAGGTATGAGGCGGCCACAAACACAGATCTGTCGGAACAAACACTCACTCAGGACTGAATCAACAGACATATACCGCAAGCGTGCTGATAACATGCATATAGAAGTACACATACACACACAAACACACATTCGTGCACATGTGCCTGTTGATTTGGCGAATTCAAGCCAATTCTAAGTCAGCAAAACCAAACTTCAGCTGCTCAGCAGAGGATAAATCATTTCTGTCTAATTTTCTCCATTTACTGTTGCAGCCCTGCGCATGAAGGACATTTAGTCTTGATTCAATAACACAGTGAATTATTGATAAGCTAATTTCAGAGGTGAAATATGGCTTTCTGTGTCACCTCTGTGATTAATTGAAGTGCTCCCGTGATTCACCTGGTTCAGCATCTCTGGCAAAGCCACACAGTCTGTGAATCCTTACCAGAACCCTGACCTCAACTATGCATATGCCTGTGTCTCCATTTAATGAGTGGACCAGTATATGAATTGATAGACTCAGAGTACCCTGGGGTATATTTTTGATACTTATTAGTAGTTTTTATTCTGACTGTAACCATTCTATTTGTCATCAATGTTTTTCTTTCCTAAGGTTTTATGAAAGTCCTTACTTTGACCTGTGGGAGTGTGTATGTTGGAATCATGTGCCTTATTGATATTACATTGACCTGTAACCTTAACATGACTTATGTATGAGGTTCCTTGTTTGGGTTCTTTCATGGTATGTTGTTTGTTTTTTTGTTTATTGTTATGCACAAATTGCAGAGGGATGCACTCAAGCTGGTCTCTTGACCAAAACTATTTTGCACTTTTTGTACCTCTCATACTTAACTTGCAAGTGATGCACAACTTTATTTCAGTTCCACTTGCATAGTTTCAGCTTCATGTTAGTAACTCATCAGAATGCATATTGGCTGTTATCAATAGCTGTCATCAGCTCTTATCCTTCTTCTTGCCCTTCAAAACAAACGTACGCAGAGCGGCGCTAAGGAGGGAGAGGGGGACAGGCAGCAACATTCTCTTTGTGTCTTAATTTTGAGAAACACAAAATGATATGTGTAGCACCCATACGTTGCCTGGGACAGTGAAGCCCTGTAAAAGCAACCAGACTGACCACAGCAGTGATCCACCCATTGCTACTTTAACACAGCCTTCTCTCTTCTCTCTAACCTCTCTCTCCTTTTCATTATTTTGCTCAGTGTCTCCTCATTTGCAATACATTGCCTCACACAGGCAAGAACAATGCCAGCAGCAGTGTGACAGGGCGCCGGATGTGGGAGGCAGTGATGGAGGGACAGAGGTTGTGAGAGGCAAGAGCTTGAGGGGTGAGAGGGGCTGGTACAATCACAGGCCTGCTGGGCTGGAAGCGGAGAGCAGACAGAGCCGGGGAGAAAGTAGAAAGCCTTGCGAGCAGCGTAGGTGTAATCATGGATCTATTGTAGTGAACAGCTGGGCTTCTGTGGTTGGGACCAGCGGGGTGCCAAAGGCTAGGCATTGCCCCTGCAAATTACCGTGCTTTTAATGTTTCCCACAAAATATGAACGCTGCATTGTGCTCAAAGGTCTGTGAGTCTGCCATGGCCATAACCAGGTAGGACAAGAAGTCAGCTTGACTTCAAATTGGCAGAAATAATATGCCATAGATTGGCTTTTGACTGCATTGTCTCACTGAATCAGCAGTAAGTGAGTGCAGAGCAGACTGTACATGTAATATTGCATTAATGTTAGTGATCGTGTACATAAGGGCAGGCTGGCTGGAGTGACTTTACAGGCAAACTGCAGGTTAGCTGCATGCCAACACTGAGTTCTGAAAATAAGGGCTATTTTTTTTTTTATTCTAAGTTTTATCCTACATTTAAACCATGCAGTGATGATTACAAGTTAACCGTTACAGAATTCTATACTGATATCTTCTATTCTGAAGAAGAGGATTTCAACTGTAGCCTGTAGACCCATGGTACTAACTTTGTAGGTTCTGATTGAACTATAAATATGAGCTATTATTATAATATATTATATCCATATTCTTGTTAATATATCTCATAAATACTGTAAGTTTGTATGCTTGTTGGTGAGCATTAGTGTTTTAACATTTTGTTAAAAAGTACAGACTGACCAGAAGAAAGCTTTGCTTTTTTGGACTCATGTTATGCTCTCTTCATTTAGCTGAAACTTTTAATAAGGAGTGGGTCCTGTTCAGGAGAGTGAAATAAATGTACTGAGGGTTTGGACCAAAACTTATTTAAAATATAAAATATGAATTCATGCACACACTAAAATGCTATGTACAGCTTAATTTGCAGTTTCATTTTCTTAAAGGAACATCCCATAATTGGTTATTCACCCTCCGGGGACCCACAGTTATGCCCCCTGAGTAATGAAACAACCCTTTTTGTTTTGCCAAAGATCTATATTTCCTTTCATATTGTATTTCCATTTATGTGTGAAGGGTGTGCCCGTAGAGTTGGGAAGTGATGCTGCATTGTACCTGGCTGTAGTAGTCACATTCCACCCAAATCAGAAGGAGTAATTGTTTTGTTGTTCACAGGTCTGGTTATTCCGAGTCATGTCGCCCATGACTGAAAAAGGAGGCTGTGCATGGTCCCACTCATGACGGCAGATACATTCTTCCTCTGTAGGTGTAGGAAGGCAGTGTCCACACAGACACCAGCAGGCGCCGTTCACTCGTTCTTGGGCTGGATCAATCGGTAACAGTAGTGAGGTTGGGTGTCCTTTTCTCTTTGCCTCAATTCTTCCTCGCTGTATTCAGGCTAAAACATGTACAGCTGTACGTCTGCCTCCAACAATATCTGACCAAAGTTGTGCTCAGGAATATAATCATCTGAAGGGATATGGGCAGCTCCAGCTTCTTGCTTGGCAGACAAAACACTTCCCAGAAATCTCAGAGAAGAGAAGGAGAAAGTTGGTGAAAGTCCTCCCCCTCGTTTTTGTCAATCAAGTATCTTTCAGCTAAATTATTTAGTGGCACTCGCAGACTGAGATTATGGTTAATCAAAGGTGTGTTCCTTCAACCTTTATTCATCCAAGAAGGTTGACTGAACATGTATGCTGTTTTGTAGCAATGCCCGGCTTAACGCTCCCACACACACATTCAAACCTTGGCATTGGGGCACTTGAGGGTTAAGTGCCTTAGTGAAGGGCACCTTGATGGTAGCTGTTGAGGCAGGGAGGAGCATGTTTCATTCACTTTCCCTGCCCAGATGTCCCCAGCTGGGATTTGAACCAGCAAATCTCTGGCCACAAGCCTGCTTCGCTAACTGTTCGTCTACCGCTACCCAAAACTATTTAATTTGCATTTAATGCCAAAGAAGTTCCAACTGTCACACACAATCAATAGAGCGTTATTTAGCAGAGATGTATCTTTTCTTATCAAGCCCAATCTGTAGACCATTTGGTTTAAAAATCTCAGGTTGAATGCATAACATTCTCTAAGCACAAAATCGATGCTGTGCCTGTGTTGTTATAGGCGTCATAGATAAGCAAATCCTGAGCAAATGGAATCTGTAGAATACTTAAACATGGAGACACATGCTGGCAAAAAAAGGGTCCTAAATACTACTTATGGCAGTATCAGGTGATGAATGAACACAGCTGAATCTTAATTGTCAAAAATCATAATGAATGCATCTAATATGCACTGTGCAGATGAATAGAAGAATGCTAACCAGCTGTGATGAGATAGTGTTTATCATGTCCTTTCAAATAAAACAAAAAACATATGGCATGAATTCCATTGCTGATGGAGACCAATCTGCATGTCCTTGGAGAGTTGAGAGTGCAGAGCGCAGGTAGTACTTCCACAACCTATGTTTTAATGAATACCAATGGAATGCTACCGATGCAAAATTCCAAATTCCCAAAACCCTTGATATTTCACGTTCAAGTTGATCATTTCTATACAATATGGAAAATACGGTATGTAGAATGCTTAGAATATTTTAATTCATTCTTTAATGTTCTCCCCCGTTAGTGCTGTCTACCACTGTTTGCTTTCAGCCGCACTATACTTGCTCCTCCGTAGTGAGAGGCGTGTTTGAGTGATTTGCATAACTTTCTGAACAAATCATACACTAATTTTGGGCTTTTAGCTTGTGCACCTGAAGGGTGTAATTTGCCCTCACACTCCAATCTAAGTGAATTTGAGCTTCGGTTCTTTCACCGCTGGACTGACAATGAATCAAGCCGAGCTGTGGCGCGCCAGAGCATCATCAGGTACAGCGATGAGAATGTTATTTCATCATGGACCCCTTAGAGGAGAGAGCAGTGGAATCCATTACACTTCCAGCTCCAGCTCCCAGCGGACTCCAACCCCCATAATTCCCCAAAGGTCAATCCTCTTCTCAGGGTCCCAGAGAGAGTCTGGGCTGCGCAGTCCTGAGGCCTGACCAGTGCTGACTCTCTGGGTCCCAGAAGGCTCCCTGTCATGCTGAACCTGAAATTTGCGCCGCAGGAGACAGCCACTCCTGCTGCTGCTGCTGCCTGCAGCCTAGGCAGAAGAGACAGGAGGGCAAACACCACCATTAGATATTATACAGCAGAGGCAGAGTTAAAAGAGAATGGGGACTCCCTTCTGTATTAGTGATGTCTCTTGCCTATTAGAGACTGGCTTCCTCCTTCATATGCTCATATCTGTGCTCTCTCTTTCTCTCTATCTTTCTCTTTTTCTCTCTCTCTGTCTTTCTTGCTCTCCATCCGTTTTATTCAATCTGCTTACAACTCGCAGTCTGTCGTTTTCTCTCTCATTTCTGCCATTCTTGTTCTTGCTTTTGTGCTTACAGTATGTTCTTCCTCTTGATCTCTGTCTCTCTCTGTCTCTGTCTGTCTCTATCTCGCTCACTGTCTCTCCCTCCATAAGTGGTTGCTCTCAGAGGGAGATGAGGGGGATTCCCGCAGTGCACTCCAGATAAGACGAGGCAGGGAGCTCTCTTCATCCCTCTCCATCCGTCTCTCTGTACTTAACATGCTGCTCCCAAAAGGAAAAAAAGCTCCATTTATTCAAAACCCCCAAGTCACCCTCAAGTCAAATATGCAGGAATATGAACCATGGCTAACAAGTTGGCTTTTGCACTTGTGAGTGAATAGGCGTTGACACGTACGCCACGGTGCATTTCAACTAGCGCGGGCCACTGTCCAGTTCAGCAGCCACTCGTCTTGCCATTCCTCAGTGGGCGTTGTTTATTGTGCGGCTTGTTTATGGAGAAGTGATTGGACAGTCTTATGGGCTAATAAAAACAGAACGATTCACCGCCTCGCTCTTTGCGCCTGGTCACCCCCATTGACTCCTAATCGGCATCGCACTGGTTCAATCAATGGCCTGATGAAGGGGCGATTGACTCCCAGTGGAAGACACAAAAGGCCAAGCAGAAGACTAACAATATGTCTGATGGCTCTCCGCTCTCTGATGGCCGCCATGACGAGAGCTGGGAAGAGCAGATTACCAGAAGGCTGCTCGCGCCGTTCGGTGGAATGCAGGAACGCAGAAAAATTCAGCTTGGAGAGCCGATTGTCCATGGGAACCATTAAGTAAACCGTTAATGCACGTCTTTGTTCTGTTTCTCTTTCTGTTACAATGGACCACTGATGTTAACAGACCATGTATGACCTTCACAGCCTTCTAGGAGAAAGAGAGGGAAAAGGAGAGTTGGTGAATGGGTATGATTATGTGAGCAGGCGTCGAGGCCTTCAGAGTTTAATGGCATTACCTGTGTTTCCCCTATAATTCTGTCTTACAGTAGCGGCATGATCTTGTCGCTATTTGTCACTTCCATCATGAAGGTGCGTCTCGGCTGAAATACATTTGATTAAAAAATGATTTGAATCTTGGTAATTTTCAGCAGTGGTGCCGCTACTGAATTACTATAAAAACACTACAGAATTGTTTTTATTTTTAGCATGGCAGGTCATAATTTTACCGTGGCGGCCCGCCACAGTAAGAGTCTATATTAGGGAAATACTGGGCGTAACAAAGATGAAGTTCGCCTTCACACAGCCAGGCCTGCTAAACAAAGCACTACCACACTGAAACATCAGCTGGCCATCTGTGCTCAGCAACACTTTGAACTGTTCACCGTGGCACTGCCGGTTCTAGGAGATCAAAATTTAGTCTGCGTGTGTTGGTGTGTCTACCTGTCTGCGTTTTAGTGTGTCTGCATGTATGTGTGTGTGTGTTTGCGTATGTGAAAGAGAGAGTGTGTGAGATTATTTACTGAGCCCTCGTGGCGGTCGACGCAGTGCGCGCGTCGCGTGGTGTTAATGAGTCATTGTTTAGCAGGCTGCTGTGTGGAGCGAGATAGAGACTGTCAGGCTTTAGGGAAGGAAAAGGATACCACATATCACACACATACTCCACACAGATCCAGATATCACTCACACACCCCCTCTCCCTCCTCCCATGAAGTGCTATACACACACAGACACACACCTAATGCTCAACCATCAAACTGCCTCCCTGACATCAAAGCAAAGTAGATAAAGCATTTTGCCAGACACACATGCAGGTACACGAATGCAAATGCAAACACACATAAACACACGCACGCACAAACAAACAAACACAAGTAGGCACATTTAATTAATTCACCTAGAGTATGATTTTGTGTAATTTTTATCCATTTAAATTGTGCCTGTGAGCTGGTGTCAAGCTGCGGGCTGTTGGGTACCTTTACAGGTGTTTCCAGTTCTCTCCTAAGCAGACAACTTGACAGGCATAATAAATATATCAGTGAAACCCAGGTTAGATGTTTATTCATATGTGGTTATTGTGGAGGGGGAGTGGATTAGCGACTCTGTTCCCTCACTCAACAACTGTCGTCAAGGTTTCCTTGAGTTAGACGCTTAACCCACAGATGCCTCAGTGGAGCTGCTCAGTGACCAAAGCAGACGCTTGCAGTGCCGGGCGTGTTGCTGAAAAAGGGCATGCATGCTGGGATAAATAAAGGTTCAAAATGGTCCGACCCTTTTTCGTAAATGTGAGCAAGACTGGTTGTCTTATATATATGATTTTTGGGCCATGTTGCAGAATGGCTCCTGACAGACTGATTTTGTCCCCTGTGTGAAGTCACATGATTGATTGATCCCTCTCAGCTGATGCCCTGTGACATCTGTTGCTCTCCTTGCTAGCAGGAAAACAGTTTTGCCCCCCACTGCTATAGGCTACCTCGACCCCCCCCCCCCCTCTCTTTCTGTCTCTCCATTCCAGTGTGGCAGGGTTTTTTAATATGGCGAGACAGACCGGTCTCCGGCACTGCTGGTGCATGTCTGCAGGCCTGTGGGAGAAAGAGAGAGAGGGAAATCAGGGGGGAAAGAGTGGTGAAAGGAGGGAGAGAGAAGAAGTGCGTAGCTGTGGATGGGCAGTAGGAGTAAGGTAAAGCGGTGTAGACAGAAGCAGTTAGCCTCTCTTACCTTTCTGTTGTGTTGTTGTGTTTCCTGGGTGACGGCCTCCTGCCCTAGAGCGAGACAGAGGGTCGACAGGTCTGTTAGCTGTCTGACACACACACACACACACACACACACACACACACAAACACAAACACAAACACACAGCTTAGACAATTTTACACATATGCAGTTGCTCACGTACAAACACCTGCTTTCATACAAACACAGAGACAGTGTCACAAGGTGGTGCACACACACACACCTACACCTACACACACCCCTCACACTGGTGCAGACAGGCTGTGGGGTCAACAGCCCTCTTCCTGTGTCACTTTAGCTTTGGCTCAGAGCCCAGCTGACTTCAACACCATGACCTCCCCATGTGGTCACACTCTCCCCCTGCAGTACACAAGGCCACACACCTGGACAATACGTGTGTGTGTGTGTGTGTATGTATGTTAGACAGAGAGTAAATGCGTGCTTGTGAGTGTGTGTGTTTTCAGTAATGTTACTGGACTGCCTCCCTTCCTTCCGTACTACCATTACTTTTGTAAAGTTATCTATAGGCATTCTTATTTCTTATTTTGTGTGTGTGTGTGTGTGGTCCAATTAATGAGCATGTTCCTCAAAATTACAGACAAGGCGCTCTGCAATACCAGGGGAGTCTGTATATATCTGTATATGGCCTCCTTTTCTCTCCTCTGGCCTGATTTCTATACTGACCATAGCCAATGCAAACGGCGCTCTCATATGGCATTCTGACGCCTTTCTTCCGTGTTGATGCGAAAGTAAAACAGTAAAAAATCTTATCAGTCATGAAGTCCTATTTGTTGTCCTATTTGCCCAAATTAAATTCTGGTGTCAGGTTTGGTCACTGGCATGAAATCTCCACGCACACAAAGTGACGAATCGAAACCCGAAGGAATAGATCACCCCAAAATGAAAGTTCAACTCATTATCTTCTCACCCCCATGTCAGTTGAAACTCCACTGAAGTTCATAGGACCGCCAAACAGCCCCTGTAGCGCCATCTCAGCCGGTCTCCCAGTCTATTGAAGTTAATGGAGCCATCTTTTTACAGCTCCACAAAAGGGTAAAATGCTCATCAAAGCCAAACGATTACGCTGTGGGTCCAAAAGTCCAATATTTAGTCCAATATTTACTTCAATACCCAGGATTTCTGCGTATTTATCATTGTCTTCTTTAGCCTAGTTGGCCAGGAACGCATTCTTATTTGCAGGTTTAGGGGAGTAGTTGCAGGGCGGGATACACACATTGGCACTCACACCTAAGAGCTCATTATACACCAAAATTGTGATTAAATTTAATCGTGTGTGGCTCGGTTGTTAGATGACACTTCACTGTGAGCTATATAAAGGTCAGTAGTTCAATCTCTGCTTAACCACACATTAGAATTCATCCTGAACATTTCTGTAACTGTCTCCTACAGTATAAATGTCATGTATTTTGATCACGTCTACCTTTCTGTTGGCCTGCACTCCTTGTTAACGCCTGTGTGTGTGTGTGTGTGTGTGTGTGTGTGTGTTTCAGAACACACCGGTGGGCACATCAGTGTTTATGGTGAACGCCACAGATCCAGACCAAGGCACAGGAGGCAGCGTTCTCTTCTCCTTCCAGCCGCTGTCGCCTTTCTTCTCCATCGATGGGGCCCGAGGCACAGTCACCGTCATCAAACCACTGGACTATGAGACCACCTCCACCTACCAGCTTACTGTCAATGCCACGGTCAGCACACACACACACACACACACACACACATACAGATATTTTCTCTCTACTCTAGCACAGCCAGGCACAGACTTGATCAAATAAATGCTCATGCATATACGCACTTGTGCACATTCTTTAGCAGCAATGCTAACATGTCTGTTTGCTGTGTCATCTCTCAGGATCAGGACAAGCAGCGGCCTCTGTCCCGGCTGGCCAACTTGGCCGTCACCATCACTGACATCCAGGACATGGACCCCATCTTCACCAACCTGCCCTACAGCACCAACATAGAGGAGGACGCACCGCCGGTCAGTAACGCAGCACCACCTCACCCTCACGCCGCCGCAGCGTTTGGCCACTTCATCCAACTTTTATATGCAACCCTCCGCTATCCATCCACTTCTTTCTCTCCCTCCTTGCTCTGCTAGAAACTGGTTCTGCCGCTCTATCACCTCATCGCTCCTCCCGTTACCCTGCTTTTCCCACATTCACGTTCCTCTTTGATTATTCAGGAGGGTGTTTGGAGAAGGAGCGAGAGAAATGTGGTTAAAAGGGAGGTCTGAGTTATTATCAGGAGAGGATGCCTCATCCCCCAGCCTCCTTCCTGGACCCCCCTCCCCTCCAAGATCCCCCTACCCACCCCCACCCCCCCACCCCTTCCCTTCCCCACCCAAACTCTGCCCCAGGCCCCTACATACAGTTCTGTAGGTGTTACGGCAATGTAATTACTGTGTGAGATTTACAGTCCTGCTTCAGGGATGTGAGGCCTCCAGCAAAGGTCACCGGGGCCAGGATTTATCTTGCCATGCTACCCCATCTGCCCATACTGCGTCTATGTGTGTGTGTGTATGTGTGTGTGTGTGTGCTTTCATATGTCCGTGCCTCTATGTGCATTTGTGAGTGCATGTGCATGTGTGTGTGTAATTGTGTGTATGAAGTATTAAGCAGTGGGGTCTCACCCGTTGCCTTACCTTTGTCTTTATTGCACGCAGGGTTGTAATGGCTATCTAATCCACTGGGTCTATGTTTCCCTATTGGGTCTACATGTACAGCATTATGTTCACTCCCCTGACTCAGCCCTCTAAACCCTGTTCCCCAGGTGGCTAATGGTCCAGCTATTGATGTCTCCACACATAGAGACGGAATTACACACAGGGGCATAATACTGGACGTCCTTGCTTCCATTCTCTCTCTCTCTCTCTCTCGGTTTTCATTCTCCCTCACCCTCCCCTCTTTTTCTCTCACGCTTCCCATCCTCCCACCTCTCTACCCCCCCTCTTCCCTGCCTTCCTACCCCTCTCTGCCCCCACCCCCGTGCGTCCGAACCCCTTCCCGACACACACACACACACACACACACACGTCCCCGGGCCCGCGTGCGCCGTAGTAGAAATGTCAAGTGCTACATTTGCATGCATATTAACGGGGCGTGACGGAGTCGACGCCTGGTGTCTCCCCGACTCCCCGATTCATCAGCTGTCACCGGGAAGGTCACAGCGGGAGGGAGATGAAGAAAAAGAGGAAGGGGGGGAGAGGGGGGAGGTAGAGAGAGAATGAGGGATACAGTGGAGAGAGAGAGAGAGAGAGATGTTAGCGTATGAGTAAGGGCGAAAGAACAGGGAGAGAGGACAAAGGTGCCGTGTGCAAAGAGAGATGAAGGAATAAAGAGACAGGAGGGAGGGAGTTAAGGAGAGTTAGAGTGAGTTGGGTCACAAAGTTGACACCGGCGAGTGACTTTCCTAGTTTCTCACAGCAGCTGAGCACCAGTAAGCCTAGGTGTAATACCGTGTCTCGGAGCGCTGCAGCTCTTGCCTCTGACAGTAGGGGGCAGTGTGTAATCCTATTACAGGGATGAGGTCAGTGCAGGCGAGCGACCGAGATCGCTTCCCGAGGCCCTTCGACCCGTTGGTAGATACAAGAGACAATAACGAGTTCTCACAGTGAGATGGAGAGATGCAGGCCAAAAGTGCCTTTCTGCTTGGGCAGTGCACGCACACGCAATCGCACACACGTACACACACACACACACACCCCCGACGCCCTCATGCAGTATTCTAACAGGCATGTGTCATTTCCATTAGCTAGTGTTCGGCGGTGATAAGCCGCGGGTGTAACGTGACGGAACGAGTGTCAACTGTCCTCAAGGCCCGTGACATTCACACGTAAAGGGATATCAAACACGAACCCCTGTCATAGGTCATTTCTCAAAGGTGTGAGTGCACACACACACACATGCACACTGCCCCTCTTATTTCTGCCTCCATCTCTCTTCTGTTTCTGTCTGTTTCTCTGTCTTTCTCTCCTTTTCTCCGAATGATCAACCCGTCATCCATTGAAAACTTTGACAAAGGAGTAGAAGATATTTTCTTCTTTTTTTTTTAGATGAAATCATAGGGCAGAGTTCTTAGCTGTTGCCGTGAATCCACGCCGCTCGGACTGACGTTTAAGCCCTTTCTAGGACAAACACAATTTGGCTGTCAAACCAATGAGCTCAAATGGGAAAGAGGGAGAAAGGGAGAAAAAGAGAATGGAGGGAGAAGGGTTTGTTGTGTGTGTCTTTCTGTGTGGAGGGGGGGGGGGGGCGGTGATGAAGGAGAAATGCACTGTATAGCCAGAGGTGAAAAAATGAAAAGGAGAGAGGGATAGGTTTGGGTTTGGGGAGATGCGCTTGTGTGTGTGTGTGTGTGTGTGTGTGTGTGTGTGTGTGCGTTTGCAGGGGGCTTGTATCTTTGTCGGTTGATTGAACATATTCCACTTGTGTGGACAGCTGGAGAATATTGCTCATATTACTTCAGCATCAACTCTTCTCCTCTTTCTCTCTCTATCTCTGTCCCTCACTTCTCTCTCACTCTATCACTAACTCTATCCCAGGCTCTCTCTCTCTCTCTCTCTCTCTCTCTCTCTCACTGTGTGTGTGTGTGTGTGTCTCCCTCTCAGCTAGTGATCAGTGTGAATCACTCTCTCTAAAAGGCCTGTAATTGATTCTGCTGTAATTGGTCAATGACAGGAGATGCTTTGGCAGAAATGGAGCATAAACATGCCTCAGACACAATTTGCAGGATCAATGGGAGGCAGATAGGTTGGGAGGGAGGGAGAGAGCGAGGGAGGGATGGAGGGAGGGAGAGAGAGGGAGGGAAATGGGAAGTAGGGAGTGTCTCTCCATCTCTCTCTGCAGCACAGGGGTTTTTAAGTATCACCACCGTGTCTGATTGAGGCATGGAGGCCGAGGAAACTCAGCGGATCAAAGACTTTTCAAATAGCTTTCTCGTCTCTCTCTCTCTCTTTCTATTTTTTTTTTCATCTGCCATACTATGGTTTTTGTTGAGTTGCGGACTCACCGGCGTAGCTGGAGAGTTTTGAAACAATGAGGGGAGAAATAAACCCCAATGAAAGGCTAATGACCCACTCCAGAGCCAAAACAAGACCATTTGCGATGTGCCTGGCTGTTTGTCCCTTTGTGACCGCGACCGTTTTCTGCCTTTTTAACGTGGAAATCCGGTGAGGTATTGGAAATACAATGGTAATTAAGTGCTCTTAAGGTGCCAGATCTGGTTGGAGTGTGTCTGTGTGGGAAAGGAGGGCTCGCTCATGTGTTATCAACGTCACCGGATAAATGGGTTTCTGACTTGGAAATTGCCTGTGAGCGACTCTTCAAGTTGGATAAAACATTTTGATGCCCCAGTTGCAGAGTCCGCTGGTTCACAGCCATCTGGGCTAGGCTGCAAGGCAGAAATCTCATGTATTTTTTACAATTTCGTGAAAAACATTTGTTAACGCAGCGGTGTACCAAAAAAACATAAATTATGAATTTGGAATTATTTGTTTATGGCTATTTAATTGGTGCAAGTATTACCCATATACAAATGGGAACTACTGTAGGAACAAGATGCCAAGAGTCTGAAAGTAGAGAAGTCATATAATTAGGTGTGCATATTGACTGTGAAGATTACATGCAGCTAATACAGTATGTTTTGTGTGTGTGTGTGTCTCTGCAGGGCTACGAAGTGCGGAAGATAACAGCCATTGACCAGGATCTGGGCCGACCGAGAGGCATCGGCTACACCATCGTCTCAGGTCTGAGTCACATAATCAATCTGACATCCACAGCACAGAGAGGGAAATCAATCACTACTTATCATAATCCCACAGCAATAATGGACAAGTCTCATCAAGCACAACAATCAATGACTGCAGAGAGCAGTGCCTCAGAATTGGAGAATAGGCTTGTCCATAAACGGCTATTAATCACTGTTGGGTGCAGTTGTGTGGAAGTCAGCCGTCATTCAGTGTTGTCATTCACAAGTTGGCTTGTGCCATCAAAACAGGATTATGGTTTATCAGAGTGGCAACTTGCACTGTCAGCAAAAGAGGGTGTTCTCATAATTTTCTGCTATTGCCTATTAGTGCTGTTTTCAGTGCTTTAATGGATGTGTCACACAAGCAATGTGAGCAAAATGTGATAGTGTGTTACTGCTAATTGCCACCACATTGGATCTCCACCTAATAATCCACATCTTGTGTTACTATACCTGACAGTCTCACATGGAAGAGTGTGAAAGAACCTGTGGAGAAGCGAAGAAGAGTTTGAATGTTGCTGATAAGACTGTAGTGCGGAACATGTTTTAATGCTGAAACGCTAGTTAGTTTGTCTGCCTGTCAGCTGGATATCTGAAAATCTTGTGAACAGATCTCCATTAAGTTTTGTGAACAGATAGACTTGGGCCAAGGTGCAGTTGATTAGATTTTGGTGATGATCCGGATCTGGGATTTCCGCCATTACATGATTGCCATTTTTAACTATTAAACTAATGGAGAAAGGTACTTGATTCCAAATACGAATGATGTCTTTGGATGTAACAGCAAGTTGGGGAATTGTTCAGCATTGGTGGACGTTTGGACTCTGAGAGCCTTCTAGTTCTAGTTTTTGTATTTTATTTGCATCTATGCTATTTGTATGCAACTCCTAGCTTCGCATTAATGTTTACACATGTTAACTCCTGGGAGCTTCCCAGTATAACCACACTTTTCTGCTGCTGGCCGTGGAGCAGCTCTACTGGACTAGCTGAAGGTTGAGTATCTTGCTCAAGAGCATCTCAAAGGTAGTTATTGATGAAGGGGAGAGCATTCCTCATTAACTCTTCCCACCCAGATTTTCTCAGCTTCTGGGGATTTGAATCAACATCTTTCAAGTCGCTATAGTCACTAGAGCTTAGCTAGACTGCACTTAAAGTATTCACTGTAGTTAATTTTGCAAAGGAAGTAAAATGAGCTACAGTCACTGCTCAGGAGTCACGTGAAACTCAGCTTTGTGGAGCTTGTGTGTTGAGCATCAGTACATGGATAGGCTAGTGTGACCAGACTGAAGTGAGTAAAGTAGACATTAACAGACAGAGAGATGGACTAACTATGACAAGTGGGATACAATGTGTCCTTATCATAGATATGAGTGTAGCAGGAAGAGCGTACTCAAAGCTAGGCAGAGCGCTTCATGTTTACCTGACGATCCATTTTGGATTAAAATGTTTTCTGTTGCTTTTTGTCACGAGAAATGATCAGAAGACAGCTAAAAACCTGCAGGTTTTAACAAGCTTCTCCAAGAATCAACCATCCTTCCTCTTGCCCCCTCATGGCTAAACTCTACATCGCTATGAAGATAAAACACACACACACGCGCGCCGCTGACTGCGGGAGAGAGCCCATACACTGCTGTAATTCCCCTGAAGGGTGTTTATTTTCACCGCAATCAACGTTTCGATCCCCAAGGACGAACAATCCCTCAAAGATCCTTCGGGATTGAAACATTGATCTGCGTGGTGAGAATAAACACCCTTTGGCAGGATTACAGCCGTGTGCGGACTCTCTCCTTTAAACTCTACATGCCCCCTGTAGAGGCCAAGATGGCAGGGATGGTAGGACGTTGGTGCCTCCAGCATTGCCAGCTGGCTGATAAGGGCTGGCGCTGGTTGATAAGACCGGCACGCCAGGGGAACCTTGGTGATGAAGATGTTCATTGTTCTGCCATCTGCTGCGTCACTGGCTGACCTCACTGCTGAGCGAAGGAATTTGACCCCATCAGGACCCCTCTGTGTGTGTGTGTGTGGTTGTGGATTTGAATCTGAGTGCATGAGCGTGCCTGGTTGTGTGTGTGTGTGTGTGTGTGAGAGAGAGTGTGCTTTCGTGTGTGTGCACTTGATTACTGTACACTCAGGACACCGCCCAGCCCACTTCTTCTTAGGGCTCGCCATAAACTCTCAGCTCCCATTCAGCGCGCACACACCCACTCAGTCTTACTTACTGCCGCCTGCCATGTGTTGCATTGTGTTGTGTTTGTTGCAAAGTTGAAGGGCTGAGTTAAGCTCTAGAGGAGAAGAGCATTAAAAAGACATTAATTAGGTGGTGCGTTGTACTCCCAGTCGTCGCAAAATCAAGAGTTATAGCACCGCACTAAGCCCTTATGGAGATGGAGCCTGTAGGCTTGATAAAATCATTATAAGTTTGATAGATAATGGAATGTGAAGGATGATGCAGTGCCAGGAGAAAAAGGTGGGAGGGTGAGATTGTCGGATGATGCCTTTGTGCGCGCGTGCGTGTGTGTGTGTGTGTGTGTGTGCCTGCACGTGTAAACCTGCACATATGCCTGTGTGTATGCGGGCTCATGTGCACAGCTGCATTCAGATTTGTTAGAGGGCATGCTTGTTTGCAGACTGAGTGCGACTGTGTACAGCACCTCCCTTGCTTGCCTCCCTTCTCCCAGAATGTCCTCAGAGGGCACGACTCAGTCCTGCGGGACTCGTCTCATTAGTTCAGTAATTAAGATAAACGAGGTTTTAATTGCAGCGGTGATTTATGCTAATGATCGTGGGACCCGAGATGAGGATTTCCTCTCCCTCCTCCAATCAGAGGGCTGATCTGGGATTTGATGTGTACAGGAGATAGCATCGCTGCAGCCTTCTGCCTCTGATGTTGCAGTTGTTATTGTTTGTTATGATAGTGGAGATGCAGGGGGCGGCGCTCATAGTAAATCCTCTGCCCCCAGGGTTTGTTGTGTCCCCTGTTGGACCCCTGACCTATTGGTCTCATTATGCATCTAAATCTCTAATCTTACTCGCTTACTCCTGATAGGCTTGTTCCTCAGAGGAAGGCCTGTTGTCTTCTATCTGGCCCTACAGGATACTGGGCTGCCTTTAAACATAGACTAAAGCTCTTTTCTGAACAGCATCAGTTTCACATGGGGTTGTCAGAGAAGTGATATTGATCTAATTGCCCATCATTGTAGAGGTTGCTACGATTGCTATCACCAGAGATGATTTTCATGTGAAACAGTGACATGCAGCTGTGCTTAATGCTTAATGATGCAGACACCTGCACCTCTTAATTCTAACAGATGTTTATATAAGCTGAAGTCCAAATGATCAGAACAACCTAAAGCCAGCAACAACCTTATAATGTGTGTCTGCAAAACCATTTTAACAAACAAGATAAAAAATAATGGTTTCTTTAGTTGTAATCCACCAGTAATCACATTAATATGCCTGAAATTGCTGGGAGGCACAATTAAATCACAGAGGTCTCACAGAGATTTCTCTGATAAAAGAATAGGAAATTTCTGACGGCCTTTTTACCTGGGAAAGCTGGGCAAAGTCAGTGACAAATCTTTATGGATGGGATAAAATTTATGGAGGTGCTCAGGCAATAATTACTGTTACCTAGATCTCCCCCAGTAATACTAATGTCATTCAGAGAGGGCCAAAAATGTGTCTTTTGTAGTGAAATCCAAATGCACTCCACTTAAAAGTACTACTCATTCCGCATGTATCAAAGAGGAGATGTTCCCGCTGCCATCTGCATTACATTTTCTGAGTCAATCGTATTTGGCTTCTGGCAATGTTATGTCAAATGATGCTTTTTACAGTGGCTGTAAATGTGCGTAAAACTCCTGTTTAAGACAGGAATTTGCTCTAGACTCTTACTGGTAATTGCCCCATTAGGAAATATAGGAGGGATGACAGAAGACATGGCCAGGTGTTCAGGTATCTGGTTTGTGTAGTGACAGCATGTTCAGGGAATCAAATATCTGCTGGCTCACTCCTGTTTTACTGGTTGCTATGGCTCCAGTCACAGTCAGGAATATTAAATGACCTTGACAGGGCTTTTCCCGTAACACTAGCGTCATACCAACATGATCCCCATTGAGGCCACATGTGTTACATGTGTTAGAACAATGAACACTGTCCGTAATTAACATACTGCCTCACCTGCCAAGGGCTGGTAAACAAAAACATGAAAAACCCTCCCAAGAATAGTTTTTACTGGCCAAAATAATTACGGTAATATTCATTTTTCAGAGAAATTTGTCAAATTCAATTTATTAAATGCTAATTTGTGTATGTGTCAGATGTCACAACATGACAATAATGTTAAGTTTCTACTAATATCAGCCTAGTTAGCTATCCTGGCAGTGGAGAAACAGGAAGAAAAGTTTGCCCAATTTTAGACTCACACCACTTTGTGTAGAGCAGCATAACAGGCAGAGAACCAGGCACCATTGTTTTGCTTTGATTTGATTTGCTCATTGTCTGAGAGAGTGTACGGTGGTCAGCAGGGACAAAAAGACTGTATATAACTGAGGCATTCAAATTCATTTGAAAAAGTTACCAGCCAGTGTGGCGGGTGACCTTAATTGATTTATCCGCCAAAGACCAATTTTACTGGCATGTGACCCTGACAATAAGGATTACAGCAATGTTCTTTGTTTCTATTCCCATGTACAGTGTATTGTACCTTAGCTGTTGACCCTTAGCTCCAGAAAGACACAGTAACTGCCCAAGAAATCAGCCTCTCATCCCATCGAGCCCCTGAGGACGGCCGAGGCAGGAGCACAGACAGGCCCGGTCAGCTCCCTGACACCAGTGACCAGAGGGACTGACACTCTGACGCCCAGATGGACTCTCTCTGGCACAGTGTCCACACAATACACACTCATGTTAGGGCGCATGCACACACTCATAGACTCACATGCATGGATGAACACACAAACACAGAGAGAGAGAGAGAGAGAGAGTATGATCCTCAGGGAATCTGAGAAGGCCCCATATTCAGCCCGTTGGAAGTAATCTTCAGCTCTGAAAAGAGCTTGTCCATCTGTGGTTGCAAGTATAGAGGCCAAAATGTCTTGTCCAAGAGTGTTGTACACATTGTTGCCCCCTAGGAGGAGAGTTAAGCCCTTGTGTTTGAGTTGAGTTTGTGCAGCCTCTCTACTGTGCGGTAATGACAGTGTAAGAACATGCAGAGGAAAAGTCAGCCTAGCGTCAAACTGAATGAAAGGAGAGGACATCCCCCAAGCCTTTCATATCATCCTCTTGTTTATCTATGTGTGCTTGTTGCTATCTCTTTTTGTCGCACACAAGCACAACTAATCCCATCTTAAGCCCTTTTCCATCTCTACCCTTTCTCCTTGTATCTTCTCCGTTCGGGAAATTGCTCCACCGAAATTGACCGCATTGGATTTTAATTTGCAGCAACCCAAGCAGAATAATTGTGTAAAGTGATAAAAGATGATAACTTCATTTTTCCACTTACCAAAGGAAACGATACACAATTTTGAAGTTTCTCAGAAGCTGCAATGCGAGACCACATATGGCATTGTCTTGGTTACAGCATGTGTAGCCACAGGCGTCCGCTGGCCTCCGTGGCCTGAGGCTGGGGCAGAAGGTGAACTTGTCTCCCCCCTCCCCCCCACCTGGCCTGCAGCCCAAACAGCCCGTCTGCCCCCTTCACAGGAGTGAGACAGACAGCCCGGTCCTGTGTAGTGGGACTGGCCTTGTCTTACAGCTTCCCCAGCATATAGGTCAGACAGGTACGGCCACGCCATTTCTCGCCTGGACAGAGACTGATAAGTAGAAAAGGCGATTATTTCCCCCTCCCACCCCCCTCTCTGCCTCTCCACGCATATCTCTATCCTTCAGTGCTGCTACACGCCGATGCTCTGATTCCTTTTTCTCCAGGCTGCCACTACCTGGCTTGTATCAGCGGGAAAGCTGTAATATGGACAAGGCTAATACCTGTTATTCTTTAGGGAGCGCTCATTGTGACTGCCGCGTCGCCGGGATTTTCTCTGGGTTTTCAATTAGTCGCTCCGAGGCTCTGCTCAGCCCACCTCTATGTAATCTCTGGGAGAAGACAGATAGTCTGCAGGACACTGCTCACAGCACAATGCAAAGTCCCGAGTCTAGCTGTTTCTGTTCACTCTCAAGTCCGCACCTTGCTCAGCTGTGATATGCTGTAGGTCTCTTCCCTTATTTTGATCCCCACTGTCTTATCTTCAGTCAGTCAATCAACTAAGCAAAGTTTCTTGATTTAGCCCATTTCAAATGCAGTAAGCACTTCATACTAGAAGTCAAGGTAAAATCTAAAAAAAAATACACTAATGAAATCAGAAGTTATCGCATATGTAAAGTTAAGGCCAGAATCTTCTGCCCTTCCCTTGATCACAGTTGTTGTCCTCTTACAGTAAAACAAAAAATATTGCAGTGTTACATCCCAAACATGCATTCGTCAGCTTTTTTGTATTGCTATTACAGGTTCTGTTTTATTTGTATTTATCTTAGGGATAAAGGGGATGCTGCTGGCTTTGATAAATAGAATGTTATCCTGTGCTTTCTGCTTCTGAACAAGCACATTTCCAGATGTCAAACCCAATTTCCTTTGCTGCTGTTTTGCAGCCAGATGTTATTTTTGTACAGAGCATCTAGAAACACAATTTGTGTCATCTAGACACACTGCAAAGTATAGCAGATGGAAGAGTAAATCCCAACTACTGTACTCTACTCCTATAGCCAAAGAGACAAACGAACATGTGCACACACATGTGCTCACACAAAGTGAAGAGATAAGACTACGCTGCCAGCTCAACGCTCTGCTGAAAATAGACAACTTGACACCTTGAGCCGACAGATCAAAGCCGCCAATCAATAGCTTTGAGTTTGATTATTTTCCATGAGACCTAGAGATTGTGGATCGATAGCTTTGTCTGTGACCTGGGTGAGAATCAGTTTAGCTTTTACTGTGGGGTCTGGGACCTGAGCCAACAGAGGAAGCGCTTAGGAATCTCTAGTACGCTTCGTTCAAAGTAACTAAGATAATAAGTGCACCATGGCTGATGGAGAAGAGGTAGATACTACCCTACATCATCGTGGCTAGTTCGCTGGCTTCCATCATTCCATCATTTGAAGATACATGAATTTAAAAATTCACTTTATTAATACAGGTCAAGGAATGAAACACACACACAAAAAAAATGTATACCAAAAAACCAAGGGACAACATGCCATCGCCTTACACAAAACCCCCCAATTCCCCAAAAAGCAGAGAGTTCCCTGTTCGCCTGTAGTAGCAGCCCCATCAATGTCTTTACAGGATCTGAATCTGTTTTTCCTTGTTCTCTAAATAGCCAATTTGGCTGCTCCTGAGAGGAAATCTATCAAGTCCTGGATATGCTTTCTTCCAGAAAACCTCCCTAGACCCTGAAACCATTCTCCCAACCGCCTCAACAACCTTCTTAGCCTGAGACAGTGAACAAACAAAGTGCGCCAGGGACCCAGACTCAGTACTTGGATCCAGGTACGCCAGACTTCTGTTATTCACTATTGTCTCCTGTACAGTCCTCCACTGGAGCTCAGCCATATGCTTGTCAACAGATGGCAGGGACCGACCAGCAGCCTTTCAGTAAAATGTCTGGACCGAAAGCCTCCCTTCACCTCGACATCTTCATCCCTTCCAAAGAGCATGAGAGTGACACTTTCATGCATGTACAGTATGTTGCCTCCTTTCCCACCTTCTTAAAGGAAAACTCCACCCTCAGGTGCTCGTACACTGTTATATATCCTCAATCTGTGATGTTCATTGCATTCCAGGAGTTATTTTGTGATGAAGTGTTGTAATTTGCTGTTTTGGTGTACCCACTTTCCCTCAACCTGCCTCGTCTACTTTTACTTCAGTTAGTGATTTCCTACATTTCCCTCAAAGCCTTTCGACAACCCCAAGGGACGGGGTGTGAACATGTTGCATTCAGCTGTAAGTTATACATGTAGGAGGAGAGTCTTAGGAACTCTTGGAGCAAGAGTTCTTCCAGTTGAGAAAAAGTGAGTCGTGCGTCGAAAATTGGTATCTCTACCTCTTCTACGATGGATTTCTCGGTAGAAAATCGAGAATCTAGAAAGAAGCCCTTGCTCTTTGAATCTGAGGGACCGACACCAAAACCTGACGTTTACCGCTGATGTTTTAGATAGTTGAAAAAAAATCTACTATCAGATTCCATTGTAGCTGCACTGGAAACATCTCAATGCGATAACACATTGTCTATGTCGGGCCAGTTATCCGCGGCAATAAGAAAAATACACCTCCTTCTGCAATCCTTGGTTGGACAAACACCTCAATGGACAATCATTCTTGTGAAGATCTGGACTTAAGGGGACAAGTGGGGATGGTTGGGGTCGGGCGGGTGGGGGAGAGGGTTGGATGGGGTACCTTTCATAATTGTAATCATTTGAATAATGCAGCTGTCCCATGCTTGTATACACTTTCATTTTCAATTTATGCTGCAAACAATGTACGATGGGTTTAATGGAAAATCAATAAAAATTGCTAAACAAAAAAGAAAAATACACCACCAATTACAAAATGGGCCCAGAAATCGGCAATAGCTGTTTTTCTTAACAGTGTTTTAGGGTGGATTTTTCAGCTCTGGGGTCATAAAACAGAGGAAAAGCCCCAGCCCCTCTCACCACTCCACAGCAGCGGGGGGGCGGGGGAGCCTGTACTCACATAAATCATCCCATTGGTCAGAGAGAGTATGTTTCCCCTGTCAGGGACACACAGACCTCCTCCACAGCCTTGTGCAGTGACCCTGTGGGCCTTTTCCAGCCTGGTCCTCCAAGAAGCCCGACAGACATGTGGGGGGTCTTCATCAAGCGGTCGCACCCTACTGCATGCGTCCAGTCAAACTGCATCCAGCCAGCTATGCCCACAACTACTGTATGTGCATGGTTTAGGATACATGGGCAAAGAAGGGAGGTGCTGTGTCAAGTTCAGAGCTTTGCCGCGTCTCCCCCTCTCTGTTTTGATATCTTCATCATCTTCCTCATATACATATTTATCACTGTGTTATTGTAATTAGCGCTTTGTCTCGGGATATTTGTCCTAAAACTTTCTGAGGAGAACTTTTGATAAAACTAGTTCATTGAGTATTCATGAAATGCAGCTTGTCTGCCAATGGCAAGACACCCACGGGGCCATTATCACTCGGCGTCACACACACAAACACACACACACACACCTCAACTGAGAGCTGTCAGGCACCGAGGGGTTGCGTGTTAACACATACATGCGCGTACGCAGAGGCAAGTCTGTGCATGTGAGAACCTGTTCATTTAGAGTAGAGATGTGAGTATAGTTTGAAGACAATAACTAAAACCTCATCATCAACATGATTTGCCTGTAGGCGTAATCCTTAAAAGTGACACTAATTTGTGTACATTTAGCAAAGTACACAAAATCTTAGCCCCGAGACTCTGAGCCTTGGCTGCACGCCATATCACATTACTAGAATGTTCCAGCGCCCCCATGGTGTTGTCACAAACTAGAGAAAACAGTTGTCACTGGCTTAGTCATGGCGATTACACTTGGAGAACTCTTGCTTCGGCTGTCCTCAAAAGCTCATTGCTGTGAGAAAGTCATTGTCATCCACTTGTCGCACGGCTGATTGAACTCATCAGATCAGATGCCTTCTTTCTTCTGTTCTCTCGCACAATAATAACTACACATGTATGTTTTCCACTTTCGCGACTCAATGCACTCAGTCTGTCCTATCTCTAGCCTCTCTGGTTCTCTCTCTCCATCTTTGTCTCCGCACTCACTCTTACTCTTTTGCTCTTTGCAAGTTGAGCGGAGAATTTCAATGAGGAAACTGTTCTCAGCAATTGAGCCCACTCTTTACTGTTCATGACACAAGAATTTAAATGTGTTTATCAGTGTGTAATATGAAATTCACACTCCTGTTATTCCGCTTCTTTTGCTATTGCTGAGATTATTCAAACTAGCAATCTATTTGGATTATTGATGTCTTGTAATTCCAATTCTAGCAATTGCACACAAACTAAATTTGCCACCACAAGCAAATAAAGTGTTTGTGTGTGTGCGTGTGTGTGTGTGTGTGTGTGTGTGTGCTCACGCGCATGTAGACAAGCGCGTGTCCCACACTTGTCAAAATCACGGCGTGTTTTCTCATTTTCCAGTCCACTACTGTCGGTAATGTGAGAGCATGGCCAATCCTCCAGAGTCTCACATCATAGAATCAAACCCTGCCAGTTAGCACTGCATGCACTCTGACACACACAGACACACACACACACACACACACACACAGACAGACATACACACTCACATACACAGACACACATATATGCACACACATTGCATCCACATACACTATGAACTTTGAATTGAAAGGAATGGAACACGTACACATCCACACACATACACAACTACTGAATATGAATTTCAAATGCAAATAGAAATGAAAGTGTGCATTTGTTAGTGCTGAATTTGAGTGTGTGTGACTGTGTGCGCGACTTTGTGTGTGTGTGTGTGCGTGTGTGTGCGTGCCACGACTTTCACCCCCCTGGGGGTCTAATCACAGTGTCCTGGCAGATCAGTGGAGAGCGCGTTCTATCAGCAATTAGAATATAAATATATTTTTTTTCTCAATGGGACCCGGGAGTCATTCTGTATAATTTCAATCTGTCTCCCTGGCCAAGCTTGGCACACTGCAGCGCTGAGGTGGAAGGCCGTTCTGTGGAACCTGAAGCAGCGAGTCGAAGTCTCTTTATGCATACGCACCCATAAGCCTGATGCATACGTAGTGTAGACCCGGCCATCCGCTGTTACCGTGCACACGTACATTATAGCACACCGCTTGTGTGCATTTGCAGACGTGTGTGTGTGTTGTGTGTGTGTGTGTGTATGCGCCACTGGTTGCTCAGCCAGGTGAGTGCCCAGTCGTGCAGGCAAGGAGCGGCTGTTGGAGGAGATTGGCATTCTAGACAGGCCATTGGAGCCGACAAACCAATTTAGAGGCATGATGCCCACACTGAGTGGGCCTAAGTGCCTGATGCACACTACTTCCACCCCCCCACACACACACACCCCCACCCCTTCCCCTTCACTGCTACCAACATCGCCCCCACGCCACAAAGTTTAAAAAAAAAAGTATTTTAATTTTGCAAAAGACACTAGTCACAAACTTAATGCGTCAGCTTATTTTCGCTGGCGCTCGACGCTGACACTTTTTCCACTTTCAGTCGTACAATGACACAGTGATACCTAGGGCAGTTTCTTAGGCAACGCTAATAAGCAACATTGCCCAAGCAGTTACCTCAGGATTGTTACAAACTTATTATTGATCCTGGGTCTCATTTTGTTTCCTGTTCCCGGGAGTGTTCATCTTCTGCGTTGCCCAAAAAAATTTGCCTTGTGTATCACCGCCCTGCGTTTGAAGTATGGTGTTAATAAGAACTCTTGTCAATATGTGTGTATGTTTTGTTGCTTTTATAATGTACGATGTTTAGAGGTTCAGTAATACAGAAACTACACTATATTCCCACACACACGCTTTTCTCCATTCCGACGATTAAGTAGACTATGCAAGCTGAATATAAGCAGCAGCAGCTTTCGTCCCGTCTACCTCCCTCTCTCTCTCTATCCACCTTTTGGCCTCAATCCAGGCTAATTACCCGAGGGCAGCGCTCTCTCTCCTAGCCTGCCTCCTCTCCTCTGCGCCCCCCCCTCTCCACTCTCTCTCCTGCGGCTTCCCTGTCTTCTTCCCTCTCCAGTCTCGGCCCGATACAGAGCAATAATAGAGAGCGGCGAGCAGGGAGAGGGGAACACAGGCATGGGTTAATCTGTTGACCCTGGCCATTGTGCAGTGTAGACTTACTACCCTAACCTATTTCTCCAGAGTTCAGACCTCAGCTATTACTACAGACTATCTGAAGAAGAGTGATTCTTAATCCCACAGTCTGCTGGAGTCAAAGTGCAGCTCGAGGCTCTCGGTGCACGGCTGTATAAATACGGCAGAGCTCAGTGGAGTCGCCATGAATGTCATTGGCTCCGCCGGCTGTCAGTCATTCATGCAACTTATTAGCATTCTTCCCTAGCGTCACTGTCATTTTCACTTGTAGTAGGAGATATGCTGAATACTGTAAAACGTCCAATAATGGCCGGGCCTTTATTTCCCTTAAGAATAGAGAGCACTTTATTAGAGACAGGCCTAATTGTGCAAAAAAAAAAATATATTTGTTAATGGTGACATACTGGTAAGCTACCAGAACATACTGGTCATCAAAGCATCAGTGCATCAAAACAGAGTAAAACAAAAACTGCCAAAGCCACAAAAGTGAATAAAGAAAAGCTCTCTGTCATATATTGACTAACAAACAAAAGCAATGTTTGTATATTCAGCAGTTGTTATTTTTGCATAATGAATTTCAAGGCTTTCACACCAGTACCCGTAGCCTTGGCAACAAGATAAACATGTCAGCGGTTTCCAGTATATGCAACATCTCTTTTGGTTAGGTATTTTGTAATACTTTTGTCATTTTAATGTTATTTTAGGCTATACATATTGTAGAGATTTACAGGATTAGGGTTACGTTTTTGATAATTCTGTTTATGCATCACACACAATATCTTGGATGCCACTGATCAGATTTTTACAAAACTTAATGGAATGATGTGTCTCAATGCTCTGTTCAGGCATTTTCAAAATTGCACTGATTGGCCAAAGGGGGACGTTTAACTGTCTGTGCATCATGCACAATATCTTGGACGCCAATGACCGGTACCTCCTCTTCCCCATTCCCTGCCACATACAATCAAGAAATATGAGGTAACATATCCTCTACCTATTGCTCCACCCCAACTCTGCATAATTCATCAGGGACGACGTGTTCTGGTTACTTGTTTAACCTTTTCTTAGTCATGGAAGGGTCTCGCTCAGTGTCTTTTTCAGCATCATTTTATAACATCCTTTTAAGCGTGCGGCAGGTAGAAGAATTAACAGGCTGCTGTCAGCTGGCGAGAGCTGTCCATATCAGTAAGGCATAATTGAATTAGTTCTAGGTAAACTTTACTATTTCAGAGCTCTCTCATTTAGCCCGTGTCCACTCCAGTGTTTGCCTTCCACTGAGTAGATTGCTCCGATAACATTCACATGTATGAACAGCCGCTATCTGCAGATTGCAGGAGGGACTCTCCAAGCCTCATACAACACGTGTACCAGGCAGGAATCTCAATCGAATCCACGAAGGCATTCAGTGTGTTCACAGGATAAATGATTTGTCATGTCTGATTTAGAATAATGGAGGAGCACTTTGACGACATTATAGCTGTGAGGCAGGGAGAAGAGTGAGAGGAAGCAAGGAAAGAAGTGACTGAGGGAATGTGTGTGTGGTGTGGGCGAAGGGGGGGGGGGGGGGGGGGGGCTGGGAAAGGAAGGGTGGTGCAGGGAGGAGGAAGAGAAAGGTGGATGGACATTGAAGGTGGAGAAGTGAGGGCGTTTAGGTGTGTTTTCGTTTGCTGTCTCCATCTGCTGGGTGTAATTAGCAGGCAAGTGCCGCAGCCACAAGCTGCCAGACAGAGACAGAAAGAGAGAGAGAGTAAAAGAGGTGTGAGAGAGAGGTGAGAAAGATAAAGAGACTGGAGGGGAGGGGGGGAAAGTAATTTGAAAATGAAGAGAGGGAATAAGGAAATATGATAAGAGGGCTCAAGAGGGTCTCAGTCTAATATTTTAACCTGTGTAATTGAAGCAAAGTAAGTATAGAGAACACTGGGCGCACTTGAACTTGAGCCACTTCATTCATAGAGTTGTTAATGAGAATGGTGCAGTTCATAATTTGAAATGCTCCTCTTTAAAGGAGCGCATATACTGTGACAAAGTTAATGTAATTGATTATTGCATGTGAAGTGGTGTAACTGATGGGGAAGGATGTGAAAGAGAATGAAAACGTCACAATCAAGGAAATATTAGAAGAGAAGGTAGTAGGAAAACTGCAAACAATTTCCTAACAGGTCATTCAGTCTTGCATTCAGACTTAACATTTTAAACACGTGTTAAGAAATTTCTGTAATTTCATAATGCAGCTCAGCTTGTTTCTACACGTTTCTTGAATCAAGTGATCTTGAGTGATCTGCCTTATTATTTTCAGTATTGAAAGTTATTGTTATTGTTATTATTAAATTGAGTTCAATCAAGTGAAACCTTCTCATCCACTTGGCAGATTTCAAATGTCTTGTATCAGTACCAATTAACCAGGTCAAAGTTCTTGTGCACCAATTGCATTTTGCAAATTAAATGCATTGATTCTGATTCACTTGTTTTAAAAATAAGATATTAGCCTGACTGACTAAAAGATTAAATAACTTAAGCTGAATATTTTGATTTATCATCATGTTGAAATTGCAGTTCCAGTCTTCAATTCAGACCAATACAATACAAATATAGCCTATACGTTTTCAATTCGACCATGATTGCTATCCATTTTTAATCCAGTAAAGTGAAAGTGTACATCAAGTAAAGAAGGGAAGAGGAAGGGGAGGCCGACGGAGAAATATGAGCGGTGGAAGCGGGGCAGACAGTGACAGATGAAACAGAGGGATGCAAGGGAGGCAGCGGGGTTGGACGGGTTGGAGGTGCTGGGTCAGCCCAAGGCAGGTGGAGAGCCAAAAAGACGGCGTAGCGAAAGCCAGTATCCATATTGCATGATATAGAGACATGCACATAGCTCATCCACCACCTCTTCTCTCCCCCCAGCCTCCCCCCTGCGTCCCAGAGGTTATGTTGAATTATTCACCGGGACCAGGTTTCGTTTGTCCCTCTGACTTCTTTATCTCTGTCCCCCCCCCCCCTTATTCGTCCATCCAGGGAACACCAACAGCGTCTTTGCCCTGGACTACATCAGCGGCTCCCTGACGGTGCACAGCCAGCTGGACAGAGAAAACCCGCTCTACTCGGTGGGATTCACGCTCACTGTCAAGGTGAGATGCTGAATGGGGTGTGAGAAGGCGGTCGAGGTCTTGTTTCACCGGGGGATGAAGAGAGAGCTTTGATATGATATTGTATTAAATCAATAGGGTGTCTGCTTTTGATATAGCCTCAAAAGACTTGCTAAATACTGTATTTCGGCCTTGCCCATACATATTCTGCTCCGAGGGTTTTTGATGTAGATATAGACAATGATATGATGTATTAGGAGAGATTTTCTGGGTGAATACGTCACTTGACACTCGGCAAAATGTGAGATCCTGCGGTAAAATGTGTGTACTTAATCTAAAACTCTTAACACAAATTCAAATACATTTATTGTACTTGGCGACTAAGGCGATTCCGATTCTATCATAGCGTCTTCTTCAGAGCCTCGTGAGCGGAGGAGGAGAAGATGAAGGAATAGGATTTAGATGCTACGGGCTCCTGTGTTCCTCTCTCTCGCTTTCTTTTCCTTCTGTTTTGAGCCAGGTGCAGCCGCTCTATCCCTCTGTCCCTCCGCCGAGCCTAAGCCTAGCTCGCTTGGCTTTTTAGCATGACAGTCTTGCCCCCCCCCCCCACACACACACACACACACACACACACATACACCTGCCCACTTCGTCCCCTCCTCCGCTTTCTTTTTTCTCTCCATTTCTTCTCCTCTCTACTTTTGCACACTGAATGGTTCCCGCAGGGCGTGAGAGAGCGCATTAAATGGATTTCCAAGTGGCAGTGAAGGTAGAAGGATTTGTGATCAAAGGCCCGGGTTTTCCTGTGTAACTGCAATGTTACATAGTGGATTTTGATGGTCCGTCAAGCCAAAGCCTTCGCACCTGTACCGCACAATAAATGGCCTTCAAGAACCTCATTTATTCATTCATTCAACATTCATTCATCGCCTATAAAAAGCAGGCCGTGTGTACGCTTCTATGTGAAAATCTGAAGACCACAGAGATATGACTGCACCATCGGCTTAATACAAAAGGGATCCTGGCTAAAATATTCCAGCCTCAGTCTATCTTCTTAATTGAAATCAATGATTACAAAGAAGAAAAGTAGAATAAGCGAAAGTGCTGAAAACGAAAAAATGTCCCCCCAAAAATGTATTTATAAGATATGGATTTCCCCCCCCCCCACATTTTCTCTCCCTCTCTCTGCTTGTGCTGCTATTGATTGCGGAGTGCCATAGTAATACAACTAATTTCTCAACTTCAGGCAGCTTAGATAGTGCTGAGTGTATGGAGGTGGAGGTCAAATGATTCAGTGGCGTTGGGACGAGAGAGGCTAAACTACCCTGATTACCCAGGGAGCGGCACGCTGTTCCTGCCTCTCCCCCTACTGCCTGTGACGTCCCTCTATCAATAGAAGACCACAGCTGCCCGTTCCTATCTGTCTGTCTCTCCCTTTTTTTTTATTTTCAGAGGCCTCACATCTCGGGCGCTCAGACAGACAGAAAGAGAAGGAGTGTGTAATTGTGTCTTCTCAATGGGACACCTTTCTCCTAAATCTCATTGTGTGTGTACGTGTGTGTGTGTGTGTGTGTGCTGGCCCTCTCTTGGCCTCACTTTGAGCCTATTTCTATGATTGCTTTGAGTCTGTCTGTCCACCTTTTGATCCAATAAATGAACAGCTGTAAATACCTGGCTGAGATTGTGTGCTGACCGCCTCCATCCAAAATGACATTTTCAGTGCAATGAAATGCATCTCACATCTCCCTCCCTCTCTCTCTCTCTCTCTCTCTCCCTCTCTCTCTCTCTCTCTCTCCCTCTCTCTCTCTCCATCAGGGGACAGAGTTGAACGACGATCGCACTCCGTCAGACGCCACGGTGTTGACCACCTTCACCATCCTGCTGATCGACAAGAACGACAACGCCCCAAAGTTCAACAGCTCTGAGTACCGGGTCCGCATCACCGAACTGGCCCAGATGGGCTTCGCTCTGCCCCTCTTCATCCAGGCCGAAGACAAGGATGAGGTGGGTCACACACACACACACACACACACACACACACACACACAGTCATCCTGAAATGGCAGACAAGTTTACATTTACATTCACGCTCTTGGCATTAAGCTGATGCTCTTATCCAGAATGGCTTACAATGCTTGAGCGGGTGGGATGTCTTGCTCATGGCCTTGAACCTGTGACCTTTCAGTCATGTGATTGTCTTTCTCCAGGCCGCCCAGCTGCCGTGGGACCTCAGCCTTTTACCCAGACAATATAAATAAAGACAAGTTAGGGAACAATATGTAGTTTGTAGGCACTGAGGTGGTGCCTCAAATACTGGGGTGTGATTTTGACAAGAGCCATCAATAAAGGAATAAAGGTCAGCATCACACTTGTACTGTTGCCACACTACCATTAGAAAAATCCAGATTTGTACTTTTGGAAGATTTTGTACACAATAATTGAATTTTAAAGACCTATTCTAGACTATTATTCCAGAATCAGAGTAAAGGATCATCTCAGTGCTGCCTTGGTAATTTATTTTGCTCATTTGTAAGACATTTTTTCACTCGCAATTTAACTGAATGAGGTCTTAATACAAAAGCTCACAGTCTGTGACAGCTAAGTGTGAGTTTTAAATGTACTGTGTATTTTGTATTTTAAATTCTAGGTTTAGATTTATCTTGTGTGTAAATGCAGCAGCCAAAAAGAACATCAGCAACTCTATGAACCTGTTTGTATATTGGTGGCAGTGCTGTAGAAATTAGTTCATTGACTGTGTGTGTGTGTGTGTGTGTGTTTGTTTGTGTGTGTGGACTGTCAGCCTTGCTCAACAGCATGCTTTAGTTTTACACCGTGTGTCCGCCACTTCCCATTAGCTGTATCTAGCAACCTACTGTGGTGACACACAATCACACACACACACACACACACACAGCTCATACACACACTTTTTCACTTGCTTTGTCACTTGCTCACACACATACTCTCTCTCTCTCTCTGTCTCTCTCTGTCTCTCTCCTCCTCTCTCTCTTCCTCTCTCTCTCACACACATGCTCACTCACGCAGCCCAAGACCAGCACATTCGACTCGACTACAATTTAATTTGCTCTGGAAGAGATGGGATAGAGCATCAAATTATACCTAACGAGGAAAATCAATCACCTAGGGTGCAGATAAGCCGAAAGCTAGTCAACTCTGATTGATTCAGGCACAGCAGCCGCCAGGGTGGAATTTGACAGATAACTGCGAGTCAAGTGGATAGAGAAAAAGATGGAGAGAGGGGAGAAGGGGGGGGGGCAAGAGATGGAGGGAGGAAGTTAGGGGAGAGGAGAGGTGGGGGCAGAGGGAACTCCAAGAAGAAAGAAGGGAGAGGAGCAGAAAGTAGCCTAACTAATGGCGTAAAAGCAGAAGTCAGAATGACTGGTGACAGAGAGAGAGAGGCAGAGGAGAGAGGAAGAGCTTGAGGAAGAGATAGCGGGAGTATTTAGCAGCAGGTCTGTTTATTCATGCCGAGTAGGGTGTGTTTGCTCCAGTCGGCATCGCCATGGCGAGGCGGCGAGGGGGAATAGTGTGGGAGCGTCGCTTCACGGAGGCGGGGTGACGACCCAGACACCTGGCATGTGATAAGAGGCGCCTCTGTGCGCTATAGCACCCAACTTTAGTTTTTCTACTACCAGGGGAAGTAGGGAGGGACCTCGCCGTTTAACCTTCTGATACCGGTCGCCTCGCCATCTCATTTCACTGCTTTCTCTAAGTAAGTAAGGGCTCACAGCAAATGGAGGCATGGCTACAGATCGTCTGAGAGATGGATTTAGCCAGATCTGCTGTAGACGCTGAATTAGAAAGCAGCCTCTCTGGGCCATTCCATTAGCAACCCCTTCTCTCTAGTGTCAGTTCACTGCCTGTCCATCATTATAGAATAGCGCAGAATGCAGCAGGATTCAGGAAGAAGCAGGATTTCACGCAAAAATTTGAATGCAAAGTTGTGCATTTTCTATGCATCATAGAAAATGCATACACACTGCCAGTCTGGCATTGTAACTAACAGTACTGCCACAACGTCACATAAACTTCTAACCCAAGGAGTAAAATTTATAAGAATTTTTTTTTGTTTGTCAGTTTTGTATTGTTGTTTTGATCCTTTAAACCCCTATGTCAATGCCAATACAAATACTCATTCACACTCCGCTACACCTGTGGTGTAATCTCACTTTTTCCATGTGTAAGGGATTATAGGGAGAGATGTTTCATTTCTTAGACTATGACACAAGTGGTAGTTACCGGTCTGTGTGTCTCTCTCTTCATATCCTCTTCTGCTTGGTTAGCGTCTATAAAACTTTTGCTGCTGGAACTCGTCACTAAACTTTGTGGCAGTCGCATCTGACAGGGAGCTTTTATTGGGGGCTTCTAAAGGCAGAAGCAAATGGACGGGCAATTACGTTTATGGGCAGTTTGAGGTGACATCCCTGCATATTGGATGGTCTTTTAAATAGGAGTCATCAGCCACAATGGTTCTCCCAGAGATGAAAACAAAAACAAGGGGGCTATTTCAACCGCCAGCATAATGCCAATCGACCACCTCGCTCGTCTTCCTCTGTCTTCCACAATGGCAACGTGATTGGCCGCCTCGGAGCCGATATATCAAGACGGGAGGGATCTCGGGATGTTTTCTCTGCCGAAGAAGGCCACAGGCTTCCCAGGGATGCGATGTCATTCTGAACTTGACTTGGTTTAGATCTGTCCATCGTGCCTTTGGACTCGGGGGTTTAGCTGAGAGGCACGAGCAGGGGAACGAGGAGATTTGGACTTTCATCATTAGAGGTTTTTCAGAATTTACTGTAATGACATTTGACATCAGACAGTACCTTAAAATGTGAGAACTATTATTAATTCTAGTAGGGTATGGAGTTTGTGTTTGAATTGTGTTTGATTTAAGGTTTTATGCATTACAACTACAAAGTACTATAATATAATATTATTATATTTTTCTACATCAAACTTCACACTAATGTCATCTAGCAAGGTCTTGGCTACATATGGTGAACTAGAAACCGACCTAGACACGTGTATCTGTATAGAAGTAGATAGTCACGGTTGTCATCAGGGATCTCATCATCTCCTCTTCAGCACACTGTTATTTCTCCATTGTGTCATTTTCATCTCATAAAACACACACTATGATGATTAAAGCACACAGTTTCAGCCTTCTTCATTGGCTGGGTAATCATCCAATTTGAGCCAATACTGCTCTGTGGGCAGTGCATGGGGATTTACTCCATGTTGCACTCCAGTGGCCATTTACAATTTGCATAATGCTAAGCAATACGGTGCAGGTTTTATGTGGTGGAGATAAAAAGAGAATTCAGATGAGACAACAAGATGAACCTGTGGTTACGGACTATAATCTGATTCTGGGCTCTGTTTTGTAGTCTAATCTTGTCATATTCATTATACCACAATTTTGTTTTTTTCCCCTCTCACCTGCTTTTCTTTTCCTCTGTTCCCGGCAAAACAGCACTCCAGGTCTGTGTATTGAACCCTGAAACTATTTTCTCTTTGTGGATCAATCGTCCCCACTGTCGTTACAAGCTGTTTCACCAGCAAATGGATTTGGAATAAATAGGAATAAATGAATAGGAATAAATGGGAAGGAATAAATAGGGATAGGGGTTTTATAATTGGATGTGGGTGGCCAAACACAGTTCATAATGTAATGAGCTTTGGTCAGTGGTGGTGGTATGGTTTGTGTGTGTGTGGAAGTTGCCAAAAAGTAGAGTGGCATCTCTGATACGGTCTAACGTCTGACCCCCACATCTGAATGACAGAAAGAAAGAAGGAGAGAAAAAATAGATTACTGGTGGAGGACTAGGTGACTGTACAAAAAGATAGTGAAGGATGGGGGGGAATAAGTGTTGAGAAAGATGTGGAGATAATAGGAAAAGAAACACTCTTGCAAGGGACTGATAAGGGTTGAATACACGTGTGACTGGCATCGATCGTGGCTTCCCAGCTCCTGCTCCCTGTGTAGCTTCATGATCAGCAGCAGGATGGAGGACACTCACTATCAGCCACAATGTGGAAAGAACACACACGTATATACTGTACTTGCTGACTGCAAAGACTGTCAAATGTAATGTTTTGGTTCAAACTAAATATAAAGGTATATGTAAAGTCCAATCTATCTCTCACTGTAGCTCACTGTAGATCTCTTCTCTCTCACATTATCAGTCTGTATTCACTGGAATATTGTTAGGGCACAATGGCTCTGACCTTTGACCTCCTTAGTATTGATAACCTGGTATGTTTGTGGAATTTAAGCTTATTCTACTGTTGTGCTCATTGTAATTTGCTTGGGATAAGAACATCAGCTAAATGCCTACAATGTAAAAATGTATATGGTTTGGGTGGAAATCTAGTAATTGAGGACAAGTTTCCACTCTGTCTCTCTGTGTATTTATACAGTATCTGTACCTCTGTGTTATGAATTGTGAGTTTTATCCAATATTGTATGATAAAAACTCCATAGATATACAGTGGAATAGATTTTATCATCTTTATTCTTCACTGGTGAGCTAGGCAGAGTCATATATCACCACCTGCCCTCGCACTCTCCACTCACCTTCTTCCTTTCATCCCCCTCTTCTCTCTCCCTCTCTCCCTTCATCCTCCTCTCTCTGACTCCTCCTCTGGCAGGGGGTGAACAGCATGTTCCAGGTGTTTCTGACGGGGAACAATTCGGACCACTTCACCATCTCCCCCACGGCGGTGCAGGGCCGGGCCGACATCAGAATGAGGGTGGCCATGCCGCTGGACTACGAGAACATTCGCAGCTACAGCTTCTCTGTGAGTTTTACACTTGTTACGAGCGTTCTCACCCTTAATGTACGCCTGTATGTTTTTAAATCATTTAATTGAATCCTGTAAATTCTGTTATTATTTATAGTAATCACAGGCAACGTAGTTCTTTCCATATTCACCTGGGTTTGCCTTGGTTTCCTCCCACTTTCCAATGATATGCAAGTCAGGTGGATTGGAGACACTAAATTGCCCATAGGTGTGAATGTGATTGTCTGTCTATCTGCGTTAGACTGGCAGCCTATCCCCGGTGTTTTCCTACCTTCCACCCAATGCATGCTGGGATAGGCTCCAGCTCCCCTGTGGCCCTGAAAAGGATTAAGAGGGTCGAGAGAATGAATGAATAAATGAATGAATGAATGAAGAAGTAATCAAATATTACAGAGGTTCACCAGGACCTTTAGGGATACAGAAGGCATCGTCCCTGCCACAAGACACCGCTATCTGTTACCTCACATTTATAAAGAAAAATGCATAATGTTTACATACGAACTCATCTAGCCGGAGATCCATCCAATTATTGTAAATGTCTAAAGGATCAGCACTGTGAACAAACACAAAGTAGAATATGTGAAGGCAATCTCGTGTTGATGCCCAAACATTGACTGGCTGGAGACAAAGCAGCTACTTTCTCCTCCTGTTCTTAGCTGTGAATCAGTCAGGCTGTCCTTGAATAAACTCTCTGCCAAGACTGATTTCTGACCACCATGATCGAATGTAACTTCATTATGTTTCTGCAACTTGTTTTTATTTGTTTGGACAAGAGGCTCAGCCGGGCTGGGGCTATATCACTTTTTCGACGCTGCAGAGTTGTTTGAACAGTGAAATTGATATTTTGTCACCTCAATTTACCCTGAGTCATTTACAGAACCAGAGGGCGCCTCGCTCTGTGTGTAGCCCCCGATCTCCAAATCTAGAACAAGTCAGCTGCAAGTTCTCTGTGATTGTAAATACTTCGGGACAATGGCAAATCGTGATTACATTTAAAAAAAAAAAAATAGGATGTGATGGTTTTTTATGTAACTAACTGAATGTGAAATATGTGTGCTTTCTGTTGTAAATACATTGCAGTAACAAAAGCTACATTTGAATGCGTCGTGTGAATGTATCCCTCCCTGTCTCTCCCCAGCTCTATGCCAACGAGTCCATGTCAGACCATGTGGGTTTCGCCCGTGTCTTTATCGACCTGATCAATGAGAATGATAACCGACCCATCTTCAGCAAACCGTTGTACAACATCAGCCTTCCTGAAAACACGCCCAGGGGCACGTCGCTGCTGCGCATCCTGGTGAGTGTCACACAGAAGCATCGTGCAGTATGTGGTAAATGTGATGTGAATGAATTTTTCTGTTTATTGAAATAGAACTGAAATCCAAATAGCTTAGTGTAAAACCTTACTCAGACTTGTGAGTTGACTTGATGTGACGGGGCTTGTTTACTGGGACTTGAAAACTTGACCCGTTTGACCAGAGACTCTCTTGAGACCTGACCATGTGACTTGTGATTTATGGTGACTCAAGCAAGAGTGACTTGGTCCTACCTCTGAAACACAAATGGAAAACCCACTTACCTGGTGAGTCACTGTAACATAATGCTGAAACGCTGCATATATATTATACTGCACTGTAGTGGTGACAATGTTGCTGACGGCATATCTCTGATCTCTCCCACACTATACCTGGTCAAAACAATCTGTGACTCCACTTGGTTAGTTCTTAACCCTATTCAACATCGACATGCTAATTAATTCTACAGTTTGTTTTGGCCTACTTGGATAGGAGTTTGCCAAATGGGACAATACTATGAGAACCAGAAAGCTGGGACAATCACAGGGAAGAATTTAAAGTCAATTTAGTCTATGTTTTGCTGACTGCCAACTTACTTGTTACTATCTGAATTGTCCTGATCTTGTAAACCCAACCCATCTGCCCCTGCATGCAGGCTAAAATGAACACTAAAGCACTAAACTTAAACTGGATAAGTTTTATTTAGTTTTAGGTGCTCCTGCAATGTAATTTTTATGTGCTATCTGTGTAATTCCAGGATCTCTGTGATTACCCTCAAATTGCTGCTCGTAGCCCAGATTTAAAATGTTAAACATTCTACACTTCCGCTTATCTGCCAGTCGCCAAAAATGTAACACATTATAACATTAAAGAGGTGTCAGTTCGAACTGGATTGCTATTATCAGATGAGTTTGCCAAAAAACAGTAGGTAATTTTGCTCCTCTTACTTTCCAGGCTTGTAAAAATGATGGATTTAGTGGTAATCCAGTTAAAATAGGGCTTAAGAATTATTTGCAAAAAGCTCTGATGTCTGATTCATTCCCTCCAGGTCTGTTAACCTTTGTTCTGCTTCTCACGATTCACGTGTCCTTGAGGCCGCTCCACCCCATCTTCTCCGAGTTCTACCCTGGATCAGAGGTCACCCTCTCTGTCCTGACTAGCAGCCAGTAGATTTACCAGAGCGGAACAATCTCCGGCCGGCTCCCCATAACTCAGCATTATTATTCATTACCATTCATTCCTGTGACAGCACGACCACTATCCACTAGATACAAGTGCAAAAGCACACTGTGAAAATCAATAGTGTTTATAGACTGGGTGCTCATGAAATGGAGATTGCAGGGCAATCTAATACCCGATAAGTCTGGCTGATGTTGGCCTCGCGCTGGAGCGTACAGCCAGCCGTGGAATCCTGATTGCTGGCTGTAGAGAGTGAATGGGGTGTAAATAGAATGAGATGTGAAGGCTCTCAGCGAGGACTGAACTGGCATGGATGGCAGCACTCGTATATACACTGTTAGATGAGGGCCTTGGATATTCTGACCTGCTCTCTCTCACACACACACACACACACACACCTTCTCAGCTATCATCGGAGACACACACACACTCTGATTAAACAGATGTTTCCCCCACTCAGCTTGCCTGTGCCCATAAATACCTGTAAGAGCTAGCTTGGTTCTAAGGCTGAGAAATGGGAATACACACACACGCACACACACACACACACACACACAAACACATTCATGTACACACATACATGTAATACACACACACATACACAACTACCTTCCTGAATTCCCTCAAGGTCAACACATAGCTAAAGCTGGGAGAAGTCATGGTAGGTGTTTTCTGTTTGTTATCCTGTAAGATTATCATGTATGTGTGTGTGTGTGTGTGTGTGTGTGTGTGTGTGCGTGTTTCAATGAATGTGTTTGTGCATGATTGTTTACCTTTGTGGGCCTGTCGTAATTTTGTTCATTAGTATTGTAGACAGTAGTTTACAACTGTTGTGATCCAATTAATAGTTGAGACTTATTTGTTTATACGCTGCAGTCTGATCAAACAAGTGAATGACGCCTCGCTCTTGTCTGTGTGAACAATGAGGTATTTATTTTGGATTGGGCATTGCATCATTGTATTGTATAAATTATTGTGTAAAGCCTGAGGTGAGGCACACTGCATAAGAGCCGCATGTAAATCCGTCCACTGGGCCCCTGCTTCATATTCTGTAGGAAGCAGTGGGAGTGGAGGGATGATAATGGGGATGATATCCCGCTTGTATGCATAATAGGTTGTATTTTATATTAATATCAAATGAATCCCCCTTTCTGACTGTACATTTCAAGGGGAAGGTGAGGTAAAACTAGCCTGAGTTACATAAAGCCCTGTACTAGAGCATTTGTCAATTGCTGTGAGAGAGCATAAGGTAAAACTAGGATGCTGTCGGGGGCTGACAGCAAGGGTACCTCAGCGAAATTCCCCAATCCTCAAAGGCCCCATTAAGTCAAATGTAATAAAATTCAATTCATTCCCCAATAATAAAGGGTATGTACCTTAACTATTTTTTTAACACTCAATAATAAATTTAACTACTAATTAAATATAGCTGCTAGCGGCGATGGCTGGGTTCATGCCAGTACAGCAGCCAGAGCTGAAACGTGGAAGTTTGCATTAAGATTACTGTCAGTTTTGTCATATTAGGCTGTTGAGCCATCAGGCGCCAAGCTATCAAGTTCTGATACTGAACAATGTAATAGCAAGTTAAAAGATGTCAATATCCAACTTTACTGTGTTTAGCTGTACACTCAAAATGCTGCTGTTGGGCAAAATCTGGTCGGATCTGTATGGAAATTGGTGTGCATGTTCCACATAAAGGTTGGAACATGATTACCAAGTTTCATAGCGATTGGTGAAATTCTGTTTGAGTTATAAGCCAAAAGGTCATAGGCCACGCCCACTTTCACTTATGACGACCACGGTGGCGGGTGGGGTGAATCCATAATATCCCCGAAACTCATTTTGGGGATATAAATAACAATTTACCTGCCTGTCATTCCCAGTGTTAAGTGTGAATTACATTCCTCACTGACTGCAGGAATCATATTGTTCTTAGTTAAGTAAAAGTCACTTAACTAAGAACATCACAATATCACTAGTTGTACCCATAATGCAAAAGATACAAGAAAGCCATCATATGAAAAAGTGTGAATACAACTACCCAACCTACAATTATAAATTTGCACTATAGAGGCTGTATACAAACAATCATCACATACACACACATAACACATCACATAAGACATAGCACATACTAAAGGGCCATCATGGTACATGCAGGGTCACAGGGGAATCTACAGGGAACAGGATAAATGAATTGTCTCACCTGATGGAGACCTGATGGATGCTCAGTTTGTAACAAGAAAATCTACTTTCACACTGTAAGAGTTTTCTCTCAAGATGAGTGTGTGTGCGTGTGTGGTTCATCTTGTCTACACCACGGAATGGTTCAGAGGCTGAATGTTTGGCCTCCTGAAAATGTCAGGGGATTTAGTATCAGCTCTGTAGATAGAACTCCTGCGCTCATTAATGCGGGATCTGAGAGGGCGAACAGTCTTCTCTACACGCTGCAGGCCACGAGGGTAGGGGAGGAGGTAAACTACATTAGTGGAACTGCAAGTGATGAGGTGTTTGATGTTGTAGTGCTTTTTAGTTGCGTGGCCGACAAAGGCATTGACTTTCTCGATTTTCTGACTGGAAGTACAATGCTTACATGGAAAAAAGCCTGTAGGACCATTTAGTCTCTCTCCATGTGCAGCCTGGAGTGTGTCTGCATGTGCCAGCATGTCCCGGATGTTTCTTCCCCTGGAATAGACAGAGTCAAATCAGCAAAATGTCTCTCTCCCGGCATCGTCAGCTTATAACACATGCCAGCATTTCTTGATAACGCCATTAATCTCTTCACTAAATGTAGTACAGCATATTAGACCCCTAGACCTGCGCTCCCTCACAGTTTGCCCTGTGGATTTAGAGTAACTAGGGGCCTTTGTGAAGGCAAAGTTAAGCCAGCTCTTGGAGTAGCCCCTGGCAATGAATTGATCAAACAGTTTCTTGGTATCTAACTTAAAATCGTCCACCTTTTTTACTTATCCGTCTGAAACCTGAAATCAAGAATGTGCCATCAATGTAACGTTTCTAGAAAACAATATTAGAGATGAAGGGGTTGTTAGAATAAATATATTTGTCCGCTAGATAAACCATGAACAGATTTCATCAAGGGCAAATGTCGCTCCCATCACGGTGCCTTGAGTTTGTAGGAAAAAGTCATTCTTGGTGAGGATGAAGTTAGACATGTCAATTTAGGAGTTAGATAGGAGGCTTAAGGTATCATTGTATTGTATAAATTATTGTTTAATGCCTGAGGCGAGGCACACTAAGAACTGCATGTAAATCCATCAAGTGCAGCAGTGGGAGTGGAGGGATGGTAAAAGGTGATGATATCTTACTTTTAAGCGTAATAGGTTGCATTTTATATTAATATCCATTGAATCCCCCTTTCTGACTGTACATTTCAAGGGGAAAGTATGGTAAAACTAGCCTGGGTGACATAAAGCCCTGGGCTAGAACATTTGTCAGCACACTGCTGTGAGTCACCATAAGGTAAAATAACAACTTACCTGCCTATCATTCCCAGTGTTAAGTGTGGATTATATTGCTCACTGACTGCAGGAATGGTATTTTTCATAGTTAAGTGGAAGTGTTACTTGTGACATAATGTCTATTCCTCAATCTGCGTTCTTGTGTCCTCTCCATTATGCATTTTATGTAATATCTAACTGCCGAAGCACGATTCTAAAACAAAAGAACAGAAGACAGATAAAGATCCCGGACGTTTACTTGCCAGTAGCGTTAATTGTGACTTAATGAATGTGATGCCTCTCCCTTCCCCCTTCCTTTTTACTCATTTGGTCCATCAGATATGTACCAGCCTCACCCATTAGCGCTCGTCTTTACTGCAGTGAAGAACCCGAGGCGATCATAATACAACCAGACGTTTAGGCAGGGACTAGCAGCACAGTGAACTCTGTAAGCAGGCTGTGAGGTGCAACAGATGGCAGACAAATGATGTTTCAGCACCCAGAGCCAGGACAACTCCTCTCCCTCTCTTCGTTCATAGTCCCCTCATCATCTCGTTCCTGCTATTCCACTTCCAGAGCTGCCTGTCTGTCTGTCGCCTCAGCTTTGAGCCTTGGCGCTGTAGCAACAGTGCAGAGGTCTGATAGGAAGGCTGAGGCAGTGACGAGCCCTTGGATCTTAAGGTGGAACCGAAGAAATAGAACACAGGCAACTGACTTAGAAAGACTGAAATTTCTATGACACCTTAACTAAATGTTAGTGTAGATTCATGCATACTAGTAGGATTGAGAATCTGCTGCCCAATCTCACTTGCCAATTGGGCTGGGCCTTTTCTGGACTCGCCCGCTTCCAAAATCACTCACCTCAGGCGAGTGGGCAAGCTTAAATTAATGCCCAGATCACCAAAATGACCAAATCAGAATGCCATGCAGGTCAAAAAATAAAGCGAGATTTTGGCCAATTCACTAACATTCCTCAACCAACTCCCCTAAACTACTGTAGCACATATAAGATTCTTTGAAAGGTGACATAAAGACTTTGAGCAAATAGTTTGGCCTTTCAGAATTGCTGATGTCATTCCTGCAAGACGTGGGCATCGTGGCCAGTAAGTCACGCAAGCAAGAGGGTTTTCCATCCTAGAATCTCAAATCTGATCAGAAAACACTATATAAACATCATCCAGGAAACACACTATAAAGGACGCTTCGGCCGCAAAGCTGCCAGCCTTGGTGGATTAGTCTTACAGCTGAAGCACACAATTCCTGTTTCCAGTTGGTGATGAAGGAGATATTTGTTTGCATTCTTTTCAAGTTCTTCTTTGCATCACAACTTGATTTGAATAAATTTCTAGTGACTAAGACCAAAACTCTGTGTTCTTAGCTCAGGCGAAAAAATGCACAAATTGCCCTTGCAGTGCAATCTTAGTGAATCTGGACCTCAGTGTTTATAGTACCAACTATAGCAGGCAGGATCACTGAATTACCGTTGGTTCATTGTCAGTTCTTTGGCCAGAAGGTGTTTTTCCAGTCATGTATATTAATAACGTTGAAGAAGGTAAAGAGGGTGGGGCCTGGATGATGTTTATTTAATTCTTTATACTTATGCTAATTGAAATTATGCATGTTGGTTACAGTGCTACTCCCAGGGGTTTTAAAAAGTGCTAAACAAGCAATCTGATAATGCAATTGAAATGCTTTGTTTGGGTTAATATTCATAGTTCATCTGATCAAAGCTTATGTACAACCTTAGTCAATGCATTACTCAGCGCCCGCTCCCACAGTCCCTGTGGACACTTTTGCTCAAAATGCAAACACACAAATACACACACACATAGACACACATGCACACAGGCAGTGGCTGTTTAATATTTATGGTCTGCAGCATTACTTATCATTATAAATATTTATTGTGATTTACTCTGTGTCCGGGTCCCTTTCTCTCTCGCTCTCTCTTTCTCTGTCTCTTCCTTACCCTGGAGACTTTAGACACCAGCAGCTGCTCATATCAGTAGAATCACTCTGTTTTTCTCTCCTTGGGTTTCAGAGCATTTGCCTTCTTTCATTTCTTATTTATTGCATGCCCTCAGTTGTTTTTCTTTTTTTTCACTTTCTCTCTTCTTTTACCATTAGATTGCTAATGGTTTTCAGGTGTTGCATTGATTCTCTCTCTCATTCTCTTTCTGTCTCTGTTTTGCTTTCTTTTGCTCTTTTTATCCATCTGGCTCTACCTCTGTGTGTATATATGTGTGTGTTGGGGGTTAGTGGAGATGTCTGCATGTCTAATATGCATATCGAATAACTTTTTCCTGCACCTTCCTTTCTTCTTATCCTCAGCCTTGATGTTATGACATTTATGGGAGGCAACATTCTTCCTGAGGCACAGATCTATCTATTACGTCTGCTATGGTTAGACCAGAACCATACGTATATAGTATCTCCTGTGGTTGTGTACACAACTTGTCAGTCAGGGAGTCGAGGTGACATAAACCAAGCTTGTTTTACCACTATCTTGTTCTCCCCAATGCCTTTTATGGGCTCCATGCAGATGCTGCGTGTTTGAGGGCTATGGCACAATGATAAATGCCTCCGGCGGAAAGTTATAAATTACCAAGTGGAGGATGTTGCGCCAGCACCGCCGTTTGGATGGCTCTTTATGGGGGTAATATTCACAACAATAATTATAATTCATTACTGTAATAAAAAGGGTGAGGCCTGGCTCTCTGCTGCCAGTGGTAGCCGCACAGAGTCACTGTTAATAATGAGGCGCTTATTATGGGTGTCCTGACATTGTGAGGCGGGGTGTGTGTGGGTGGACAGTGTAGGTGGGTGGGGGGTGAGGGGGTCTGGAGATTAGTGGAAAGTCTGAGCATTCCCAGAGTGCAGTGGGGTTGGTTGATGATATCAATTCTCTAGAGAAGTATGAGTTGCCACCCCTTCGTTCATTCATTTCATCCATCCACCACACATACTATCTCAGACACCACAGATCAGATTTTGATGAAACTTGGGGAAATTATGCATCTCACCACTGTGTTGCAACATGTTCAAAATTACAATGATTGGCCAAAGCGGGCGCTACAATTACAGTCAAAAGCATAGTTGACTTAGACATAGATTGGCCCAGACAGGGACAGCATCATTCGTGGGGGACGACATGTTTACTGTTGTCTTCTTTCACGTTGAAAAGGTCAGTGTGTGTGTGTCGTCCCCTGAGCTCAACCCCGCTCCCTCAACAGATAGCTGCAGATACCAAGCACATCCACTCATCCACTGCTGTGTCTTTTCCCTGATATTCAGTGTGTTAGCTTTCTCTCCAGTTCACTCTTCGTCTTTCTCCGCATCCTCCCTGGTCCTGTGTTAATCTCACTCCTTAATCGTTGAGGACAGAGATATAGAAAGAGAGAGAAAGAGAGGGGGAGGACGAAGGCCTGTCGACAAAGTGAAGCCTCCAGCCACACAGTACTCATCGTTAAGCCATTTCACTGGCAGCTCTAACTGTATCTCCAAGCTTATGCCTACAATACAACCCTCTCTCTCTCTCTCTCTCTCTCTCTCTCTTTCCCCCTCTCTCCTTTGTGCCAGAGTAAACAGCTGTTTTTTTCCCCTTGTGGTTCACATGCGGTTCACATCATTATATAGTAGCTTTGTATTCACATAAACAGTACTACTATAGAATATCTCTTGCAAGCTGTCTCGGTATACTATGAAGACATCCTTCTTTATTGTACTCCTCTTTTACAAAGGTATACACTGTTAGAAAGTGGTTTCATTGTTAAAGTTCTCTCGCTCTCTCTCTTCCTCTCTCTCCGTCTCTGTCTCTCTGTCTGCCTGTCTTCTGGGTGGTCAGGAGATAATAGAAACAGGCTGTTCAATTCTGTCGGCAGGCTGCGGTCGCCGTGAGCGCTCCCACCTGCTCGTTAATGGTTTAGGGAAATAAAGCAGTCGTAAAAGTGCGCTCGCCATCGCCATTACGCTAAAGTGTCCGCAGTAAAAGCGCACACAGCTCCCATCAACACCCGCCGGTGCTCTAGGTCACAGCTGGGGGACTGCCGAGGGATGCGGCCGGTCCTCGGATCCAAAGTAGGTGAAGGATTTTCCACCAGAGACCCGTGGCTGAATAGGTTTGAGTTTTGCCTCCTGTCTCACAGCTTCTCCCGTACTGTCCTTTCTCCCATGTCGAATATAAAGATCTGCAGCAGATAGGTAATGATGGATGGGTCAATGCTCTTGTTAGTTCTTTGATAGAAACAACCGTGTTGAGTCAGTAGCCCCTTAGGGTATCCCCAAGCAACCAGTGTGATCTGTAGCTGGACACATCTCAGCTTGGCTCCAACATTAGTGTCAGAGTTTTTGTGCTTTCCCCGAGCCGCTGGCATCTCTCTGAGTCTTGTTCTGTAGTATTGATCAGAAGCAAGTACAGATTCTGCACAGTCCCATGGTGTATAGATAGAAACAGAGGGGAAGGATGCGACCGGGAACACAGGGAAGACAAACACCATTAATGTCACTGTTAAAATGAATGTTTTCACTCATCTTTTCCTACTGAAGCAGTCATTACCCTCCTTGTATTCTGACGATACATACGACATCTTTGTCCTGTCCTCTGTCCTATTTTTGAGACAAATGTTTGACCATTAAAATCCATTTGTCTTAAACCAATGCTCCTTCCCTTCCCTTTCCTTCTGGGAATCTCTTCAACCCTGCCTGTCCCTCTGGTGGGTCCCTCATTACAAACGCATGTTGTGCGGCCAAGCTTTGTTCAAACCCACAGAACTTTATTTTAAATTCTAGTCAAAATCCCAAGGTTTCCAAAGACACCAAATATGTCATGCTGAATTAAATGTAATTGTGTATAAAATGATGAACAAGACATCTAGATTTTTTTCATTTGATATAATTGCGCAGCCATAAAAAATTGTGTCTTAGGATTGAATATTTCACTCAATATACAGTAAGTGTATATAGCTTCAATGAAGTGTTGGAACAAGCAGATACAGAATGATGCATAGTTTGATAGCGCACAGGTATAAAGGAGTGAAGTGTCTCAACTTTACTTTTGTCTCTCTCTCTTTGAATTTACCTCTTCATGCCCACAGTGGTCAAAAGCTGTGAGTGGACTGGGAGCTGCAACCTTCCTCACTATTGATCCACAGCCCATATATTTTGCCAGGATGACGTGCCTCTTGGATACATAGATGGATACAGCAATCCACGGGATGCGCTAGAATCATATGACCATGATCCATCTTTGCACGTCTTACACACATATGCAACGTGATAACATGAAGATGCTCACATTTCAAAACAGCTGCTCTGTGAGGCAGTGATATCCCAGTTGTAAAACATCTTTGTGGAGATTGATGTATGACCTTGTAATGGATAGAGAGAGTGTGAGAGTGTGAGAGACGCAGCCTCAGAGGAAGGCCGCAAGAGAAGAGCTAACCAGAGCTGAAGAAGATAACTCGACAACCGTGTCTTCATCATTGTTTCTCACACAAAGACTGTCAGAAACTGGACATCTTGGGGGTGTGTGTGTATGTTTGTTGTCTTTTCTGTGTGGTTGTGTTTAGGTGTGTAACACGGAAACAGAGGGGGTTGTCTGTGTTTGAACCAGGGGTCATGTCTATTTTGACAGCAGGCTTTGACAGCCAATAATTGGTTTCCTTTTCCATGCTTCTCCTTTCTCAAAGCTCCAGCAGGAAAAAGCAATTTTGGGAGCCCATCAATTCAAATTCCAGCTCACTCAAGATAGAAAAGCTTGTGCATCACCCCCCCACCCCCCCCCCCCCCCCACCCCCCCCCACCCCCCATGGTCCCCAAGATAGCAGGGCTGATAATCTGCTCCTGCCCCACCCCACCACCACACACACAGTCCCCAACAACACACACACACACACCCACGTACACCATACCCCCACTTTCTGTCACCCATGAGGGGAAGCTCTCATTTCCACCTTCCTCTAGAAAGCAATTGAGTGTGATAATAGGAGTTTATACTGTAAACGGTCGGGGAGCATATTTACCCAAAGACTGAATAAACTTCTGGAAACACCTTGCACCTTTGTCCACCTATATCCTTTGCACATATGTGCGCACGCAAACATGCACATATGCACACACACATACACACACACAAACACACAGTACACACAAAAACATGCATGCACATCCTCTCATACTTGCATTAACATGCATGAGACACACACACCAGCACACAGGTGCACCCACATGCACACACTTTCAAAACACACTCCCACAGAGTTGTGTATGCCTGCTGGCTTGCCTCTCTGATGGGAAGAAACACATCATTTAACCAAACTGGTCAACTGAGAACTAATTTCTCTTTTGTAGTTACTGCCTGAGGACCCTAGGGCTTGCAGAGTGTATATTGGCAATCAGCACTGCGCTGACGCTTTGTGCAGCCACTCCTTAACAGCTTACTTTGGATTTGATCAGGATGCTGACTTTGATACCCCAGTGCTCTGCTCTTTAATGTTGAAGAGACTTTCACCGCTGAACTCAGTCTAGGCCCACTGTTCATCTAAGACACAGAGGGGCGAATTCACAAAGAATGGATTGCGGCCGCTAATAGCACCATGAATTGCGCATCATTTGCACCCGCTATTTGCTCCGTCTCAAGGACCGATTCACAAAAGATATTGCGCTAATGATATGCAATATCAAGCCAAGAACACAATAGGCAGGACAATGGCAGAGAGAAAGAGAAAAATGAAATTTTTAGACCGCGAGCTGGAAGCCCTGACAGACGAGGTGCAGAGGCATTCCTCAAAACTTCAGGCAAAAAATTTAACTGGGACTGCAAGAAACCATATTTGGGATTTAATATCCCAGTCTGTCAGTGCTGTTGGTGTTTCCAAACGCACCTTCAGACTGCAAAAGAAGATGGCATGATTTGAAGCGGAGAACAAAGGAGAATGTATGGGAGCTTTATTCATTTATTTTTCATGACACAATTGCATCCTGTCACTGCATCCTTTGTTTGTCATTGCATCTCACTGCATCCCAAAATAAACTAGAAGGGCACTCGGAGAGCGCAGACCTCCACCAAGGCCAATCCAGTCTTCTATGATATGCAAATGTGCAAGCGCAACCAATATACGGATCCGCTCCAAAATTTAATGGGTTCTTCCTTGGCCCATGCTACACCCTTCCACCAAGTTTCATGAAAATCGGGCCAGTAGTTTTTCCGTAATCCTGCTGACAGACAGACAAACACACACACAAACAAATGGCACCGAAAACATAACCTTCTTGGCGGAGGTAATACTGTAAATGAGTTTGAGCGGGGCTGTCCATGGTGCTGAATCATTAGGCCAAAATAAAGCCCACTGTGCTGACTAGTGAGATAAGTGAAAATATTTGTGAGAAAATTGAGTTGTATTGATTGTTTGGTTGTACTGATTTATTTGCTTTTGTTTGTGAAGCAATCTGTGTTAAAGTTCTATAGTAATAATAATAATAATGTCAAAATATTATTTACAGACTGTATTTACAGACAATTTTATTTTTTAGGTCACACAAAGGTGGACTTGTTGCAGAGACATTTGCAAGGTCAATTCAATTCAATTCTCAGTTAAATCAACAAGTGATAAAGTCTGGGCGTGACACCCCTTATAAATGCTTCAGTTACCACCAACTCTCTGAAGACGCTAATAATTTCACTCTAACTGCGTGTGGCAATTAGCGCCAAGCTTTGTGAATTGGACTGTTTTTGCAGTGAGGCTCATTTGCATGGAAAGGGGCCAATTTTGCGCCAAATGTATGCATATTACCTCATTTAAATACGTGCAAATAGCACAGGAGCACCAAGACGCTATTTGCGTGGCAGCGCAGTTAGCGGGGCATTTCACCCTTTGCGAGTGCTTTGTGAATTAGACGGTTTCTTTTTGTCTTATTTGCACAGGTTTAGCGTCAGCAAAAGCCGCGCAATCCTTTTGTGAATTCGCCCCTGAGACTTAGGTTACATTACATACACTCATGGCCTCTCTTGGTAGGAAAAGTGCAGGCAATCAACCAACAGGGTTTTGTACCAGCGTAGCCAACAATAAGCATCTACGGCAATATGCCAACTTGACAGAAAATTCATGCCACACCATGAGAATACACTAAGTATACACACTGTCTATAGGTTTCACATGGGAAAAAATCACAAGCCTCCTCCACTGACCTTGAAAAGGGGTCTATGTCCAAACACGATGTGGGATGAATCCATCAGAATTGCTTTTTTCAGTTGGTATGAAATAACTATTTGTTCCATTTTGCCCTATGAACCAACGCTGTACTTGCACTGCTTGTTTGAAAACATTGTAATTGTTTGTGAGGTCACTGGGGTGTGGGGGGTGAGCAGAGTCAGTAATTAGTGAGGCACATTTATTGCGCCCAGCGCTTGGCTTTATTTCCGTGTCATTTCTTTCCTCGTTAAAAATCTGACATTCAGTCTGTCCCCGTCCCACCTCGCTGCCGCCCCCCCTCCACCACCCCCAGCTCCCCCCAACAAGAAAGTTTAAGCCACCATGATGAAGCGGGGCAGAGCGCTGTAACACACTGGCGTCAAAGACCCCGGCCCACAGACTGAAGCTGTAGCAAATCCCTGTACAAACCAATCTCCCCCATCCATCTGCTGCGGGCCTTCTACGTCTAAAGTTGAAAGTCTTTGGCGAGCAGTTGGCAAAGTGACTGGGCTGCACTGTCATGGTGATTGTTTGGTGTGGAGAAAGGGAGTGAGTCTGTGAATGATGAGAAGGGAGAGAAGAGGAGGGGGGGGGGGGAGATGGCTATCGTCTCTTTCTCTCTCTTTCTTTCTCTCTCCGTCTCTCTCTCCCTCTCTCTCTCTCTCTCTCTCTGTCTGCCGTCATGGCGCGAGGGGCTCGGCCGCGGAGGCAGAGGCAGTATTAGCTCTCCGGCTGAGCCCAGCTCCTGTCACCACCTCGATAGCTGTCACGCTAACACCCCCACTGCTATCATTGGAGCACTTATGGGCCTGTCACTCACCTGGGAGAGAGGGAGCGCAGGCGGGGCGGAGGCATCGAGGGGAAAGAGTGTGCCGAGGGAGATATGTAGAGGAGAGGGGGAGAGAGAGCGGAGAGGGAGGCGGAGCTCGGGACAGAGGGAGGAAAGCGAGGTAAAGACAGAAGGGGAAAAGGGAAAGATAAAGGATGGAGGAAGGAGGGAGGAATGAGAGAGAGAGAGCAGTTGAGTGGCACTAAGTGATGGGGTCATAGAGACACGACAGATGAAAGCTCACAGGTTAATATGAGAACCTGACTGGAGTCCTAAACACCTCACATGCATTTTGCGTCCCGCTCTACTCAGGGGGATGTGTTACATTGCGCTGTGTGTGTAGCGACAACAAAGCCAGGGCCATTTGGACATTAAAGAGGAACATTGATTCACCATGCAGGATGGTGTTGTGGAAGCGCTCTGTGAAATTACAGGCTTGAGCTAAACAGCATGGTGTGATTTTTAGAAGGAGAGGGGAAAAAAACCATTGATAGCTGCAGCCGTTGTTCCATCTGTGAGACACACACACACACACACACACACAGTCACAAACACATGCAATTAAAAACACAAAGATAGATATCCCCTAACACATGCACTGGCTCACTCATGTGCACGCATACACACACACACAGACAACTAAAAACATACACATACAATATCACCCAACACACATATTGGCACACTCGCATGCGCATATGCCCTCACACACACACGCATATGCACATACAAACGCAAAGGCCTGTATGCCCCCACACACATATGCACAAACACCGGTAAAGGTATAAGTGCCACACAACGACACACATGCAAACTACATGTGCAACCCTACACACACACACACACGTGAGCACATCTATGCACCCAGAGGCCCATATGATGAAGTCGGTATCAGGGCGTCATTGCATCACAGTGACCAGCAGTATGGGTTGACAAAGCATCTGGAGACATGTATGAGTCTGGCCCTCCAACTGACTGCAGAGCCGCTCAAGTGAAACTCCATTACAACAGCCTCTCCAGCCACGATCCATCAGCACAGACACAACACTGTGTGTGTATGCGTGAGCGTATATACAGTATGTACAAAGACGGATCGTGTTAATGCAGCGTTTCATAAAGTACAAGATTCCTGAAAGTGTTGCTTTTTATAGGGCGATTTTTCTAACCCCCTTTCCATCTGCAAAGCGTATGACAGCAGCCGTTGCCGCCTTTAGGGCAACGGTGTGGCACGTGGATGAAGAAATGTATCAGGTTTCCTGTTTGTAATCCAATCAACACCTCCGGAGAGTGAAGTGTGTCTTCTCAGGCAGTCATATGGTCATAGACAACTGTCAAAATTATGTGAAAATATGGAAACTAAGCAAAAACCCAGCTGCCGATGGATGATTTTATGCAGCTGTTTGGATGCGGCATGTCATTCAGAACGCTGTGGTTGCTTTATGATAGTATCTCCTCACAAAAACGCACACAAAGAATCTGTACAATGCCTATTATAATAAGATGATGTGGAAAAGACTTTATATTTAGTCAGAATGTCACAGTCAAGAATTTCTGGTAGTCAGGAAATCACAATTGGACATAAAATTGAAGCTGACAATCAGTGGCGTTTCCATATAAATAAATGTCCATTTTGCTACTTTCCATCACCGATTGATATAACAATAGTGATTCAATCTATAGCAAGTTCATGAAAGCTTTTACATTTGTTGTTTTAATCTACACACCTGGTGTCTGGTAGATCTTTCCTGGGTTTATTGGGAACAAATAGAAGAACTGGGTAGTGAGCATGAGCAGCGATAGCCACCATGGCTGAACAGACAAAGAAAAGAGCGCCACCTACAGAAACTCAAACTGCATCAACAGAAAATCCAAGGAAAAAGACGTCACAGTACTGGACACACTGTTTGATCTCTGGGAAGTGCAGTGCAGAAACACCACAGCAATGAGCGCCGAGCACCAAAGATGTCGCTAAAAACAAGGAACTTGAGCATTACCACTTTAAAGCCTGGCAGTAGTTCATTGTGCATGTGGTAACTAACAGTACACCATGAATTTTGTTTTCATAACAGTATTTGGAAGAGGCAGCAGCACCAGACCAATTCCAGAAACTCATATATACAATCTGTAGACAGCGTAAAACAAGTTGAAGAGTTTGCTCATTTGCACATGCAAATAAATGAATGCTAAAGAAGCAGAGAAAATGTAACAATTGCAGGTCAAATAAAAAAGAGTATAATGACATCTCATCATACAAAAACCCCCCAAACAAAAATTAGGTTGAGAAACAAAGTTGTAACTGATGGGCAACAGAACATACATGACAAGAAAACTTAACAAGGGTGGAAAATAGGGTTTAATTTTTTTTTTTTTCTCTCTCTCTTTTTTTCTCCAGGCCACAGACGGAGATGTAGGCACGTTTGGAACAGTGCGTTACTACTTCAGTGATGAGCCAGACCAGTAAGACACAGCTACACACACACACACACACACACACACACACACACTCATACAGCCCACACACACACACACACACACAATCACATTAATGTTTAATTTATTTAGTCACTTCTGGGTACTCGTAGCACTGTTTCTACCCCACACACAAGCCAATGACAGCTGAGCTGGAACAGTGTCTGGCTCTCTTCTTTAGGCCTGCTATCCTCAGGCCACAGACACACACACACACACACACACACACACACACACACACACACACACACAGTCACATTATGCATTCATTCAGTATCTCCAATGTATCATAAGAACAGGATGGAGTTGTAACTTACCCATCCACTCAGTGCCGCTTCCTGGTATTTATTGTCTGTTTCTGTGTGTTAAACTTACTGAAAAGTAATTTCTCACTGTGGGATCAAATGAAGTAACACCATCACTTACAGGGGAGGCTGATCCATAGAGGATAGGGATAATGATCCTCCCAAATTTTTTAGACTTTTTCCTTGGGTACAGCAGACTTAATAGCTTTTTTTCGGCATTACCCTTTTACCGCCCCATTTAGCCCCGAGTCCCGTCGTCCTTCGACTGCCCCTCCACTGCCCCTCCACTGTCATTACTACTCTCTCCCTCGCGCAGGTTTTCGCTGGACGCCGAGACGGGCTGGGTCCGTCTGCGGGCCGGCCTGGACTACGAGCTGATGCGCCGCTTCACGCTGACCGTGCTGGCGAGGGACGGCGGCGGGGAGGAGACGACCGGGAGGCTGCGGGTCAACGTGCTGGACGTCAACGACAACCCGCCGCTCTTCCAGAAGGAGGCGTACGTGGGCTCCCTGAGAGAGAACGAGCAGGCCGTGCAGCAGGTGGCCCGAGTGAGGGTGAGGCAGAGTTACACCTACACACCCACACACACGGTTAAGCCAGCACACACACCTACATGCTGTCGGAACAAAAAAACGGGCACAGCGTTTTTTCCGGCCAACCTTTTTTAGGACAACCTCGATCAGGACAGATAGTTTTTGTCCTCAGTCCTTTTAGTAGCCATTGTAAAATACCCTATAAACATACACCTGTGACCAACAATAATAAGTGAATAAGTATTAAATATGAATTATAAATATTAATGCAGTAACCAAAAATAACCTCTCATACTCGTACTTAGCAACCACGTTGTTTAGCTGCTGTTCAAGAACTACATTGCTTGGAGGAAAAATAACTTTTTCTCATGCCTGATTAAACAGTAGATGATTTCTTTAACATTTGCATTCTTTTTTTATTACAATGGTGTGCTACTGCTGTTTCGTTTTTTTTTTTTTATAAAGGCAGTAAGCCTTGCTAAGCCTCTTATTGCTTAATCATCAGTAAATGTAAAATGACATTCTCAACAATATGCGATAGAAGATTGGGTCGGGGTTTGTCAAAAAGACGCACTTTACAAACTCACACAAACATATCTGCAACAATATGTCCACACGCACATGTACATGCACATATAAAACCCACACCTACACACGCAGAGATATACAGAGGATTTCATCCTGACTCTGTAAGATACCAACAATCCCCAGACCCACAGCGTTTTGGTTTTGCTGTCCTCCTCCTCTTTCTTTCATTTTTTTTTTCCTCTTTGTTACTATAATGATGCACTTACGCACAACCCTGTTGTTTTTAATACTTAATCAGTGCTTTTCTTGTTTGCGTATGTTCATGCGTGAGCTGTATCCATGAAGGCGCGGCGCGGCGCGGCGCGGCGTGTCACTGCCTCACACGAGGCAAAGGTACGGGGGTATGATGGTAACTAATGGCTCAGCGTTTCCTTTGATTGCACCCCGGAGAGAAAGACTATTACGTCCCCGTGGCGGTGGGCACAGCGGTGGCTCACCCTGGCACGGTGTGCTGCGGCTCCCCCCCCCCCCCTCACCGCGTGTTTGCATTGTGGGAGCTTGGCTGGTGGCTGGGCTCAACGCTTCACTCGCCGCGTTTGATTAGACCGTGCTAACCTTAAACGCTGTCGTTATTAATACGCCACCTGAGAGGAATGTGGAAGCCAGTCGCACAATTCTACGTGTCAGCGGTTTTGCCCAGGAACCTGCTACGCACATGCTTACACACCCGCACGCGCGCACACACACACACACAAGTCCGGAAAACGGGGAGAGAGGGAGGAAAGAGGAGAAAGACAGAAATAGAGGGAGAGGATGTGTTGAGAGACAAAGTAAAGAGAGGCTTTTCTTCTATTTACTTCTTTCTTTTTTCCCCAAACAATGCCCAGGAGGTTTGCGCTTCCCTCTACTGATGCTTTCTAACAGCTATATCTCTCACAAGCCTCCTTTTTTCATTTTCTCTGCAGTTCTTATTCCTTTACTTCCTTTGCCACTCATCTATTTGATTTGCTGCCCCCAACTCCTCTCACCTTGTTGGATGGTAAACGACTGTCTAATATGAAACAATTTGTTGAAATTTGATAGAGAGGGACGGCTGGGAGGAGAAAGGCTAGGCTTAGTAAGTTGTGGGGGAAGAAAGGTATTGCTTACTCAACAGTTTGGAGCGAAATCAAAGAACAGAGATGTGCGTGTTATGGAGAGATACAAGTGAGTGTTTTTGACAACCTGTCCAGCGTCTAATGATGCCAGTGAAGCCCAGTAGACTCCCCTCACAGCCGGAGGAATCATGTTTTTGGGTGCTGCCAGCTCTAGTATAACGAGGGGGTGTCATGATTGTTGTTGTTGTTGTGGATTAGCCCAGCAAAGTGCAGTTTCGTCTGTCCTCTGCTTGCTTGGCTTGTCTTGGCTCGGTTGGTGTTCATCCAATATTGACGCCTGCACCACTAATAACCAGAATCAGCTTTAATCTGTCCAATAACACGGCGTCACTGACTGACAGCTTCCTGGCCGCACACATATGCACACACACACACACACACGCAGACACATAGGCATATCCATGCTGTGCAAACGTACACACAAAGACACATAGCACTGTCTACCGGAGCAGCTGTCCCGCCACGCTGTCTGTCCACCTGTCTCTCTCACTCAAAACTTTTCCTCTCTGTGGACTTTCTTTGACTGAGGCATATGTTAAAGGCAGTGTTTTTAAAAGTACCCTCCCCCCCACCCTCCTCTGTCTGCCCCCCCACCACCCACTTACCCCCCCCCCCCCCCCCCCCCCCCCACACACACACACACACACACCTCTCCCCCCACACCTCTCCCCAGGCGACAGATGAGGATTCTCCACCCAATAACTTCCTCACCTACACCATCACTTCAGTGTCGGCCTTCCCACGGTACTTCAGCATCATCATGGTGGAGGGCTACGCAGGTACGCTCGCCCTTAAGACAAACACACACGCATGCATGCACGCACACACACACACACACACACACACACATACACACACAGAAGACAAATTCTTCACCAGCGTAACAGTAGTGCAGGGATAGAGAATGGCAGAATTGCAGAATAGAGTTCATCCACATTTTTAGGCTGATATAAATCTTCATGACGTAAATTCATGCTATATATCATAGTAAGTAGTTCTGAACTGATGTGAGTTAAATGATGGTGGCAGCGTTTATGGGGAAAAAAGAGCATAAATTATTGATTTTCTGAAAAAGAAATAGAATTAAAGAGAGTTTTGATAATATTGGTGGTTGTTTATGATGATAACTAGCTGGAGGTCATAGTTTACACACATTTTTATTTACCACTACATCACTGAGTATGGGTGTATATACAGGTGTGGGTATACACACATACACAGCACACGCAAATGGTCTTGCAGATGCAGGTCACTAACATACACACGCAAGACACACAAGCTCTCTCCCTCTCTTTCTCCCTCTCTCTCTCTCCCTCTCTCCCTCCCTCCCTCCCTCCCTCCACCAGTGATCAGTGTGAACAGCCCTCTGGACTACGAGCAGATTTCTGAAGGGATGATCTACTTGACAGTGATGGCCAAAGATGGGGGGAATCCAGCCCTCAACAACACAGTCTCCGTCACTGTGGAGGTGATTGTAAGTATACCCCTGCAGCCGCACACACACACACACACACACACACAGACACACACTCATGGATTTGGGTGGCTTTTGACATATACCGGAGTCTGCAGGTTTTCATTCCAACAAAACACTACACCAACTCATTTCACTGATTAGTTCCTCCTCCATGGATGAAGGTCTATTAATCAGTGAAATTAGCTGGTTTTCGGTTGGGATGAAAACCTGCAGACTCCGGCCTCAATGGCACATGGCTATGAACCACTAACATATAATGATTTGAGGAAGTCATTTAAAATAAATTCGTTCAATAAATTTGAATGTGTCTTTGATGGATAGAATGTTATTATGTAATAAATAATAAGCAGCAGCAATGATAAGCAACCAAAACTCATAAACGTTGTGTCTGCTAGCCCCCCGATGGACATCCATCTCTCTGACTTTTGGCTCATAAAAGAACAAATGACAGAGAAGAATGGATAAGTCCAGTTAGGCATATCCTTAGACACCCTGCATGATGGTGCAGAGAGAAAGAGAGTGCAAGAAGATGAGGAAATGCATGATGAGATGCAAAATCAACAGGGAGATATGTGCTTCTGCAGTCTCTCTCTCTCTCTCTCTCCTCTGTCCTCCAGTGTCGTGACTCACACCGCAGGGGTTTATCAGTAGCTGGCAGCATCACACACACACACACACACACACACACAATGCTTTGCACCAGTGTGCCATACAGCCCAGATAGATAGTGGTGCCAGTGACTGTTAAAGTGTTAACATTTCTCAGCGGCTCACACAGCAGGGAGCCTCTCCACAAATAGCCACACAACTGGATGTGTTGGTGTGCTATAGAGTCTAATTCAATGAGGGGAGGTTGTGTAAAATATGAATGCGCCGGGGAAAGTCGGCGTGACAGCAGATCCTCTTCCGCGTTGTAGTCATTCATTCCTGTCATATTACGGGTCTTAGCTACCCTTTGTTTCGGTTTAACACATAATAATATTTGTAATGCTTTATTCACCTGTCACCGCAAGTGTGACGCCTTTTGTAATATCTATTTTCTGCCTCATTTCCATGTTGTGAGAGGAAGCTGTTGTTTCTTGTCCAGCCCACATAAACAAAGTGCTTCATGGAGGTTTCAAACAAATCACGACCTTCATATAACCGATCTGCGTGACGTCACTCCTACACAACAGATTTTCTTCTCATAATTTCTGCTAATAAATGTTTTATTGATTTCCACTGAAATATGCTAGACCCAATGCTAATGTGTGAAGCCAGGTACAAGACAAAGTTCTGTTTTATTTATTTATTCATTTTTTTAAACCAAAAGTGGCATTTTGACTCCCTTAGCGAATTGATTTGAGCTGTTGTTGATGTTTACCCCTCCTCCAGGATGAAAATGACAACCCACCCAAGTTCAGCAAGCCATCCTACATTGTCAAAATCCCAGAGAACATTATTGCAGGTGAGCTACTTTGTAAATTCGGGGTCACAGAGTTGTCAGTTGAATGCATTTCGTATTCTACACAGCCAATACAACACTCAGACAGCACTCCAAACAGCGCATACATTTTTTTTCAGTGACTTAAATGCATCACCTTCCCCTGTGCCACGCATAGCCCAGAGTAACCTCCGTCTTGAATTGCCGTACTATTAGCATATTCAATTATAGCTCTGCATTCTTGGTGGTAGTGTTTTTTTATTTGCCTCCACTGGCCTCTACTTTCTTTTTTGTTTTTGTTCTGCATAGTATTTTTAAATGCTTAGTGAGAGTGCAGTAAATTGACTATTCAAGGCAAAAATCGCCGGCTGCTATATTCATTCTCATGCATGCATTCAGAAGACTCTTTTATCCCAGACAATAGATTAGTTTCCAGTCGCTGGGGGGGAAATGAGATATTTGACCGCCCCCCTCTCTGTCTGAGCTCTAGCAGGCACCGGCCAGTTTTTGTGTCTCCGAACTGATTCGAGGGAGCACATCGCTGAGCGGCTTGGGCCGGGGCTGAGATTTAGCGGACTATGGCTAAAGTGCTTGGGCCCGGAGCTGGGGGCCCAGGGCTCGGGCTGCGAGGCTGAGCTCAAGGCTAGCCCCGGGGCGCTGGCTAGCCTCTCATCCCCCTGCCTGCCTGGGTATTGATCAGGCCTCTGCCAAGTATGGGCTGTGCCAAACAAGCTGATAATCCACTAATCCATAAACCCACTCACTGCCATGCCGTCAGTAGAGCCGGGGATGGGGGCGGTGAGGAAATTAGCTCTCTCTGAATGCCATTACACTCTGTCTCGGTTTCTCTCTCTCGGCCTCCGTCTCTCTCCCTCTCTCTCTCTCCCCTCTTTACTATACTGCACATATTTTTCCCATGACTCACTCACTCTCTCTCTCTCTCTCTCTCTCTCTCTCTCTTTCTGCTCTGTATTTTCTCTTATTCCTTCTTTCCCTCGCTCTTTGATTTTTAACTTTCTTTCTGTCACACAACCCCCCCCCCCCTCTCCCCCCTCTCCCCCACAGGGGCGACAGTGCTGCTTGTGAATGCCACTGATTTGGACGCCTCGCGGGAGTTTGGCCAGGCCTCACTCATCTACTCCCTGGAGGGCTCCTCTCAGTTCCGTCTCAACTCGCGCTCAGGTGTGTGTGTGTGTGTGTGTGTGTGTGTATATGTGTGAAAGTATGTCCATGGTTACACTTGTCATTGTGACAGGATATTTGAAATCTGATTCTATTATTTATTTTGTCGTTTCACATCACATTTGGATTTTTTCAGACCATATCACTGTATGTCCCCACTTGGCCTGAAGACGGCTGTTTTGCATTTCCTGCGGCAGTTTTTATTTAAATCTGGGTCTGCATTACTTTTTCCTTCTTTCCCTCTCCATCTCTTGACGTTGCTTGTATGCACATCTTGGCTGGATTGCATCCCGACTGCATTAGAATCCCGATCACCATTTGAGCCTGACCACTTCCATAGCTGGTTTTGAAGAGCCGATAGCAAAATCTATATAATATCTAATCTAATATAACATAAGTGATTGTGTGTGTGTTTCAGGGGAGATCACCACCACAGCCTTACTGGACCGAGAGCTGAAGTCGGAGTACATCCTGATCGTCAGAGCTGTGGACGGAGGGGTTGGCCCGCTACAGAAGACTGGCATCGCCACGGTAAACCACTTTGCCACCATCACCCATCAGAACCCGCTTAACTAACTCTCATTTCCTCCCACTGTTTAATCAGTGTGTTTACAATACAACAGTTTTGGTTAAAACAATTTCAGGTGTTTTATGGTACATAAATTGCGAGGTATCTGTAGTTGGTTATTAACAATTTCCCTCATTCCCTCTTCCTCCAGGTGAACATTACCATCCTGGACATCAATGACAACGCCCCCATGTGGAGAGACGAGCCATACCATGCCAATGTAGTGGAGAAGAGTCCCATAGACACTGATGTTATCTCTGTGAGTTCACCCTGCCCGGCGTGCTGAACACTAACTGGTTAATTAAATGGTCCTGTGAAAAACACTCAAATGAGCCCACTGGTATTCTTTCCAAACCTGGGTCACATAGCATTTACCAATAATTCTTAGCATTTGTTTCATTTTGCTTAGACTAAGACATGGGCGGGGTTTGCTGCATCGGGACAATTCATTGAAATGTTGGCTTCTACTTTTCTACATAAATGTGCAGTAGAAAGAACGCCAGTGTCCTTCCTTTTGCTGTTCAAGTTTTGATTTATGATTTTACTGCATGATTTGATTTTACTCTGCGGACCTGGATCAAACAAAGGTGTTTTTTTTTTTTTAATGTAAATAGATGGGACTTTAGAGTAACCAGATGGTGCAATAGCTATGCATCGTACAGTGATCTTATATATATCCTTGTATCTGTGATCATATAGATTGAGAATGGAAACATGTAACACAGATAAAGAACAGATCATTAGAAGTAGGTAGTAGAAGGAAGCTTCTGCACACATAATCCTCATCAGGCAGATCGATGGACAGTTTACCATCACGGCGTAGGTCATCAGAAAGTAAACACTTTAATATTATCCCAAACTCTCTCATTGTCCTGCTGGTGTCTTTGGCAATGTGTTGTTGTTAATTAAGCCCTGATTGTCCATTAATTAAAGAGGCGTCAGTGAGTGTAATTAAGGGAGTCCGATTGCTAATTAAAATGTAGCCTGCAGTCATACGCATAGCAAATTACTCAGCTGCTAGGCTGAGGAGGAAGCGAGAACCCATCTTGCAGAACAAGAGAGAGGAATGGAGAGATGGCGAGGGAAGAGAAATGAAGGAAGCAAGTGTTTGCGCTGCTAAAATGTGGTCGCATTTTTCCCCCTTTTGCTGTTTTCTTGTAGCTATTCCTCAGTTGAGTTCATTCAAGGTGCATCCAGCGATGCGATGCATACTGTATGTGACTCTTTGTGCTCTGTGGACAGACACTCTTGCCCCTCTGACCATTTTTCAATAAATCGGACCACCCAGCCTTACAGTCCTGTAATTGGCCCCGATGTAGCCCCGGCCCGGCCAGTGTTTCCATGGCGACAAGGGGCCACCTGCTGAGTCCTCCTGGAGGTGTCCAGTGAGCCGATGAATTTGGTTGCTGTGCCCAGAGCAAGGATCAGACCCCCCCCCAACCCAAAATCCCAGAGCGCTCCCTCCCACTGCAGCCTCAGTTAGCCATTTACATTCAGCACCCACACACCTACTGCCACACACACAGTGAGCCTCCTCTAATATCTCATTCAAAAACAATATTCTCTTTTCTGCCGCTCTCCACTCAAACCAGGGCAGCAGTTCAATAGACAAGGCTAATGTGTTTGCCCGCCATCTTTTAATGTTCTCTCCTCAGACAAGGATTGATTAGTTCAACTGGCCCCGGCTAGCTATGAATACACTTCCCCACATCTTATATCTCCCATCTTTGCCTTTGCAGTTGCTAATCAATAGGCCTCTGAGATGCCTGTCTTCCATGTCCCCTTAATAATTAAACACCTGCAAAACCTTTGTGCCTCTAATGACCAATTAACTAGTTCCCAGCGTTTTTCGTCAGCGCCCTGAATAATTGAGCAGCTCTTTAAAAAATCAGCCAGTGTTTTAGCCAGGCTCCCGGCCTCACGCATTAATCACCCATCACCACTTTGCGTCGGAAGAGAGACATTATCATTTTTCTTTCACCTGACTGATGTGTGAGGGTATTTGGAATGGAGGTGGGGGGTGGGGGGGGGGGAGAGACGCTTCGGGGGTGAGGTGGGGACGTGCTCATTACTATGAAGTCCCACTCCTCTCTCCGGCCTTTCCCGTTTCCCCTCCTCATTCCTTACTCCCCACGCTTCTCCTGAGCGCCTCTTTCTGTCTCAATCCCTTCCTCTCCTCACTCCTCTTCTCACACCCTTTGTCTCACCTCCTTTTTTACTACACCTTTATTTAACCACGCAGTCTCACTATTTATATGGTCAGCCTGGCAACGGGGAACTCGCCTCTCGAGGAGGTGATGAAAGAGTTCGGCCCGATGAAAACATTCAGCAAGGTTTCTCCTGTCACCCCCGTGTGCAGGTGCTGGCAATGGACCCTGACGACGGGGACAACGGGACGGTGGTGTACAGCATCAGCCCCGAAAACCCCTTCTACAACATCAACAGCAGCACAGGGAAGATCCGCACCAGTGGGATCACCCTGGACAGGGAGAGCTCCAACCCCAAGGACTCGCTGCTCATGAGGACCATCGTCATCTCAGCCGTCGACCGTGAGTAGTGTGTGTGGTGTGCGTAAGGCGTGAGTTTGCATTTCTATCCATCTCGACAGCTTAAGCGTGTATTCGACCGCAACAGCACGACACACCCAAACCATCTGTAAGTAAGCTAAAATTGCTTTATATCATTCTAAGCAGGGAGCCTTCAATTCTGAGCGATTAGCCCGTTTCTGCAAGCCTCATTCCTCAAGTTTTATGTTGACCATGAAACTTTTTATTGTGGCTAATAAACTCTCTTGACCATGAGACGTGGGATGTGCGTGTCTGAATGTGTCCCTCTGGCGCCCTCTTCAGGCGGCAGGCCTCCACTGCGCGCCTCGGTGAGCACCACGGTATTCGTCAACCTGCTGGACCTCAACGACAACGACCCAACCTTCCTCAACTTGCCCTTTGTGGCTGAGGTGCCAGAGGGCCTGCCGAGCGGATCCTCTGTCTTCAAGGTAAACACTAGACAAGGACCATATTCAGGCATGCAGGGCTTGTAATACAAATATACAAAGATCTTAAAACTTGCTTTGTATGCTTCAGGGGAGCCAATTCAGCAAACACTAAGTCCCTGCATAATTTGACACCAAAACGTCCAGACAGCCTAATAATGACTTTCTGGGGACAAAGTGGAGCAATGACTGCTGACTGACAAGATGTTATTATATGGTCAGTGTGATAAATTATTAGACGTAGGTCGCCAAGCAGATGGAGGGGATCATTGGTCTTGAATGCTGTTCTGATATGATTTTTTTTAGATATGGCTTCCAAATTTCCAAAAACTTTTCCCACATCTACTCTAGATTTTTTGTTGTTGTTTTTCTTTTCTTGTGCCCCATAATCTCCCATGTTCTTCCTTACTCTCTCTCCTTCCCTTCCCTTCCCCTCATCTGTATCCTCTCCTCTCTCCCCTGGCCTCCCTTAGGTCCAGGTGGAGGACCTCGATGAGGACAAGAACGGCCTGGTAACAATGGCTCTACAGATGGGCATGCCCCGCCTGGACTTCTACCTCAACACCTCCACAGGGGTGCTCACCTCCACGGCAACCTTGGACCGCGAGCAGATTGGCCAGTACCACTTGAGGATCATAGCCTACGACGCAGGGAAGTTCCCTCGCACCTCGACGTCAACCCTCACCATCACAGGTGAGAGTCTGTGTCTGTGGTTGGCGGTGATGAGATGTTCAGCCTGGGTTCGAACTCCCTTTGCCCCCGCTGAAGTTAGCCTAGGTATGAAACTGGTAAGCCTTGGTGTGACTGGATTTCTGATTCTGATGTGAAGAGTTACTTCATTGTGCAAGATGCTGAACCACAGGCAGACTCAGAAATATGCTGAGTAAGATGCTACCACCTGCTGGTGGGATGTGGAAACCCTCAAAGGAGATTAATGGTCTCACTGCTGTGAACATGATGGAAAAGGATTGGATGAAAATTGAATAAGGGGCACTGGCATTTCTCACATGGATCAGATGAGTCGGAAACGTCAAAATGTCTTCAAATTGAGGAAAATAAATCACATGTATGGATCAAGATGAAGCTTAAGCTCTCTTTAACCCCTCTGTTTTATGATAATAATGATAATACGATACTTTATTGATTCTCGTAGGAAAATTCTCTTCTTGCTTGGCGCTCACCACATAGAGGTCAAAGGTCATCAACAGAGCAGCAGCCCTGAATCACATAGGAAATCCGTGTCTTGCTCAAGGACACTTCAGCAGTGCGGATGCTTACCGACACCGGGTGCTTGAACCTGAATCCTCTTGTTGAAGGACTGTCTCTCTACTCACTACACCCTACTGCCTTATGTGTCCTCATGTCAGTCTGTCTCTATCTGTGCGTGTGTGTGTGTGTGTGTCTCTGGGTCAGTTCTGGACGTGAACGATGAGACGCCCACCTTCTTCCCCTTGGTGTACAACGTGTCCCTGCAGGAGAGCGTCCCTAGGGAGCACACCGTGGCAAACCTCAACTGCTCCGACAACGACGCCGGCCTCAACGCCGAGCTCAGCTACTTCATCACAGGTCAGAGGTCAAAGCGGGGAGGTGTTTGTGTGTGTGTGTGTGTGCCAGGGCTGGGGACTTGCAGGATTACAGCGTTGGGGCTACTGTATGTACTTATGGTGTGTGTTTGAGTATGAGAGGAGCTCCTTGTGCGTGTTCCTGTCACTTTTTGCAATTGTATGTGTGTTTTATAGATATACCCTAAATGAATTTGGTTTTGTCTGTGTGTTTTGTTGTTCAGGTGGAAATCAGGATGGTAAATTCAGCGTGGGCTTCAGAGACGGAGTGGTTCGGACCGTGGTTGGCCTAGACAGAGAGACCCAGGCAGCATACACTCTGGTTATAGAAGCTATAGGTGCGTCGTGTCATCATACCATCTGATAATGATAAAAACCCCTGGCATCTTTTATCATCCTTGCTTTTACACAATCTTTGTTTGAATTTGTTGTAATAGGGCTTGTTCTCTTGTTTTCTTTCTTGTTTTGTTTTTCATCTTCAAAGCTGCTCTTCTCCACTTTTGTAAGACGGCAACGATCAAAAAAAAAAAGAAAAGAAAAGCAATGCCTGCACGTCTGCAGTGATTTCAGAGTGTTGCTCAACTGCCTTTGTTCCTGTTTGAAAAGAAAGAACAAAAACTCTGAGGTTTTCCTGTTTTGGAAACCATTGAGTCAGGGTGACTTATCTGCTGAGGGGGCCGTGGACACAAGAGACTGGAGGAGAGGCAGAGATAATGTAAAACGACACAAGAGAATAGAATTACCCATATTGCGCTAATTCACAAGCAACTGAAAATGACCCAACTTTTGAAGATCCAACAATGTTCCGGGCTTCCTTCTTCACAAAAACTTTTGGTTTCTGCTTTATGAAGACTGATAGATCAGTAAATGTACCATATTCAACACTGAACCAATATATATCCCATTTTGTATTTGGTATAAACTGTCATATTTTTATATCTTCTGTAAACTTTCTTCAGCAAAATCTAGGTACTGGTGATGGAAATCAGGCTGCTACCTTTTATGTTTATGACCTTAGCCTAGGGTTTGGCCATCATGTAAACTTGTTGTAAATGAAAGTACTGTAGTTTTATTAAATCAAGTTCGGCTCCTGCATGAAAACCAAATGCCCGTCCGTTTGATTTGCCCTGCGCCAACCCTGAAATTAGCATAAACTAGCATCATTGCGACTGATGCAGTTATGAATGTGTTTGTTTCTGCGCCTATGCAAACAAACTAAATACAAATGCAAATCTATTCCAGACAATGGTCCAGCGGGCAGCCGGAGGACAGGCACAGCCACTGTGTTTGTTGAAGTGCGGGACGTTAATGACAACAGGCCCATCTTCCTCCAGAACAGCTATGAGACCAGCATACTGGAGAGTGTGCCCCAAGGAACCAGCATCCTTCAGGTGGAAACACACACACTGCAAAAACCTCAAAACATATTGCACTTTTAGAAGTCAAACTTGAAAAACACTTTATTTCCCAACACAACAGTGACATAAACAGAATCAGTCAATTACAAAGAGTGGTTTCCTTTTGGCAATGGCTCAGGTAGCATGTGCCTGTCTTGTCAGTATTGATAACCCACCATCAGCATGCAGTTAGAGTACGATGACCCTGTCAGCTGGTGTTATCAGGTGTTATTGAGACCTGAGTGAAATAATATTGGCAAATAATTCTTAGTGTTTGTTTTAACCTATGTGGTTTACCAGTTGGGTGGGGTTTACTGCATCGGAACAAATGGCTGCCCTTGATCAAGGCACTTAACCCCTAACTGCACCAGTGGAGCTGCTCAGTGTTGTACTGGGCAGCTCCCAGTTCTGAATCTATGGTACTGTGTGAATGTGATAAAGGGCTGTGCTGAAAAGGCACATACATGCTCAGTTGACTTTATCTAGTTAAAAAAGGCAAATTATCACTCACAGAAAAGTATAATAAACTCACTTTTCTGCAATTACCTAATTATTCTAGTACTTGTTTTGCGGCAAACCCCACTCAAAATATTATAAAATAAATGCTAAAAATTATTTGCAAATACTGTTTGACACAGTTCGCAGGGCCAGCCATAAAGCATGCAGGCAACACTGGTCTCCGGGAGCAGTCAGTCAGCTCTTGGCCTGTCCTCAGTTCAGATCTCGGTGACGTAGTCAAACAGACAAGGCATGGTGAGCTGTGGCTCCACGCTGGCCTCAGGCTGCAGCGCCTGTCTGGCCGGAGCCTGGGAGGCGTGTGTGTGCTCGCGCTCGTGCGGCCTGCGGTGCGGCGGTCGTCTGAAGGAGATGTTGTACGAACGCCGGTAGGAGCCCAGCCTCTTCCACACCTTGAGCTGGGGCTCACTGGACCCGCTGCTCCCGCGGGCTGAGCTTTCCCCCAGGCCGCAGCCCCCCTCAGAGTCCCCCTCCTGTCCCGAGGGCCGGCAGACCGCCAGGAAGGCCGCTAACCCGGCCAGCAGCAGCGAGAGGCCCAGCACCACCATGATGGTGAATTCTGGGTTGTGGGTGTCTGAAGGATGGGATGAAGGCAGTGGGGTGGAGGGAGAGAGGGTGCTAGTGAGGCCAGACAGAGTGAAGGATTCTGTGGGGGAGGATGAGGTGACGTTGGACCCGGGATCGGTGGAGTTCATGTTGTCTTGGCCCTAGATGGGGAAAACGCATGAAAAGGAGGTTAGATGGCAAGTCTGTGTGTTTCAGGTAGAAGTGTGTGTGTGTGTGTGTGTGTGTGTGTGTGTGTGTGTGCATGTGTGTGTGAGTCTGTTTGTCTGCCTGTCTGTGTGGCTATCTGTATCTGTGGGTGTGTGTATGTGTATGTGTGTGTGTGTGTGTGTGGTCAGCCTCTATCAGAGTGCCACAGCAGCTCTCTTGATATGCCGTGTTTTGCCTCACCAGCCAAGCCTAACCGAGCTGAGTTAGGCTTATTTGGGGGCTTATTTTCAGTTTATTGGGATCATACACTCAAGGGCTTGCAATTTACACACACACGCACTCGCAAGCATGCACGCAAGCACACACACACACATACACAAACACACGCACACACAAACACACAGAAACGCATGCACGCACATGCAGATGCAGGGAGTGGTTGGCATTTGCAGCAATTATGTAGCTATTAAATCAATGACTACAAAACAGTCAATGCTTGACAGGCTTTCTTCAATGTAATACAAATTGGGTTTATTAAAATGCCCCTCGTAAAGTACAAGGCACCCACCTCTTCTACCCCGGTCTCCAATTATCCCCCCTCTCATTCTCCGCTCCCCCCCCCTCTTCAGCACAGTAACATTTGTAAATGTCATCGTCCTTAATTCAGCGGAGACAAAGCATGGCTTATCGGTTTAAGGGAAACACATTGGGACGTGAAATTATTTTTAAGACCAAATGCCAGGAAAGCTGTGAAAAGGCCAGTGGAGCAGGATGGCTCGTTAGAGAGTCAGTTCATTAGTCAGCACCACCCAACACACACACGCGCGCACACACACACCAGCTATTCAAACACAAACTTTCTTTCTCTCACCCACGCACACTGTAGCCTATACCGCACACCTCTGTGATTAGGCCTGCTGCTCTGTAGCTTGGCAGCCTAGCTGTAAGGTACTCTCCCTCTCCATCGCCCCACTTTGTTGTTCCTCTAGATCTGACAGCTCAGCTACTTTTCAAACAGTCCAACTCATTTCTTAACTCCTTTACAAGTGCACTTTCTCTAACCCACTCATGTTTTTAAAGTTTGACCAACTCTGCACTCACTGGCTCTTAAATAATCTCTCAGTGGCATACTTTATGCATATCAGATTTTTATTGCCTTTTATTGCCTCTTGCTTGCCTCTCTGATTTACAGTGTTTCTCATCCTATCCATATATTTCATCATCCAGACTTCATGTAAGCAAAGATCGAATGAGGAAATACAGTAACAGTTCATAGACGTCAGACCTGCAGCCTCTATTGGCCAATATCCACATTCACATTCTGCCACTCCAGATAAGTCTTAATCATACTAACCCAAATACGTACATGGTCCCTCACACACACACACACACACACATTGCAATCTGCACATACTCCCATACACAATGTGCAGTTACTCAAGCACATGTCAGGAAACTCACATGTCGAAATGTATGTAATTTGAAGAGTTTAGTTGTAAAATGAGACATGAACCATTAAAAAAGATTAAGAAAACCTCCTCTTACAAAACCATTGTGGACATAAAAATACATGGAGGCAGTATTGAGATCACTAGCTATCATAGCACCTTCATTTTCAAAATTTCATTTTAGACCATGTAAATCATGTTTACTTCTGAAATTCTGAACAATTAACCCTTTTCCCCCCAAATTGAACATATAGTAATTTGGACTGAAAAATATATACTCACACCCACACTAGAGACTCTTTAAAACAGCACCTTGTTTAGTTCCAGTAAGTGAGGGTCAGACTTGTTTCTTGGCTCCACACACTCTTTTTTCCCCCCTCACGCTGTTGCTTTCCCAGAGTGTGAGGGGAAAGCGTTGGAGAAAGAAAGGGGGGACGGGGAGGACAAGGGGGTAAAAGCATTGTGATTGAAATGCTTCACTATTGTTTTAATCTCAGAGAGCCTGAGACAATAGTGCGTTTTCCAAGCCATGCGGAGGCTTAGTGAATAATCTCCAGACGCGAACACTCCACATGCTTACACTCGCAACATCTGGCTCAGCAATGTAGTCTTGCACTTTTTTACACCCCTTTTTATGGCCTAAGTGGTGCAGTCCACTGTGTAATACCCTATTCATCACTCACCGATCTGACCCCCCAGCCTCTTTTTTCTCCCGTCTCCCCCTCCCCTCTCCTCCTCTTTCTCCTCTCCTCTCCACATCTCTTTATAAAGCTAATGAGACTGAAGTTGGGCCCCTCTTCACAGAGGGAGCGAGAGAGAGCAAAGGAGGAGACACAGGACTAGAGAGAGAGAGAGAGAGTCTGTGTGTGTGGTGTGTCAATGTGTTGGTGCATACCTGGGAGCATGCACATGTGCTTGAGTGTCTTGAGTGTGTGTGCCTGGATGTCTGTGTGGGTTAGTGGGTAGAGGTCTGACATAGCCACAGAAGAGCAGGGTGTGACTTGAATTCGGCCTCATCTAGCGCCAGCATCTCTGTGCCTCTCTGGATTCAGAAGTCAGTCTTGTGACATGGCCCATTCACCAGCGGCCCAGCATGCTCCACTTTTTATCTGTGTACGCTGTGGAGCCATGCTGTCTGTGCTGGGTTTGTGTTTTCGTCTGCTTTTTGGCTATCTGCCTGTGACAGAAAGAGAGGGAGGCAGAGAGAGGAATAGAGAGAGAGGTTCTGCCATTATGGAGTCGCTGCCAAGCTATGTTGGGGTTGTTGTGGCAACAAGACATTGTGGACCAGTGGATGCGTGGTGAATGAGGAAGTATACCGATTTGTCCATCTGTTTGTATAAATCTTTGCATCGATAAAAATGTGCGTCCAGTATGTTGCCTAGCATGTGATCATCACAGCTTCTTCGCACACCTGTTGTGGCTAAAATCACACTGGGCTCTCCCCCCCACGCGTAGATTCCCATCCAAATGATGTATTCTTTGATCACTGAACCAAATCCAAGTATCTATTTTGTGTTTCTGTTAGTGTCTCATGATGATATCCATCTTGGCTCTTGCACATTTGGCTGTCTCCATTGTCAGACTGCAAATTGGAATGAAGTCATAACTTTGTAATGTATTGGCAGAAAGGGAGGTTGATGGCATTGCTGTACGCTGCAAGTAGCCGGATGGCCTGCGTGTGTGTATCGCTGCAGATTTGGCGGTGTCGGGGATTCCTGTGCTGTTATTTGTATGCAAGAACAGAGTTTCTGTTTGTGCAGGTGCAAGCTACAGATGCAGACCAGGGGGAGAATGGCAGGGTCCTGTACAGGATCCTCTCTGGTAAGTGTGACTGTACTTCCTTTTTCCTCCCTGATGGTTTTCACACGTTCCCCATGCTCACAAACAAATGAGCAGAGTCCCATGCCACACTGGGTTGCACGACTTATCATCTGATGGTAGCGTTGTTTGTTTAATTGTGCAGTGTGGGTAAGAAACACTCTGCAAAAAAAGTCTCAAAAAAATCTTAATTCGTTTAGTCTCATATTCAGACTTCAGTGTTATTTTTCTCACAAGACATTGAAAAATTCCACTAATGGGCAGGTGAGATAATTCCTCTTGTTTCCAATGCAAATTCACACATAATCAGAGAAAATGACACAAATTACACATTATTGAAGCAAGTTAATTTGCATTGTAAGTGAAATTATCTCACCCTAGTGTTTTCAGAAAAACAATTTAAGACCTAATACTAAATTACTTGCTAAAATGCATATTTCTATTTCAGTATAAATCTCTCTCTCTCTCTCTCCCTGTGTGTGTGTGTGTGTGTGTGTGTGTGTGTGTACGTGCTTGTGAATGCATGCAGGGAACAGTAACAGTCTGTTCAGCATCGATAAGCACACAGGGCTACTGACACGAGGCCTCAGGGCTCTGGACAGAGAAACCAGCAGCTCCCACGTGTTGGAGGTGGAGGCCTACAACAGCGACCAGGGCAGCATGAGGAGCTCCGTACGGGTGAGGACACACAGGGAGGAGAGGGGGAAGAGGAGGGGGAGGTGAAGGGGAGGTGAAGTGGAGACCCTGAGTGCAAGAACGTTTCAACAATCATAGAAAGATTAAAAGAATACAGAGTTGGTCAGAGATTGGTCAATTTACCTGTTAAGTGATAAGAACATAGACACCGAAATCATAGAGCTGATGAAGCCACAGTTTCCTTTTGGAACTATTTTAAGCGAGTAACTATGTATTTTTAGAGTTTTAGCTGTACACAGTCACAAATCACCCACCTCCTTCACTTCCTACCTATACAAGTAGTCCTGTTATTTTTGTATCATATTTTGCGTTAAGTTTACCAAACTCCTACACAAACTTCCACACTTAGATGCATATCATTTACGTGCCAATTAGAGCTGCTACAAGTTCTCATTTTCTCACTTTTGAGATAATGCTAGTCGCCTACTATCACCAAATGATCTACCAGGGACACGTGCATGATTTTTGTGTCTATGTTTTCATCGCTTAATAGATAAATTTCCCAATCTCCCAAAAACTCTGTATTCCTTTAAGTAAATGTGCAGAGTTGATGTCCAACTTCAAATGTCTCCCCCTGCAGGTGATTGTCTACGTGGAGGATGCCAATGATGAGGCGCCAGTATTTACCCTGCAGCAGTACAACCGGCTGAGCCTTAGGGAGACAGCTGGCATCGGCACATCTGTAATCGTGGTGCGCGCCACCGACCCTGACACTGGTGGGTGCAACCTCAGATCAAACAAGATTAGAGATGTAGAGATGTAGATGTAGACTTTCAAATCACAGCAGTTCTTGTTGCTGTCAATCCCTTAGTATCAGGTTTTATCTTAATACCATGCAACACAATGTGGCATTTAGCTAATTGTGACTTTAAGCGCCCTGCTTCTGCTGTGCTGGCATTGGCACATCTGTCATTGTGTGCCGGCCACCGACCCTGACACTAGTGGGTGTCACTCCAAATGAAGTGTAAAATCTCTCAACCAGTTCTTGTTGTGAAGGCTGTAGTCCCGACCTGCCTTGTTTCATCGCACTACCGCACAAAAAAAAAGGCATTTAGCTAAGTGTGACATATACACCGTACTTCTGCTCCAGTGTGGACTTCCTCTATTCACTTCCCGTTGTGTCAAGAATTGCTAGACACGGTATTGCACATCTGTTGCTGTGACACACTTTCTCCAAAACACTTAGAGCAGGCCTGAAGATGCTATAAACAGAACATAGTAAACAGAACGATGGAATGTCCCTTTTCTTAAATAAAACCACAGGTAGCTATAAATAATTTAAATATTAGTATAGCATTGGAAACAAAATGATATGGAGAAAAGTTTCATAATTTTTACTATGCTGGGAGAATAATTAATTATGATTGGCTGGAAGGTAAACTTGTTATAACATACATACAGAAACCTTTGACACAAATGTTTGATCTAAATGAATGCACTTGCTACTTTTGATCATTCCATTTCCGCCATACACTGGTATATTCAGCAGCTTAAATAAATAGGTTTTCAAGTTGTCTTCAAAATATCCAAGTTACCGATCATTGTTCATTAATGCAGTGGTGTTAAAAATAACATTATTCAGCCCTGATTTTAAAACCTTTCCGTATCTCACTAAGATATCATTACAACACCTTGTTCCTTGACTCTTTCTCCCTCACTCCATGCACCCCCCCTCTCTCTCTCCAGGTGATGGTGGAGCCGTATCTTACGCCATAGTGTCTGGTGCGGACCGTAAGTTTGAGGTGGACGTCAGCACGGGCCTGGTAACCACTGTGGACTACCTGGACTTTGAGACCAAGACCAGCTATCTGATGAACATCTCGGCCACCGACCAGGCCCCGCCCTTCCACCAAGGCTTCTGCACCGTCTACGTCACCTTACTCAACGAGCTGGACGAGGCCGTGGCCTTCTTCTCCGCCGGGTACGAGGCGTCGCTGCGGGAGAACATCGCCACGGGAACGGAGGTGGTGCAGGTGCAGGCCGAGTCGGCCGACAACCTGAACCAGCTGAGTTTCCGCTTCGACTCCGACACCTCGCCTGCCGCTCTGGCGCTCTTCAAGATAGACAGCATCACGGTGAGTGGAGGAGGACAGACGAGGAAAGGCCAGGTCCATCATATTGGACAGATTTCTAGCTATGCGTACATGTATAGAATCTTTATGGACTCTTTATGGACATATATGTTGATGTTCTCCAACCTCAGGGTCGTATCACAGTGACAGGCCTGCTGGACAGAGAGAAGGGGGACCAGTACCTCTTGACTGTGATAGCTGATGATGGAGGACCTAAAAAGGACTCCACTGTGGTACGACGCTTCACTCTGAGACTTTCTATTGTTTTGTCTCTCTTTTTCCATGTGCACTTTTCAACTCAATATGTGTCTTGTCCATTCTATTGTAGAAAAGCTAATGGCATTCCTCTTTTATTCATTGCATCCTTCCTCGGAACTGCAGAAGGTAAGACTTCTTTTTAGAGCATTGAGCATATAACGCACAAAATGTGTGTGTGTGTGTGTGAAGTGATTATCCTGTATTTTTAGGTCTGGTGGTCTTATTTCATTTCAAAGGTAAGTGTCATTTCAGTGATCTGGCCAGTGGCAGAACCTCATACATTTCATCTTACCTCCTGACAGGTGTCAATCACCATCCTGGATGAGAATGACAACAGTCCGGAGTTTGACATCACATCTGATTCTTCAGTGGACATCCGAGAGGACACACCCATAGGTCAAAAAGTGGCAGTGGTGTTGGGAAGGGACAAAGACGCTGGGAACAACGGACTGGTGAGGACAAAAGAGAAAGAGGGATGAAAGATTCAGAAAGATGTGGAAAAATCTATCTTAAAGTTTAAAGGTGCTGCGTGTAGCATTTTAACATCAATAAATCATTACCGCATTAATGTTGAGACATTAGTACAATGACCAAAGATAAACGAGACCATCACAGAGAAGACTGGCAGCCTCTACACTGCATTTTGAATTGTGTGCCACCAGGAAATCTGCTGGAGGCGCACAGCATTATATTGCTTCTCAGTCCCAAACATTATGATCTTGTTCCAGCACCTTACTAAGTCGTTCCCTGAACATAAGGATCTCGTTCCTATGAGTTAGTAAGTTTTGGCCACAAGATAGATCTCCTTCCCACGAGATAATAATTTGTGGCCAAGACATAGATCTCCTTCCCACAAGTTTAAAAAAAAAGTAAAGTGAAAGAAAACACCAGGGTGGGGGAGAGGAGACAAGTAGCAACATCCTCTTTACAGAAAGCGACATGATTTATGGGAAACGTGATCTTAATTTTGAGAAACACTGGCACTAATAATATCACTGGTGTGAGACAGAGGCCACCAACATCTTCTCAATCATGGTCACATTTGTGTGCAGTAAATATACCAAGGCATCACAATGAATTTGAAAATGCCACACGCAAGCACCTTTATCTCAATAGATCTCACTCTGGATTGTGTACCTTTTCATATGAGAGTGTTATTTGTCTAAATGTTTGCTATTCACAGAAGCAGAGTACAGTACAATAAGTTAATTTGAGCTACTATTATAGTATATTATATAGTATGTAGTAATATTTTAGTATGACATTTTCATTCTTATACTGTCTGTCTGTCTCTTACTCTCTCTCCCTCTCTCTCTCTCTCTCTCTCTTTCTCTCTCTCATTCTGTCTCTCTCCCTCCCTCACTCTCTCTCAGGTCAAGTTCACTCTGGTGGCCGGCAACATGCAGGATGTGTTTGAGATCAAGACTGTGAACAACACCTATGGGGAGGTCTACGTCAACTCTCCTCTGGACAGAGAGTCTGTAGACCGCTACCTACTCAGGGTCAGATAACAATTCACATGCATACTTTTGACACATTTATTTGCTATTTGAGCTGATAGGTATAGTTATGTCAATATTTGAAATTTTCACTTAAAGGAAAAGAGATTCTTTTTCTTTTTGCCTTTGTTGGCTTCAGAACACGTGCACACACTTGCTTTCTGTGTCTCCACATGTGATTGTACGTCATATGAGTGTATGTGTCTGTTGTTACAGGTGCGTGCCACAGACAGTGGCTCGCCTCCCAGATACGCAGACCACTCCCTCACCATCAATATCCTGGACGTCAACGACAATGTTCCAGTCGTAGAGAGCCAGAGGGGCTACAACGTCAGCGTGAGCGAGGTGGGACACGCACACACACACACACACACACACACACACATGCTGTTCATTGTAACCATGCATGATGTCAGTCTGTGTTTTGGTGGGTTTGCACTGCCTCTCATGGCTTATTGCTTTTATGAAACAACAGTAGAAAGAACACAAATGTTCAATAAATATTTTATTGTTAATTGATAAGAATTAAATTAGAAGAATGAAATGCTTTTCTTCCACTAAACAATATAGATCTTGAACAGTAGTTAAATGTAATTGTTAAGCGACACATAAGTACTGGTAAGAATGGTGATTTTTGGTTTGCGCATTAATATTTAAGTTCTGTTATGCGGTCACAGGTTTGTGTTTATTGAGTATTTTACAGCAGCTTCCAATCTGACTCAGCCAATCAGAACTGAGGACCGGCACTATCTGTTTTATAATGTACACTGCAGAACATCGGAGGAGGTACGTCAGTCCTGCGCGTGGTGGCTACCGACCGCGACATCGGCCCCAACGCCATGCTGTTTTACTACATCACTGCCGGGAACCAGGACCTGACCTTCCGCATGGACCGAACGACGGGGGAGATGGTGACGCGGACGGCCCCGCCCGACCGGGAGCGCCAGCAGGAGTACCGGCTGACCGTCACCGTGGAAGATGACGGCACACCACCGCTGTCGGTGAGGATCAGGGAACTGGAACTGGGAGTAGTAGTACAGTGCAAAAAACATCTATCTTAACAGGCCTACACATTTTCCAAATTAACTACTACTACACTGCAAAAAAACACCCATCCTAACATGCCATTTAGTCTACTATTGAGTCCTAAAATCTGAACTTTTCTCCAAACAAGTGAAAAAATCTACCCATGGGGTTAGATCATTTCACTTAATTCCATTGTGAATGAAATTGTTTAAACAATTTTCTTGATCATGTGACATTATGTTGATACTAGTCACCAGACAAGATATTGTCAAGAAAGATTGTCAAAACAAGCTGATTTGCATTGGAAACAAGTGAAGTCTAACCCCACTGGCAGATTTTTTCACTTGTTTTTAAGGAAAACAAGATTGTAAGACTCAGTGACTAAAAGGCATTTCCATGCACAAGAAAAATATTAGAAAGAGAGCCACTCGACATACAGTATTTTTATAACTACAAAGGCACATTGGAACATCCAGTGTTGCTGTAGAGGTTTAGGACCACATCCTTCCTGCTGAAAACTGTAATTGGTGATCAAGCAAGGAGCTGAACCTTCAGTAGCTCGGTGGCCCACAGTACAAGACTGTGGTTGTACTGGGCAGCTCCAAACATGCAAATGTGTGTAACAATCCTTACTTTCCCTGCAACTTTTCTCACAGACCCTTGCTGTAAATAAGATTGTATCCCTCTTCAGTTACCATGGTTAAATGAGGGTTTTAACAAAAACCACCTTGGGAAACCAGACTTTGACTCTGTTTTCGAAATGAGGTTTCTTTATCTTTGGGCATACTTCTCTGTGCAGTTTGACGCAGTAACCTCTATGGAGCGGTATAAATCTCATCTAAATTGTTGCTGACAGCTGTTCATGGTGACTTGAACTTGGCAGCAATGGATTGGTGTGCAGCCAGGAGGAGTCATCTGGGGTTATCCAGCATCACATCCCACTGTAGAGGCCTCTTTTGGTCAGACATTGTACTGCAAGCACTTCCAACTTCCACTGGAATGAGGGGCTCATTTGGTGGATTTTCTGCATTTACATGGGCCAATGATCATTGATTTCTTTGTCAACCTGCCTAAAGCCAAGATACAAATCACATCTCAAACAAATCAACAGTTACTAATTGCAATAGGCCCACGCAGTAAATTGAAGACATTGGTTCCAATGTTTTTGTGTTTTGTTTGATCTTGTGAGTGAGCCGATCAGCTGTATAGGGGCAGGAAACACCCTCCTGTGTAAACAGGAAAGCCACAATTCTGGCCCATATTTGCAGAAAGAGGAAGATGAATGTTGATGCTTCCTGTTTAGACATGCCTGCAATATTGAAAAGCTCTGTTATGTGTTCCTCACTGAAGAGAAAGAGAGAGAGAGTGTGTGTGTGTGTGTGTGTGTGTATCACTGGTGTAACTGTTAGGTGTTGCCATGTGTGCCTACATTTTTTTTTTCGTTTAGTTACCCTGTCCATGCCATAAAGTGAGATATGGGTGGTATAAGCCTGCAATAACAGAATCTACCACTGATATAAGATCTGAGATGATGTAAGGCTGATATAAGATTCTAGAAATACACTGGAGAGAGGACATTGGCAGCATCAGGCAGGCCTCTCTTCCATCTCGCTCTCCGTCTCTTCTTATAAAACGAGATACTGAGATTGTTGTATCATTTTCCTTCCTCATTGCCACCCTCCCTCTGGTGTGCACCATCTTAGACGCACACAAGTGGAACAACCTTGTTCCATCTGTAATGGCTCCCTAGGCAGCAAGTACAGCACGTCCTTGTGTAGTGATAGCTTTGGAGGCCTGCCAGTGGAAAAGAGCAATGATTTAGATGACTAGACACAGGGCTCTAAGGTGTAAGAGCTCCGCTTTATTAGAAAAACTACAATAAGGAATATTTTACATACAAATTCAAAGGCAATTTACAGAACAAATGTGCTTTCACACCATTGCTCTGCCAATGTGTCAACCACAAGCTTTGTACACACACACTCTGTCTCTCACACACACACACACTCAAACCAGACCACCATCGTTCTTGAAACTACAGTATGACACAATTGATTTATGACCCCAGATTTGAAAACACATGCAAACACAAATACTAAATAATAAAATGAGATTGCCTTGGCTTGACTACTAACAAAAGCATTCAAGATCCTCAAAAACACACGTAATACCCTGTCCTGTCTTCCTGCTACACATCATTCGGCGATGCTTTCCTCTGAGCACCTGCTACACAGTTTACACAATATAAAAAACCCACCAGTGGTTTCACACTATCAAACACACACCCTAAATAACAGCAACATCACACCCACTTTGCTCATCTTCTCTCGCGGTCTTCCTTGATGTAATTGTTCTTTGGTTAACATTTCGAAGACATGTGTGGAGGAAACAGTATAGTAACAATTGCAATTCATTTACATACACAAAAATGTAAGATATAAATTTACATAAATACCAATATACATAATATAATTGCAACTCTTAAATCAATTAACATATGAACATAGAATGTCCATAAGAAAAATTGGCAAATGGATAAAAAAAAAACAATATGGCATAAGCCAAATTTGTCATTGAGGCAGTAATGAAGCAGCTGGCTGTTTTTTGCAGTTTTATTTTTTTTTTGGTAAATGAAGAATCTAATAGATTACACTCAATAACAATGGTCCACCTTCACTCCTAAGCACCGTGTATGAGTGTATATGTAGACATGGAGAGCAATTTTTAAAAAGAAAAGAAATGCACATCACAATATTTTTTTTTCTATTACCATTTTCAGCACTGTATGAATGTTTTCAAGGCCACTGTGAAGTGCTGGAATTAGGAGGCGAGTGTACGGGAAGGAGGAGGGGGAGTATGTACAGCAACAGAGCTGACAGTAACTGAGGTAGCAAAGAGGGAAGAGAAAAAAAGCCGTGGCCAAGTGAAAGTGATACAGTGGAACAGTGTAATGCCATTAGAAGTTGCTTACTGTCAGCTCGTCCTAGAATATTGAGGGGGGAATCCACAAAGAATTTCAGTTAATAAACTAAGGATTGATCAATGCGGTTCGCAACATGTAACATCTAACAATCACAGCCTGGGACAAAGCAATTCTCCTTCGGAATATACGTTCTCTTGTGTGTCTTTGATGTTGGCGATGCCTTCGCCGCTGCCACTGCTGCCATTGTCATGGGGAAGTGTGAGCATCACATCCCTCATAAATGGGCCTATAGGTTCCATTACCGCCAGCTTTCAGGAAGTCTTAATTGCGTTGGCGTTAATTGTGTGGGGCTGTCTCCGAAATATATGTAGGCGCTAAGTGCGCATTCCATCCACTGCGGGTGGCTTGTGAATTGGTCGGTCTTTTCTCTCTCGTTTGCAAAGGTTTAACGGGCGCAACAGCGTCGCGATCCTTTAGTGGATTCCCCCCGAGACTTTTCTGACTATTGAGCCTGCTCTGGTATCAAACAGTCAGAGCTCTTTATTAAAACAGAAAAAAAGAGTGTAAGAGAAAATGGCCGGACCTGACACTTAAAGCCCACAGGAGCTGCTTTATAGCCCTTAACATGCCCGCCTCTGCACACGGACAGACCCCCACCCTCCTCACTCTGGGACATCCCAAGCGGAGGGCCCCATCGGATCAAAAGACCAGAGCACCTGTTGGTCCGTGAGCCGTCGTCAGTAGTCAGACGGAGCGTCACACACATACCCAGCCCCCGCTAAAACACCAGCGCCGAGACACAAAAGTTCCCTTTTGGCCTCCAGCTGTTGTTGCAGGTGGAATGAGTTTTGGAATTAAAAACAAAAAACAAAAAACAGTCCTTTCCCTCCTGCAGTCCAGACAGTGCGCAGACGGCTCCCCCAGTATAGGTTATTGTGAGATAGGCCACAGGGGCAACATAGCTCTGGAGACAGAGAAGAAGAAGAAGAGGATTGCAGGACTGTTTCCGGGTCAGGGGTCACAGAGATGAAGGAGGCTGCACCCCCTTTAAACCTGCAGGAAGTCTGGAGACTCTGGGATGGGATCTGGAAAAGAGAAGAGAGAAGCGCTGGTCAACAAAAGCAGAGAAATGATACAGCAGATTCATTAATATCCACCTGCATCGACCTGCAAAACTGCATGTATGTGTCTCTGTGCTGACGTGTGGAAATTTAGTGTGCACATTCAAAATTGTACTTCCTGTTTCTGCCTAAAACACAGATCATGTCAAAAGACGGCAATTGTTTTTCACACCGTCCTCCCACAGTGGAAACTCACACACAAGCATGCACACACAGACACAGACACACACACACATACATGCACACGCACAGAGACTGATTCTCAGAATAAGATGTGATTCACTTGAAAACCGCTAGAAAGCAGAACAAGTAAAGAGGCCTTTAGCCAGAAGTGTGACATGTTAAAGATAAGAGGGAACTGCTGCTGGTTAAATTCCGCTCAGCTGAAGGTCAGCGGGGTATCATGCTGAAGAAGGAAAGCTGAAGTGAGCCTTTATCCATGTAACAGAGAGCCTCAGACATGGAACCAGTCTGTATCACACCCATTGGAGTTTCTCCTATGACTTTTGATTTTTAATCAATATTTCTGACCATGAACAACTCCTTCCCAAAGCTAGAATCCAGAAGAGAAACATGGCTCTAATCTGAGATGCCATCAAGCAGCACTTTGTGCTTTGATGATTAATGTTTGATTGAAAATTTACACCAAAATGAGCTTTATTTCATAATGATTTTAAAAGTGAGACTTGTTCATGTTCACAAATCCTGACAAGACTATCAAAAGGTCATAGGAACAACATGAATAACAACATGCGAGTTATGGTTTAGGGTGGATTTTCACTAAGTTGGGCCCTGTCCTTTCCCCCTGTGCCCCCTGAGACCGAGCTACCAGGAAACGGGGCAATCCACCTCAGTATGCCTGGAATGTCTGCGCAGGTGCCCCGGGAATCGGTAGAAAAACACTCAGGATTGAACCCCTCCACCGTAACTAATGTTCCAGCATCAGTTCAGGTTGTGTCTGAGAGAGCGGCTGAGTGGGCCATTAGTGTTAAATGAGAGTGCTGATGAGTGGAGAACGACTTGCGAGGGAGGCAGGGCGAGAACTGTGAGGGTGACAGCACAAGCAGGTGGTTTCAGTTCTGTAGGGGAGATTAGACTCCCCACACACATACCACTTTCCTTAGTCACATCACACTTGATCCAGCTGTTTTGTGTGCGAATGCTGAATTTGCACATGCGCGTGAGCACGGTTGCTCCAACACTTGCACCAGATGCAAGATGTTGCATGATCTTCAGTAAAAGGCATGCAAAACCATGGTTGATTTCCGATTGCATCAGAGTGTTTTATCATACTGAGTGTACATTTTGAAATTGGTATTTCCAGAACTAGGTCCTTGTGCAACACCATTACATGCCACTCTGTACTTCTGCACGTCAGTATGTAGCTGCAAGCGGAAATGTGTAGGTAGCTGTGTGTATGCACACAAAATGCGGTTGATGCCACATGACCTACCACATGACTTACCTACCTATCTGTGTAAACTCACTCCTAAATTGAAAAACACTTGTCCAGTTCAATCATTTTCAAGTGTCAGGTTGAATAAGATGACACATTCAACTTTCATGGAGCCAGGCTGAGGGGGCAAGGGCTGAAGGAAGTGGAGAGAGGGTTGGAGCATTGTGTGTCCTGTCCTGTCAGTGTAATTTAGTGTCTGTGTAATGAGCGACTTGTGCCATTAGGTGGCAAAATGGTTGTAAATGTAACCCAGACTGTAGTCTAGATAGCCTACAGCTAGTTATTACACAGGACAAGACACAAAATTATAGAGGACAGGACACAGAATGACCTAACTGACGAAGTGTCCAGCAGTGGGACACTAGTAGAAATATCTGTTTGTGTGTGTTTGTGTGTGTGTGTGTGTGTGTGTGTGTGTGTGTGTGTGTGTGTCTTACCCTGTGATGGGAAGAATACGTCCCCATGTGCAGGAGGAGAGAGGGGAGTCCCTGGCTCCGACAGCAGGTGGCGTCCTGTCTCAGAGGACTGCCTGGTCATGATCTGAGAAACAGTGCGGGTCTTGGTCTGTGGTGATCCCCCCAGGAAGACAGGGTTCTCATGGCCCTGAGCCTCACTGAACACACACACACACACACACACACACACACACACACACATATACAAACACATGTAAGAAAGAGAAGCATACTGATGATTTATCGATGTTAAAATGCTAAAGAGTTTATAGGTATAATCAGCATGGTTGGAGCATGTTTTTGACCAGTCAGATTGCTTGGCTAAAACTACCTATAGTGTAATACATGTGAATTATCAATCCATAAAACAATATCTCTGTTTATGATACTGGTTTTCTAAAGAGCAGCTGTGTTATTGAAGTAGATTTACAAGGCCAGCTGCCTGACAGACTGTGGGAAAACTCACCTGTCCATCCTCACCAGCTCATGTGCACCTGGGAGGGAGGAAAAGGGAAATGGGCCATTGTGAATGAACTGAAACCGAGCGGAACACTACAGATACAGTGTGAATGTGTTTCCCACTGTGTGAAGTACATCCGGTATAAACCAGCTCGCTGAACGGAAGCATGTGTCGGACAAAACTCTATGGGCAACCCAGTGTGAGAGATTTACACTTAATGCATCACACGGATATGGAAGTGAGTGTGTGTTTGTGTGTGTGTGTTAGTAATACTTACGTCTGCTGGACTGGCCGTTCTGCCTCTGTTTGTACACAAGGACCAGAATAAGGGGCAGGGAGAGCAGAGCCATGATGCAGGCCGCTGTGGCCAAGGCAACTGACACGGAGCCTGGGGAGGCAGCAGACAGACTGTGAGTTAAATACATGGAGTGACCGGTTTATCAGTCCATTGAATATGAGACACAAGGGCTTGGATAAAGTGACATACCTTCAGGTGGCTTGGAATCCACGACAGTGCACTCTTTTGATCCATTTCTCCCTGGAAAGAGATAACATGTAGAATGTTTAGCTTCGAATGCACTCGAATATATGAAATGAGTTTGGGTTTCTGCCTGTGAAATGCAATAGTCACCATTCACACGCACATATGACTTTCAAATTTCAGCAAAGTGTCATAGACCGCTCCGAGGTGAATTGTTGTAAACCACAGTGGGTAGAATGAGTAGAGCTATCATGGGAAACATCGTACTGCCAAGCATCTGAGCACAGTCACCATGATCAACCTGAATGAATAATTTAGCCTCTTCCTCTAACAATTTACCGTAGCACGACTTCAGAGTTTGAGGAAATTTTTGTGTCCTTACGTGGCATGACGTGCAGCACAACGTGGCTGTGGGGCCTCTGCAGGAGGGTGCCGTGTTTATGATCCACCTGGAAGTCCAGCGCCATGCAGCAGTAGCGACCCTGGTCCAGGCTGGTCACATTCTGCAGCACCACCCAGAAGTTCTGCGCCCCAGACCCATAATCCACGCCTGGCGGCAAGCTGTGGTTGCCGTGGGAGCGGCTTAAGATGGGAGCGTGGCGCGGGCCCACCTTTTCGTGGCAGTGCTGGTCACTGTGAGGGGTGAAAAGCCAGCTGTGTCTCAAGATGTCTTTGGGGTGCAGAGTGGCGCCTTTCTGGGCACACACCATTTTGACGGTCGCACCCACGGGGCAGTAGTAGTGCTGATGGGGGGTGGAAACACTCAGCGCGTGGGACGTCTCGCCATGGGCTAGAGAGAGGAGACAAGTACGGGAGAATTGCAGAGTGAATACATGGGATAGAGCAGGAGCCACAGGTTAGGTGGATGCCTGGTAGAAGTGGCAGCTAATCTTCCCCGGGTCCAAAACACAAAAAAGCAACACAAAACACCACATCCATATAACCAGAACAAAACATAAATTAGTGACAACAGCACATTTGTAATTGTGATACATATACTTTATACTTTATTCTGTATGAAATTCAAGATTCCTTGGATAAGGGAGACTTTGACTTTCATAAAGGTACAGTCCTGATATCAGAAGATAATGCACTCTAAGAAATTGCTCTGTAAATTACAATTCTGTCCAGATTATTCAGGTAGCTAAAATTGAGTGGGATACAGTTCCTTGTATCTCTAATTGTAGCACAAATAACCACAGTGCAAGAACTAATTATAGTAGCTAACAGTTTCAACTTTGTTTTAAAGCTACAAGGACAGAATTTTCCTTGTCCTATTTCTGCACACTGCTTCCTGGTTTTGTACATTCTGGGTCAGCACAGTTGGTTTCCTGTTCTATATATTTATACTGTGGTTAGAGATAGTGCATCGGCTGCTGGCTTAAACAAATAGTCGAACCTCCTCAGGGAGTCAAACTGCCTCCTCCTCACGGACAGTTACATTGCTGTAAGGACAGAGAAGCATTTGCCAATATACAGGATGTGATGTAACTATCTCTTGTGCCATGAAACGAGAGTGAGCACCTATGTAGAAACGTGGCTTGGGTGTCAGAGGGGAGTGGGGGGGGTGGACTGGGGGACAACATGTCACCCAATACTTTGCAATCTACAGTCAGTCATGGAGACAGAGAGAGAGAGAGAGAATGAGAGAGAGAGAGACTGGCTTTTGGGAAGAATGTGGGTGTAAATCTTTGCATGTTTCAGTGTGAGTTATAGTGCGTGTGCACAAGACATGGCAGTCACAGGTGTATCACTGCTAAAGGCCATTGCTCTTAACTGTTATACAGCAGCATTCCCTATGATTGCAGTGAAATAGCCCTTTATCACGAGACTCAAAGCAGACATGATTTCTCCTCGCATAGCTTTTCAATACATTCAGGAAACTGCCAAGACAGTCGACAGACGCTTCTTTACATATTGTGTAGACATTCACCGTTCTCTCTCTCTTGCTCTCTCTCTCTCTCTCTCTCTCACACACACTGCCTCCGACCACATCCTGCTCTTTGAGACTCAAGTTATTTTTCTTCTGTACAGCGATGGAATGCATGAACAAATAAGCTCCTAATATGCACTGTGCATGATTGTTTTATTCTGTCTTATTCAAATATCATGCCAACATAAAGACATAAACAAAAATATGGTACATTCCACAATATACAATACATGGGGTCACTTGAGAAACTGAGTCTGAGCATCAACAAAAGAAAATGCAATAACACAACCAACCAACATATCCCCGGGCTGTGCAGTCTGAAGCTATTCCCTAAACCTCGCCAAACAATAACAAGGCAGACAGAAACACGCACTATACATTGCAGGCATAGTGCAACATCAAGACTCTTAATGACTCCCATACATTCAGCATGTAAAACCACAAAACAACTGTGTCTCTCTCTCTCTGTTTAAACTAGATCTGGACCATACATTGTGTATAACCATTTGTGGTGTGGTTTTACATCCGAGGATGCTTTGCACTGCAAAGAAGGAAGGGGATGTGTGTGTGTGTATGTGTATGAATTACAAGTATGTGTGGGCGTGGATTTGCGGTCAAAAAGAAATGTGAACAAGCATGCATGCAAGTGTGTGTGTCAGTGCAGTGGTGGTGTGGATCCGAGGTTTTAAATGTGTGTGTGTGTGTGTGGGAGACGGGGGTTCACGAGGTTTATTGGCCAGGATTTGAGGAGTGGGCTTCCTTCCTGAGTTGTCCCGGCACGCGAACACAGCTCCCGCTCCTCCACTCGCCAACTGACCTTCCTGCCCCGCTCCTTAACACTGCTTAACAACTGTTGGCCCGTTCCTGTGCAGTACCACCGTCGGCCTCAGGGGGCAGCAGAACGCAGCCTGAGAGCCTTTTGCGTCAGGCAGCACATAAAAGAGGAAACACATCATTTGTTTTAGTCTAAATGCCAATTCCGGCCTTAAGTGGCTGGTTTACATACTGCTGGATAGGAAATACAGTAGCTCACCAGCCAGCGACCCTCGCTCTTTGATTAGGTGTGGATGTGTGTATATATAAGTGTGCATCCTGTGTGTGTGTGTGTGTGTGTGTGTGTGCTTTCAGTGCCCACTGTGGTTGTGTCAGTCTGTTCCTGTGTGTGCGACTGAACCTTGCACTAGCCATTGTGTGTCAGGAAGAGTAATATGAAAACCAGGGAGGGTGATTAAAGTGAAACTGTTGCCCCTGCGGCTGTTCCTGCCTGTGTGTGTGTGTGTGTGTGTGTGTGTGTGTGAGGGGGGGGGGGACAATAGGAGGGGAAGCCCTTCTCCTCTCCTGTTTCACGCCCCGCCCTGCCTGCCTCCCTGCCCTTCTTTGACAACTATTCCCCAGTTTATCTTGACCTATTTACACTAGTAAGAATGGGTCTTTTTATCGTGGTTTCGCAGAGACTCTCTAGCCAAAGAGAGAGGTTTTTTTGTTGTGAAAACAGGCATAATATGTATTTCAATATAGCTTTGGCCCTTTAGCTCTGGAGATGGACAGCCAAAGCGAGATGAACTGTTACACAAGTAAAACATATCTCAGATATAGCTTCCTGAAAACACCAGACCTTGGTGAAATAGTTTTTGCAAATTCTTTTTATCATTTGTTTTATCATACTTTTAGGTGCCAGATGGGTGGGGTTTGGCACAGAGGAAAATACCAGAAAGTTCAGACAAGTCGATTTAATATACTTTTCTGTAATTGTGTCAGCACAATGTGAATTGTCTTGATGTGGTTCCAAGCAGGTAAAAACAAACAGCAAGTATTTATTTGGAAATACTTCTTGACCCAGGTCTGGTAAAGACACTTTTTTTCACTGGTGTACATAAGACATCTGTGTCCCAGCTCTATTCTACATCTAAGTTTCTCCCCCTCTGATCTCCATTCTCAGGATCCTGATAGCCCCTCAGGGCCCAGACACAGGCCCTCTTTTGTCTTTACCCTCTGAATACCACCTGTTTAGGACATGTTGCCTCTGACAGCTTTCTTACAACTCCGGCGTGCAGCAAAGCCCGTTGGAATTAATTAAACATGCCTTTTATTTTCCACTAAAGTTCCCCCAGTTAAACCTGAGACTGTTTTCTTCTGCAAGAGTATACTTTAATTACTCTTTATACGCTTTTTTTTGTATTTTTTGGAGTGGGGCTGATACATTACAGGATACTGAGCATACCCTACTGGTAAATCTAGTATCCATCCATATGCATGAGAGCCTGAGTCTTCTATCTGTGTTTGTACAAGTGCTGCCTCCATCCCCCCCCCAGTTCTCACCTACTGCAATGGGAATGATTAGCTAACCCATTATAGGGTGTTAATGAAACCAGTGGGAGGATCCCAGATTATCCCCTCTACACACACACACACACACACAGAGAGAGAGAGAGAGAGAGAGAGTTTCAGTACAAGTTTCTAGCATAATAAACAGGATGCATTAAGCCCCTTTCAGCATGGGGAAGTGTTACGATGTTGCACTTCAGTCACTTGTCAGTTAGTCATGATGGGAAGTGGTTATGGGTCAGTGACTGGGGTCATCGCGCTTAGCAGGAGACACAGATCCCACACATCTCCTCATTAATTTTAATTTGCTGTGTCTTTTGGCGCTTTGTAAGGCAGTTTGTCACAAACCTTGTTTTGTTAAAAGTGCTATTTGAATAAATTTGACTTGGGCACATCTCCTATCTGCTCAGTAATCAAGCCTAGTCTTACCGTCGCCTGCAACACTTCTTAAATTTACCTCTGTCATTACTGGTTAGTGTAATGACAGCTTTGTAAGCGTACTTACAACATAATTACAACATAACTTCTTCATTTTTTTCTTTTTTTACCTCTGAAGCAGAAGTAAGTGTTTTTTTTACATTGAAGGTGAAGCTATTCCATCTTTTTAGCAAACAGACTCAGTTTTTATCATTGAGTTCAAGTCTTTGCCTGCTGTCTTTCTCAGTTCTGTAGTCCCTCCTGCTTTCCTCCTGGAAGCACTGTTAATATTCTGATAATACTGTTATTATTACACTTAGAGATCCTACATCTTCACTGCCCAAAGCACACTGGTCACTGCTGCTGGTATGACGAGGAACAGAGTCAAGGCCACAGTCAGTGGTGGTCAATGCTGCATCCTTGGGCTGTGCAGGGAGTCACCAGTGTGGGAGAGACAGCAGTATGAAGGACACTACAGAGATCTCATTGGCTGACTACAGCAGACATCAGACCACAAGATGTCTAATAGACTTATTAAAAATATAACACCCAGAAAAAAATCCCAAGCATGGGGCACAAACAGAGAGACTACTTCTGTTTTCTCTCCACTGTCTCCCTGCTCCAATCAGGCCTGCTCTTGTTGATGGGAGTGACCCGGGAAGCCATTCTTAATCGCTACTGCGGATGCCTCATAAAGATTTATCCATCTAGGACAGGGGATCAATGAACAGCATGAGCTCGTCTGACAGGACAGGAGGAGAAAGTAGTCAAGAGAGAGAGAGCGGTCACATCCTGTGGAGTCCACATCCACAATCTCTACATTATCGACCATTTGTGACTGTGCCATTGTCCCGCACGGGGAGCTAAATGCCTGTCCAGAATGAGGGGAAAGGAGGCACCGATTATCACTCTGTTTATCTCAAAGGAACCCAAGCGACCCATTTAGAGAACGCTTGTTGGCAGTGGCACAAACAGCTGTTTTCATCATAGGCCGAGAGGAAGGAAACTTCCAAACAAAGAAGACATAACAGGGCAGAGGAGAGGGGAGTCCTGAGGTTGCAGCCTCAACCCTTCAGGTCTTTGTCAAATCTGGGCCTGATTGTGTTACAAGTGCTTGCCCATGTAAACTTCAAGTGTTCCAGTACTGCAAAAATGCTATGTTTAGAGATGTGTTTCAAAAATGTCAAAAAAAAAAAAAAGCCTAGATTTGCATATATACATTCATGCAAAATATATATTGAGTTGCCATTATCTACATCTACAAATAGGCCTATATATTTTAGGCCAACTCGTGCATATTATTAAACACTGTATATCTCTTCTAGACTTATTCTGAAAAGCAGGTGAAATGTACTTTTTGCAGCATGGCTTGGCCCAACAGACTTTCTTTATACTGCACTTGTGCTGTTTGACGGGCTTATCGCTTGAGCTTATCCAAATAGACCAAATCCTCGAGCCGAAAACCGATAACCTCTGCGAGGTTTCAGTGGCGTTTGAAGTGAAGCACTCCGCGTCCCGGAGGCAACAGCTGCTTCCATTCCCTCCACCCCACCCGTGTCAAGTGGCTGAACACCAAGTCCCTCCATCTGATAGCACTTGCCTGCAAAAACTCCCAAACCCGTGTAATACCCAACCGGCGCCATAAGAAATAAACACTTTTACACTTTTTCTTTCGGACGCAATCTCCCGATAACATGCGTCAGTTTGACACGTACCACTACGCATTTCTGCCCTGAAGACTTATGTCAGCACTAATAAAGGTGAGTACACTCCGCTCCGCAGTTAAAGCGGGTGGGTGAAGCGGGTTTAGGTGGGTTTTACCCTTAACTGCGTCCCTGGGTGGGGCGTTAAAAGGAGCTTCAGAGCAGCTCCAGATGTTCCGGCTCAAAACAACAACAATAACAAACGGCGTCGAAAAACTTTCAGTGTGTGTAGTTCATCCCGCCGAGTATTTACCGAGAGACAAGATGCTACAAGACATCAATAAACTGTGACTGCAAGACGCCAAAGTTGATACGGAATAGACTGGAGTTAAAGATAGCCAGTCATGGCAACACACATCGCTGTTTTGACACATTGAGCAATACATACTTTATAGTGTTTTTAACTTTTTGTAACTGTAACATTCCTTATAATATTCCTATAGTGCCTTATAGTTTTGCCGTGATATTTCTATAATATCCTTTCAAATGTGTCTTTCTTTTCGTGTAAGCCGATTGCCTTTTTGTTGCGCGTGAACACACAGCCCCCGTTACCCTTCAGTGGACGCAGTGACTCTTTCACACTAACAGACTTGTTGTCAACAAGTTGACACACGCCCGGGCGGCCGGGCCAGGCGATAAAACAACAGCGCAGTGGAGAGGATGAGTGTGAGTGTGAGCGTGGCTTCTTACCTCCGACAATGCAAAACAGAACAGAGCAAAACCAAACTATGCACTTCTGTCCCGAAGGTGGACTCCGGCAGGGTAATCCCCTCTTCATGACTGTCTTGATCTTCTTCAAAGGATTTGCTGAACAATGTTTGACTCAGGCGACCATCAACTAATTTCTAAAGTTTCTAAAGTAAGATTAAATTTCCCTCCTTCACCTTAAAAGTACCTCTCGTGACTTTAGAGTGAGACAGACTGAGAGTTTCCCTGCTTGACAGGCTCTTGTCACTCTGTCACCAACTTGACTTCTCTGAAGATGAATTTCGGTCTGCAGTGCAGGGCAACCAGATACGGAGGGGGGGGGGGGACGCTCCTCCCCGATCCTCTCTCTCTCTCTCTCTCTCTCTCTCTCTCTCTCTCTCTCTCTCTCTCTCTCTCTCTCTCTCTCTCTCTCTCTGCGTGATTTACATCAACAGTATTGCCAGATCATCTAAATACATAAACATCTAGTACATGACAATTAACACCCTTTCCACTTGTATGAATGCATGTTAGAAAGTCGGTGTGTAGGTTATAATGAATTAAAGTAAGTAAAAATAAATAATTTGTTCAGGCTGGTTATAGAAAGAACAAATCAGCATAACAGTCGGTTCAAGCTGTTTGCATTGGCTTGACTGTAGTACTGCCAAAGTAAAAATATTGGCAGACTAGGCATAACATAACATTCCAATCATAACATATTCAACATTGGATAAAGTTGTGATGTCTGGATAATCAATCTTCATATTTTAGTTTTTAGGTCTCATATCTCTCTCTCTCTCTCTCTCTCTCTCTCTCTCTCTCTCTCTCTCTCTCTCTCTCTCTCACACACACACACATACTGGCACTCTTCTACAACAAGCACAATATTGTGAAACGCCCACTGCCTTTTCCCAGAATGCAGAGTAACTGCCACAGCCAATTGGTTGGTCCATCTCTTTAGTAGTAGTGGGACGGGCACTGGGAGGACAGACTGGTGGAGCAGGAATTGACTCTGCCTTCCACAAACCTTCCACTCCAATGCAACTTCTGCTTTTACTTTCAAATCTATATCACAATTTGTCAGTGCCTTGGTACGGTTAATTCTTTTAGGATTGAACTGCTGTTTCTCCTCTTTCTCCCTCTACATTTACACTTGAAGCTTTCGGCTGTGCTGTCATCTGGAGTGAATGAATGAGCAGGCAGGGGCTCATGTAAAATAGATGTCAGTGGGACAAACTTGGATACATAAATGTCACACATATCCGTTACAAAGACAAAGACAGCAATATGTGTCCTGTCTTGGGCCAGAGGGGAAGGAGAATATAATGCTGGAAGTGAAGCATTTATTGAAAGTAGACTTTAAAGCTTTAGGTGTGGTGGTAGCCTGAAGCATAGAAAAGCAGGCCTTTGACTGAAAGGTTTGCCATGTTAAATCCTCAGACGCTCCCCCCTCCCTCAGCAACCACTGAGGTGCCCATGAGCAAGACACTGAACCTCCAGCTGCTGCCGTGCAGCTGCTGAGTGGACAACAGCACAAGATTGGGATCTCACTGGGCAGCTCCCACGTATGAAAGGACAGAAAAGCCTAGTGAGAGCAGAAGGCAAGGAAATAGTAGCAAAAATAGCATTAATTAATCATACTGGGAGCCAGGAATGTCAGTTCACTAAACGCTAAGGCATGGCAAACTGCATCTAATATCATTTGCAACCAAAATTTCCAAACTCGATAGGGGACAAGTGGAGAAATTACTGATGACTGATAAGATATTATTGTTTAGTCATCGTGATCAAGTATTAGGTCATCAAACTGAAAAGCAGAGTTAAATGAGATGAGCCATAAATAGCGTGAGCAGTTCTAAAGGTTTCCCCTTCTCTCTCTGTTTCGCCCCACAGACCTCAACCACCATCTATGTTCACATCGTGGATGAGAATGACAACGCCCCGGAGTTTCCTGAGGAGGAGTATGTCACGGTGCTGAGCGAGGGGCCCGAAACAGTGGGTGCCACCATCGCCACGGTAACGGCCATCGACCCAGACGAGGGTCTGAACGGCACCCTGCGATACGCTATCGCCCACGGCAACCTGGCCCAGACCTTTCGTATCAACCACATCACTGTAAGACGTGATAACAAACACAGTGCAGCTTTGTAAGCAAGTGCAAAAAACCAATACACTCACCTTTCGTCTGTCTGTGTGTGTGTGTGTGTGTGTGTGTGTGTGTGTGTTGTCCAGGGAAGGATCACCGCTGTGAGGGACCTGGACTATGAGATCAGCAATGGACACTACGCGCTGGTTGTCACGGCAACAGACCAGTGTCCAATTCCTGCCCTTCGCTTGACATCTAGCACGACAGTAATGATGCAACTGAGACGCGCTCTTATTTGTTTACTGATATAATGGATTATTTTATTATTTGTTCCTACCTTTAGGCCTCGATGATTTTTTTTCCTATCACATTTCAGCCAAACAGACACACATACAGATCACAATCAATCGCCTCTCTCTTAGTAGATGTGTAAATCATTCCCTCATAGGTGTTGGTGAACGTCTTAGATGTGAACGATGTGACGCCCACCTTCCCCAAAGACTATGAGGGACCCTTCGAGGTGAGCGAGGGCCAGCCGGGACCCCGCGTCTGGACCCTCAGAGCCACCGACGAAGACTCTGGGCTCAACGGCAAAGTGGAGTACAGCATCACCGACGGAGATCCTCAGAGTTAGTACCGGATCAGTTTCTGTGAATAATAATGTGTGTTTGTGGGAGATAGTGATGTATCATCAAATTCACCCAACATCGCCATCCTTCTCTCTCTATCCCTCCCTCTCTCTCTATCTCTCTCTCTCGCTGTATCAGATGAGTTCATGGTTTCTCCGGTGGATGGCGAGCTGCGGGTGAGGAGGGATGTGGAGCTGGACAGAGAGACCACGCCCTTCTACAACGTCACCGTCACAGCCAAAGACCTGGGCCACCCACCTCGCAGCAGTTCGGTGGGCCTACATCACACACACACACACACACGCACACACACTTGAACCATCTGGATCTTGCAGGCTTCTCTTCAGCGCTGCGGCACTTGCATGGCAATCTAGCACACACAGGACACAACAAATATGCAATGACAATTTAAAACCCCACATGAGTATATGGGACAGGCCATCATTTTATGTGAACACTAAACCAAGATGTCACAGCTCAATTCTGCACATAACAGTTCTACTTAATACGTACTTGCACACTCCTTTTTCAACATTTAAACCAACAACGTCTTTGTAAACAGTTTAGAGCTTGATGAATATTTTGATGTTTGCATAAAGAGTTGCGGGGCACAGAAGCAGCTTTTTCATGACCAGACGTCCATTGGCGACAGGCTTTTACGTACCAAAACATGAAGATTTCCCAGACTACATAAGAGACAGAATATTATTTGAGACCAGGCATGAATGGGAAGTTTTATGGCACTTTCTCCTCTATTTCCAAATTTAGATCAATGGATTACTTGTGTTTTATTCAGGTGGTGGTGGGGGTCCACGTTCTAGACATCAATGACAACGACCCGGTCCTGCTCAACATGCCCTATAACACCAGTGTGAGCGAGGGCGCCTCCATACACACCTCTGTGGCCCGAGTCCGAGCTCGAGACGCAGACAGCGGACGCAACGCTCTGCTCACATTCAACATCAACGCCGGCAACCGGGACGGAGCTTTCTACATCAATGAGACTGTGAGAGAAAGGCGTGGGGCGATTTAAGGGTGGGAATATAGAAAAACGATGGTTGAATAAAGTATTGGAGATGGTACAGTATAATGTGGTGAAATGAAAAAGGGCAGCATGGAAGTGCCAGGTTAGAAAGTCTTTTAACTAGACTGGTCCCAGGTTTGGGTCATTGCAGAAGCAGAAGATAGAGACAAGAATAGAACACAAAGAACGTATTGAAGATGGTACATCAAATAGAAGATAATGAAGATAAAGATACAACTTTTAAGTTATGCTCAAGCATAACTCCTATTTTAAAAGAATTGTTATGTTGACTAGATTTACAGGTTAGCAGATGTTTGCAGTTTACAGATCTATGGATTTACAGCTTATATATGAAAGGTACATATACTGTATCCTTTAACAAGTAAAAGTCCTGCAGCAAGACACTGAATCCCTAAAGCTATAGGGTCGCTGTTAGTAGTGTAAGAGTAAGAGTATTACAGAAAAAGGGAGGTATGTAATAAAAAATTACTTCAAAAACGGACCTGTAATTGTATGTATTCCCTCTCTCAGACAGGTGTGGTGCAGGTGAACAGATCCCTCGACAGAGAGCGGGTGGCTGAGTACAAACTCACCATCACTGTCAAAGACAACCCCGAGAACCCCCGCATTGCTCGCAGGGTAATCACTCTCTCCCATACACACATGCTGCACACACTCACACACGCTTGCACATAGACACTTTCACAGACACATAATCATATTGCTGCCATTGTTGCTGCCAGTGACCACACCTGACACCAGAATTTAATTTCGGCAAATAGGTCAAATCTGCATCATCTCAGTTAGGGGGGATGGGGCACTCTTCTCTGTTGCAGCCCCACTTTGTAATTTAGGCTGTTATGACGGGTGTGTTTTTAAAACCTTGCCTAACTTTAAATACTATTATTATATTATAGTAGTTTATGAGTAGCTTTTATGGGCCCAAGAGTCGTTAAACTTTCTAATAATAAGGATTACATAAACAGTGTTTATTTTACGTAAGAGCAAGAGAACTACCCAAGCTGGAGTTGCAAGGTTTTTTCATGGCAGCAAGAATATGCAGTATACTACAATATACTTGCACCGCAGACTCTATGGGAAAGGTGAGAGCAGCTCTAACCACGAGCTGCAAACAACAGTCAACCACCACCGGTGTCTGCTGACCTCAGCTGGGTGCACAGCACACCTACTGCAAAACACAGCACATCCCTACATGCCCACAACAATTGCACTTGAGCAATCTGCCTCTTTAAAGGCCGATCGTCTTACAGTGTCTCTTTCTATCTCTCCTCCTCAATCTTCTCCTCTTCTTTGCTCTGTCCCACATCATCTTCTCTTAATGCCATTCCTTCTTCATCCCCCTGTGTTGTTCCCTCCTTCTGCCTATTCCTTCCCACCAGCACTCAGACCTTTTGGTGATCACCATTCTGGATGAGAACGACAACAGGCCGATATTCACCAGGACCAGCTACAGGGCTGAGATCACTGAGAACTCTGCAGCAGGTAGCATCCAGCCTGGTGTGTCTCTCTCTCTCGTCTCCCTTAAAGCTGCTGTAGGCAACTTTGGAGAAATGAACAAGAATTTGAAAGTATACAACAAAAAAATCCCCTCTCTCCCCATAACTCCTCCCATTGTAGTTACAAACACACTGTGATACAAACATTGGTCGAGCAAGGTTCACTCTACACGGGAGAAAGCGCTGTTTTGATAGCGTTGGGCAAACTTTAGAAATTCCAAACCTTTTACTCAAAACACAGCTCTGCTAGCTCAGTCTAGTTGTTACTGAAATATTTGCTGGCAAAAAATTTTTTTTGGCACACATAGATCAGCTAGCGGTTGACTGACTTACCTGAATGTGGCTCCTTCCTGATAAACACGTCTTGTGCAGTGGGGAAAATAACTCTAGACTGGTCAGGACTAGACTAGAAGAATCACCGTGCGCACATGATTGACAGGCAGTAGGTAGACCTGCTCGCAGAGAGCTTCCCTGATTGGTTGAGGCCTACGGGGAGCGGTGAGATTTTGGAGAGCCTGAACACAGAGGCAGAGGCGATCACAGAGGCCTGATCTTCTCTCAGACCATTTGAAAAACTGATAGCTGAAAAGGTGTTATGAAATTTTCGCCACATAATACGAAAAGGAAGTTGCCTACCCCAGCTTTAAATGGACCCATCTGTAATTGCAGCACAGTGCCCCCTGCTGAAACATTGTCTTCCCTGTTGAAGTTTTTTTTTTTTTTCACTTTGAGATTTGTCTGAGCTTTTGATACAAGGACTGACTGTGACAACTAAACACAAGTTTTACATTTATCTTGAAGTTGTGAAAAGAGTTTTGTTTATGACACAAAACAGACCTGTTACTAAGGAACCACAGCAGCAACCGCGATATAAAATAATTTTTTCAAGGTTTTGTTCATTTTGTTGTCCTGATGACTTTTATTCATTTTGCATTGGTGGTGGCTACATTTTGCCAATGGCTCTATGGTATTTATAAGAGATACCAAGCCAAACCATGCATTCCCATAGACTTCTCTTAAGTAAAACATTGTTTTACATTGTCTGACTGACTGATTGATTGACTGACTGACCTGGTAAAGGGATGGATGGATGGATGGATGGATGGATGGATGGATGGATAGACAGATGGACAGATGGCTAGATAGTTAGTTGGTTGGAGCTGCTTACTGTAAATAATTCTAAACTGACTTTAATAATTTTACGTTTCACCTCTCATTCATCAATTTTCCACCTCTCCCTCTCTATCTCTGTCCCTCTTTCAGGCAGTACTGTAACAGTGCTGAACGGGCCAGTTCTGGCTGAGGATAAGGACATCGGACCCAATGCTGTAGTCAAGTACCGCCTGCTGGGAACCAGGCTCGACCTCTTCACTGTGGACGCCAATACTGGTAACACACACACACACACACATACGCTCAGCAAATAGACATGGTGAAAAATGACAAACTGCAATTGCAAGTTTTTCATCGCCACCATCGTCTGTATCTCCGCCCCAGGTGTGATACATGTGCGACAGGGGGCGCAGCTGGACCGCGAGGCGTTTGTTGAGCCCCGGGTGGAGCTGTTCCTGGTCGGGGAGGACGTAGGGGGTTTAAACAGCAGCGTTCCCCTCACTGTCACCATCCTGGACCAGAATGACAACCCCCCTGTCTTCAGCCCATCCAGCTTCACTGTACGCCTCCCTGAGAACAGCCCCACTGGTGCGTGTGTGTCTCTGTGTGTGTGAGTGGGTTGAGTGGACTATGTTTGGCAGATAATTCTTAGTGTTTCTTTTCACCTGGTTTGAGTACCAGATGGGTGGGGTTTAGCACATCAGGATGGTTCAGATTATGTCAGGTAAGTTGTCCATGACAGAAAAGTATAGGGTTAATTCACTTTCCTGTGATTGTCTACACTTACTTCCATTGCATTACCTTGTGTGAGAAACCCCGCCCATCTGGGAGTCCAACACACTGAATCCCAACCAGCTCCAGGTGGTTAGGGTAAGGGTGAAGGTTGGGCATGTAGTGATGAGAGTTAAGGTAAGACAGGTAAGGGTTAAGGGGTTGTGCGTCTCATTGCCCTCCTGTGTGTCTCCTAGGTGTGGTGGTGACCCAGCTGTCAGCCACAGATGCTGACTCCGGCTCCAATGGCTGGCTGGTGTACCGGCTGGAAAGCGGCGCTCAGGACCGCTTCGTGGTCGACTCCCTCTCTGGCGCCGTCCTGGTGGGCAACGCCACCCTCGACCGCGAAGAGCGGGGGTCCTACCGCCTGGTCGTCGTGGCAACCGACCGCGGCACGCCCCCTCTGTCCGGCACGGCCACCCTGACGGTCATCCTGGACGATGTCAACGACTCACGGCCCCGTTTTATCGACCCGGTATCCACGATAAACGTCAACGAGTCCACGCTGCCGAACGTGGTGGTGGCCACGCTGACTGCCGAGGACCCTGACCTCCGACCCCGGCTGGAGTATTATATCATCTCCGTGGAGGCAAAGGATGATGGGAACAACCCTGTGGATGGCCTGCAGGAGTCCTTTGGCATTGACTTCCACACTGGTGAGACATGGATCTCTTTCACAGTTGTTACAGTATCTTAAAGCTGAATCACAGTTGTCAAAGACCTCCTCAGCTTCAAAATCTCTGTTGGTCTAGAAAAGTGGCCTTTGACTGACAACATTGGATACCTGATATGCTAAATAAATAGTGTTTTACATTTAGGAAAATTATTGGATGTGATTCTGCGCATTTTCAGGCGCTGTGTTTGTGCGCAAGCAACTCAGGAGAGAGCAGGTGGCCACCTTTGAGATCATCGTGTCTGTCCATGATAATGCCAGTGATGTTATTGACCAGTCGGTCAGTGTTCCTAACGGTAAGACCGTTTTCCAAGATGAAACCACATCTATTTCCTTATATTCTTATGCTCAGAGTTCTAATTTACTCTCCTTTGCTATCTATTTCTCTTCTCAATGCCACCTTCTCCTCTATAGCGAGACTAACCATTAACGTGTTGGATGTGAATGACAACGCCCCTCGTTTCCGGCCCTTCGGAGTGACCAACTTCACAGAGAAGATTCTGGAAGGAGCTCAGCCGGGCACAACGCTGCTGTCAGTATCAGCCGTAGACCCGGATAAAGGCCCCAACGGCCAGATTATCTACCAGCTGCTGCACCTGCCCCGCGGGGGATACATCAGACTGGAGGACCCTTCCACAGGTACGACCCACCAGTACAACTAGACAGGCTCTAGGTTGCAGGTTAAAGACTTAATGGCAGTGAGCAAATTGTCAAAATTCAGCAGCTGTGATGGTGAAGACGTCAATTTTGCTTCAGATTTACTCTTAGATCTCTAGATTACAAGGATACATTTCACAACTTGTGTGCTTCTCCTCATGTCATCCCCTGCTTTATACAAACATACATACACATTAAGTATATTAATTGAGACGTAGATATCAAGTGCTCAGCAAAAACATTTTGTGCCGCTGTAGGGTTAGACCAATATATCAGTTTGCCAAGTTATCAAGCCAATATTTAATTAAAATTCAATAAAAATCAGATATTGGCCAGTGAGTGTTTCCCATTGTCGATATGATAGAGGTGAGGATATGATTTCGCTCAACAGCTTCAGGGGTGACAGTCTGGAATGAAATCTGCCTCACCCTGTCATATCAATCTGATAACCAATCTAAGAATTTAATTAGTCTGGGTTTCAGTGGAGAGTTTTATGGTCTAAATCCTGTTTCAGAGGCTTTTCCACCCTGACAAGAATATCGGCAGCTTCAGACCAAAAATATTGGTTTTGGCCTTCAAAAACCCACATCGGTTGCACCCTAACTGTAACTACCGATGTGTTTCTTCCAGGTAAAATCATAGCCAACCGGACGGTGGATTTTGAGCAGGTACAGTGGCTGAATTTCACAATTCGGGCACAGGACCATGGCAGCCCTCCCAATTTAGCTGAGCTGCCTGTCTACCTGCGCATAGTGGACGTCAACGACAACAACCCTGTCTTCACACAAACCTCCTATCAGGTATTGAACAGAACTCTAAAGAAACTAATTACAACTACTGGACTTACTGTGCTCGTGTTGAGTCAGAGTGGTGAGTACACTGAGATCTGTTATATTAAAACAGTCATTCTGGACTTTACCGGCAATATACTATAGCGAAATAAAAAGGAGCAAAATGACTAAGTGCTTGAGGATTTTTGTGAGCTACTCTAAATTGCTGTTACTAGAGTCATTTCTAGGCTCTGTCTCAAGTAAAATAAAACTGAAAATTACCAGAGGGGTATTCCAGAAAGACGGTTTAAGAAATCCGAAACTAAATCCTGAATTCTGACTTGAGTGAGCTAGACACGGCATAGCAGGAATGTTCGGTTCCAAAACAACTGATTCAGATTTCAGTGATCGGTCTTGATCAACTCCGAATAGGTTGAGACTGAACTATGCGCGTTCACGGTGAACTTATGAAGCCATCCTCAATCGAGGACTGAAAATAGGATTAATCATCACGTCATATTTCAGCCGAACATGAAATATTAATGACAGCTTATAGTGAACTTCAGCATGTTTTCAAAAAACAAAATAAAACACATGAGCAACACTTGCAAAAAATTGTAGATGGAGTTAATGCGTGAGTTAACTATCAAGTTTAATGTTTTAGTTATTCAACATTTAACAGACCTCTGTAAACTAATGTTTAATTAATAGGAAGGATGCAACATATTGCCTGAATTATACACTTTTAATTATTTTTTTATATTTAATTTAGGTGTAATCCAGGTGGCACGAAATACACTTGGCAACACATTTTAAAAAAGTATAAGAACATGATTCAAACTTGTAGGATTTTATTTGCTTATAACTACTTCATTTTCTTAATAGTAGCTTAAATGTAGGTCTAGGCTTATTTGACTTCCACTCTGTAGCTAATTGGAAGAATGTTGAGGCTGTAAAACAGGTGAGGGTCCCAGCACCACCTTTCACAGCAGCAGAGGAGCTGGCCCTCACTCTGAACAGTGATAACTGATGGCATGAAGGAGCTCATCAGAGCAACTACCCCCAGGACACACGCGCCTACATAAATGGTAGGTTTATCACATTCATACTTAATATTTATCTCTTATCTCTTAACTTTATCTCTGATGTTATACAAAAAGCTTCCAGTAGCGAAAAAACCAAGGGCAATGCATAATGTTTGTACAGAGGTGAAGAGGAAATGTGAGGCTGAAGAAGGCTATTCAGATAAATTGACTCTTTTAAAACGGTAACGCTCACGATGATATGCTACAAGTGGGTGTGATAAAACATCTCGCAGCCAGTCACCCTCTCTCCACGAATCTCGTAAAGTTACGAGAAGTAAACCTGCCACAGAGCAGGTTAGCTTGAGAACATAAGTTGCCATAGTAACTGATCTAGACTTACTCTGATCCCGGTTTTTGGAATAGAAAAACACGGATTTCCGTGAATTCTGAGTTAACAGATCTAGATAACTTGCCAATCCTGCTTTCTGGAATACCCCTCAGTACTAAAAGTACCAGTACTTACTCCTTGAGTAAAATATTTACTAAATATCCACTTCTGGTATTGAACAACAACGCTAGTCATCAAGTTCAAGTTTGTTTATTTACACAACACAGAGTTCAATAATGTATATAATCCATGCAAAATTAAATGTAGTATAATCTATTTCATCAATCCAGTTACCACCCTTTACCCTTGCAGTGTCCTTGAGTGTGTGTTCATCTCTGACTGTAGAAGCCGGTGTTTGAGGACGTGGACCTGGGCACCGTCATAGTTCAAGTCAGCGCCACAGACGCAGATTCCGGCCTCTTCTCTGTCATCGAGTACAGCCTGGTAGATGGGGAGGGCAAGTTTGGCATCACTCCCTCCACTGTGAGTTCACCCACATGTCAGCACATCAGCTGAATCACTAACCACAGCCACGCACCCCTTCCTTTGTTTCTCTGTACTGTGCAGGCAAATTCAATTTCTAATGTTACAGATGGGCATGCCCCAACAGAATCTGCAGCCTCCTGAAACATTTGCTTTTGTATGCCTAGTACACTTAAAGTGATACTCTGTGACATTTTCATATAAATGTTTTTCTACTCTCTATTGCTGATTGTTATAACACAATAGTGATTCAACCTACAACCAGATCATGAAAGCTTTTACATTTGCTCTTCTAAACACCCGGTGTCTGGTAGCTCTTTCTTGGAAAAATCCTCTGGTACACATGAAGTGATGCTTTATGCTTTATGTTTCCAGTTTGTTTGGAATAAATAGAAGAACTGGGTAGTTAGCATGAGCAGCGATAGCCACCATGGCTGAACGGAAGAAAAGAGCGCCACCTACAGAAACTCAAACTTCATCAAGATGTCAGATATTAAGCAAATAGATAGGATGTTTCAAAAATAGGCATCATTTTTCATATACATTAAATCAATGCAGTCTGTGCAAAATGATGTGTGGAATTGTGGGAAACAATTTGAACATTTATGCAACTGAGGACAGAAGTCTTACTAACATGTTATATCCTGGTATTAACATTCTTAAAGTATAATTTGTAGTATTAATAAATACTTCAATACATTATAAATGACTAAAATTATGTCTTTTATTTTCATCATTATTATTAAAAATTGTATACCTACTTTTGAAACACCCTGTGTATATACGTATATATCCTGCATAATTCAAAAATGTCCACCCAAAAATTCCATAGAAAGTGAAAAAAATGTCAGCACATTCCGTTTTGGCGAGCTGGCGAGAAAAGAGGAAAATGTATTGATGGTAACTAAGGAGCGGTGTGCATTCAGAGACGTGTGTTCTCTTCCAGCATTGTTGAACATCAACAATGAGCATCATCCTGCCTGGAAACTAAACTTAAAACAAAAGGCTTGAGTGTATTAAATACAATCTAAATATTTGACCTCAGTCTTCCCGTTCTGTCACACACACACACACACACACACACACATACATCTTGACACAAACACCCCATGGCATTGTACCACCACACCCTGTCGGTACTTCCTTCCTAATCACCCCCCCCCCTCCGTGTCAGGGAGACATCTACATCCTCTCCCCTCTGGACAGAGAGACGAAGGACCACTACACCCTGACGGCGGTCGCCCGGGACAACCCAGGCGGCAGCCCCAACAACAGACGAGAAAACTCCATCCAGGTAGGGAGCACTGGCTGTGATGGTACTCAATAAAATGTACAGAGGCCATAGTGCTGGGGAATGATCTCATATACATGTGTGTTTGAACAGATCCAAATAATGAGTGGATTTACATGCACATTAATATTCTGGATTATGCGGGACACCCAAGTATCCCATTCATCCCTTTTGTCTGAATATGATAGCTGGAATGTGCCGATATTATTATATGCCGTCAGAATACTGAGGTGTATAAAAACCTTTTCCCATATATGGTAATTTTTTGCAGTTTGTGTAAGTAGGATTAAGAATATTTTGCTGATTCATGCAAACAGGGAAATTCATAATCAGGATATGAAAATGCATATAACCACGTATCCCAAATACGACCTAAACTAGAATATGAGCTTGTATGTGGAATATTCTGTGCTTGTAAACACACTCCATGTCACACAATATACACTGTGTACTTTGAATTGTCAATTCATCTGCCTGTTGGCGCCTCTCAGGTCCTGGTGACAGTTCTGGACGTGAACGATTTCCGGCCGCGCTTCTCGGAGCGAGTGTTCAGCACCAACGTGTTTGAGAATGAGCCCGGCGGGACGTCTGTGATCACGCTGACTGCTATTGACCGGGACGAGGGAGAGAACGGCGTGCTGACCTACAGCCTGCAGGGATCCGGGGCCGGTACAAACACACTCACAAAAGTCTCCGTAACATCGCCTAGTTATGAGCTCTGCAGATTATTCTGAATGAACTGGTCTTGTAAAGCAGTATTATTCACTTGATTATAGTACAATTCAGGAGCAACACAATGACTAAAAAATGATGCAACACATATCCACCCTGCAGCTCTTTTTTGTTGCCTAATTGGTTTGTGAGCAGATGCCATGCTGGTGTATTTTCCCCATTTACAGGCCCCCACAGTAGAAATCTGATTACAAATTTAACCTGCAGCCCACATGGGAACTATTTGGGCCTAGGCTGGGTATGGTCCAACATTCACATCTATATTTTCATCCCTTGCCTCCCTCTGTCTCTTCAGATGCGTTCTCTCTGGATCCAGACACGGGGCTGGTGCGTTCTCTGCGCCTGCTTCAGTCTTCAGAGCGTTTCAACCTGACTGTGGTGGCTACAGACCACGGGCGTCCTCCGCTGTGGGCCACCGCCTCCCTGCACATCACTGTTATAGATGTTAACGACAACAGACCTGTGTTTGTCAATCCCACCAATGAATCATACATCAAGCATATCACAGAGGTATCTGTGTCCCCGTGTGTGTAATGCATGCGTCTGTGGGTGCCTGTGTGCATGGTGGGAACTGTGTAAAAGCGCTAAATGTCTTCTGAAAACATTGTCACCTAGTGGGAAATGTATTTCATTATAAACTATAACTTTGCAAATGGGTCCGCCCATTGATAGGAATGGGATCCTACCAATTGCCACAAACTACCACACAGAGCCACAAGGCACCACAAAGAACCACGAACTACAACAAATGAATGAATGAATGAACTTCATTTATATGGCTTTTCTTTCATGCACAGAATGCAGCTCAAAGCTTCACAATTCAGCAGCAAGTTGAAAACACACACATACACAAGAAAAGGGAAGAAGATCAAAACAAGGGGTATTACTATTAATAATAGTGCATTTAAACATTTTAATTGGAAAGAAAGTGAAGACAGTGCAAACAAAATAAATAGAATGATAAATAAAGAAGTCAATAAATAAAAGATAGAGAAAATGATTAAAGATTTAAACAGACGAACTGTTAGTTATAGGCTAGATTAAAAGATACGTTTTAAATTGTTTAAAACTGTCCACTAAGCCAGCCAATCTGATATTTAAAGGCAGGGTGTTCCACAGTTTCGGGGTGTAGCGGCTAAAAGCAGCATCTCCAAAAGTCTTTGTGGCGACCTTGGGAACACTTAAAAGAGCAGCTGTAGAGGATCTTAGGGTTCGTGGAGGGACATAAAACGACATGGTCATGATAACCTGGTCTGACCAATGTTCTAGAAGTATTTCGATAAACAAGTTGAAGATTCATACTCTGGATTTTATATGGAGGTATTTGCCCTGTGTACACTTACTTCACACAAGCACGTACTCACTCTCTTTCCCCCGTGTGTAGGAGCAGCCGGCCGGCCTGCTGGTGTACAACGTGTCTGCAACAGACAGTGACGAGGGCGTGAATGGACAGGTGCGCTACGCCTTCCTGCAGACCGGAGCGGGTAACCGAGACTGGGAAAACTTCCACATCGATGCCTTGACTGGAGTCATCACCACTGCTGTCAAACTGGATCGGGAGAAACAGGCCCTGCACAGCGTGAGTGTGTGTGTGTGTGTGTGTGCGTTTATACGCAACGTAAACATGCAGGTATGTACAGTATGTGGGTGTAACTGAGTGTGACCTGCTTCCTCAGCTTATCATTGTGGCCTATGACTTGGGCCAGCCGGTGCCTTACGAGACCACGCAGCCTCTGCAGGTGGCGCTGTTGGACATTGATGACAATGAGCCTGTCTTCCTCAAACCAACAGTGAGTACAAAGCAGATCCATAGCCATTTGAAGAGTCAATCTCCTCTCAGTGCCCAGTCTGTTGTTTTGCCTTAGTGAAAGATTGCGTTGTCATAGTCTTTTAGTATGCGCCTGTGTTTCAGCAGTGAACCAACACATTAGGAAAACTGCCACGACTGAGATAATGACCAATCAGAATTGTTCTAAAATAGCCGCAATTTTCCCAGAAGCACACATAGGTATAGTCCAAATGTTTATAATTGGTGCTTTTATCATGTAGAACTAAGTAAGAGATGTTTTGGGTCTTCAAAACCAAAATTTCCCAACTACCACTAACATGAAAATAGACGAACATTGCTGTGTATGTTTCTTATGTGTCTTCTCTTGGTCTTTGTGTGTGTGTGTGTGTGTGTGTGTGTGTGTGTGTGTGTGTGTGTGTGTCTCAGCATGGCAGCTTGCCGTACCAGGTGCTGTCGGTGCCTGAGCACTCCCCTTCAGGTACCGTGGTGGGGAACGTGACTGGAGCTGTGGACGCAGATGAAGGCTCTAACGCCATTGTCTACTACTTCATAGCAGGTCAGTACTGTGTCACCCGCACATCCAAAGTGCCAGCTAACATATTGTATGAATATGTATTGTATTGTATTAAGCCATTTTGCGGTGATGACGTGGAATGAAGTGCACCCACCCAGACTTTGCTAAGGTGCTGGAAGTGCAATCAAGTACAGACAGAAAGGAGAAAACTTCTGTTCCAGACCCAAACTTCAGTTTGGTCTGGAAACCCTTGTATCCATTGTACGCTCTGATGAAAGTCTTCTACATCAAAAGATTAGCAATAACAATGATAATTGCTTGGTTTTATCTGCTTTTCTTTTCTTTCTAAAGCTGATGCCAACGCAATTGGCCTATGGTTCTTTGAAGCTGAAATGACTGAGCAAAAATCCCTTCCATCTCTTCCTGTAGGGGGGAATAGCGACGGTAACTTTGGTCTGAGTCCAGCGGGAGTGCTGAGGGTGAGGAAGAATCTGGACCGGGAGGAGACCCCGGTATACTCCATCATCGTCAAGGCTTCCAGCAACAGGAACTGGACTGTTCCCAGGGGTCACAGGGCGTCACGGGCCAGAGCCCTGGACCCCACCCGAGACCCCACCCTGCAGGAGGTCCGCATCTACCTGGAAGACATCGACGACCAGTCGCCACGCTTCACTAAACTGGAGTACACTGCAGGTACTGTAGGTGTTCATGCACGTGTGTTTTCTGCTCTACGTGAAACCAGCATAACCTTTCCTCTCTTTGTCTGTCTCAGGAGTTGCAGCGGATGCCAAAGTGGGCTCAGATGTGATCAAGGTGGAGGCTATAGATAATGACATAGGAAATAATAGTCTGCTCCACTACCATATCGTCACCATCCGCTACATCAAGCTACAGTCCAATGAGACTAAGGACATGGGCAACATCTTCATCATAAGTGAGCCTCCTCACATGCCATATCATGACTATTTTGATCTATGAGTATATTACAATTTAGATCCCTTAACTGTTTGACTTGCATGTTTTCCAGATCTATTTGTTATATAGTATACATAGTTAGTGTTTAATATGAGATTTGTTGAAAGAGACATATGGAATTGCAATGGGAGAGAATAGGAAGTACTATCATAACCCAAATTTTACAAAATTGAGTAGGTTGTCAAAGAGTGTGCACCACATGAAAGACAGTCAAAACCATGATATATTTACACTTTGGGTTTTTGCTAAAAAGTTACATATTTTTTCCATGATACAAGGCAATTATTCTATAATCCAGACAACCTCACTGACTAAAATGTACAGCAGTACAATAAAACCAGACACATCAACTAGAGTGTAGACCCACAGTCAGTTATCATGCTTCTTAAGGTTGGACTGCTTCTTTTACTGTGTACTGTTACTGTTAACAGCAACACTTTGTCCCGTGACATCCCTAGGTGAGAAAGACGGAGTCATCAAGACCTATGACCTGTTCATGGCCTACGACCCGGGCTACTTTCAGCTGGAGGTGTTGGTGTGCGATGAGGCCGGCCACAGCGACGTCGCCATGGTGAGCGTCTACATCCTGCGGGACGACCAGAGGGTCAAGATAGTCATCAACGATATCCCGGAGAATGTCCGCCTCTTCCAGGACGAGTTTATCAACCTGCTGTCCAACATCACCGGAGCTATCGTCAACGTAGATGATATACAGGTAGGTAGTTACTTATTGTGTGTGGCCTTTCTTTTGTTCATGTTGTTGGCTTTTTTTATTTTATTTTATTGTTTTATTTTATTTATTATTGTAAGGCCCTTTGTAACTTTGTTTTGAAGAGTTATATTATTATTAGTAGTAGTAGCAGTAGTAGTAATGAATGTATAACCCTCTGTCTTATCCTTTTACCCAGTTCCATGTGGACAAGAATGGCATGGTGAATTATGGTCAGACAGACATGCTGATCCACGTGGTCAGCAACCAGACCAACCGCATCCTGGATGTCGAAAGGTCTTGTATACCTTCCTTAGAGGAATACGCTGAGTTTTTGGGGAGATTGTCCCATTGGTCAACTTATCAATTAAGTGATGAAAACATAGACACCAAAACCATCCATGTGTACCTGCTAGATTGTTCGCTCCTGTGCTCCATGCTAACACTTTATCATTCACTATGTTGATGGTAGTAGGCAAGTTATACAAGAACGGGAGACTGTGTGCAGCTAAAAATCACTGTGCAGTAGATGAATATGTGGTTGCTCACCTGAAATAGCTCCAAAAATAAACCTGGCTACACCAGCTATAATGACTTAATATTTCATTTTTAAAATGTATCAGTCTACAGGCCATATAATAAAAAACACGTAACAACTTCTCATTACTAAAAGGTCAGTGATCTTACTTTAGATAATGCTAGTCGCCTACTATCATTCACATAGTGTATGCTAAAAAATTAACATGGAGCAACGGGGTGACTGATCTACCTGAGACACATGATTGATGATGATTTTGGTGTCTTGTTCTCATCACTTAATGGGTAAGGTGCCCAACGGGCCAGTCTCCCAAAAAATCGGTGTATTCCTTTCACACTTGGCTAGCAGAAATCTACCGTTGTCAAGCGATACGGTCCTCTGAATGTGTTTCTCTGACTTGAGTCTATCTGTGTGCCGGATATTTGTGGTTTGCAGGGTAATCCAGATGATCGATGAGAACAAGGAGCAGCTGAGGAACCTGTTCAGGAAGCACAACATCATAGACGTCCAGCCTGCTGTCAGCGGCAAAGTGCCTGACGACTTCTCCATTCTACAGGTCTGTGAGGCTAGAACATCCACAGATGCACAGACTGTCTCTTTTTTTTATTGTGTTTCAGTTCTGTTAACTCTCTCTTTCTCTCTTTCTGTCCCCTCTGTCTCTGTCTCTCTCTCTCTCTGTCTCTCTCAGCTGGTCATCATTATCCTGGCTGTGCTGCTGTGCTTGGCTGGCATTTCCTTTGCCACAATGAACTGGCATTATCGCAGAGTGTAAGAATCCTTCGAAATGCCATGTCATTCTATAAGATAGTCAGTTTTGTATTTGAACAGGTTTGCAGGCTTTTGTGTATCGACTCATACCAAAACTGCTCGGTCTCGTACGATGTTTTGACGCTGTCGGTGTGAGCACAGGTGTCAACATGTTTATCTTCTTATGATCTCTGTCTTTCCTGTGTGGCAGACACAAGAGGAAGCTGAAAGCCATCGTCGCGGGGTCCACAGGTGAGAAGCAGCTGCCTTGAGGGGACTGTCCCGCTATCAGGATGTGACTCTTGCCGTCTGCTCCTCCACAACATGTCATTTTATTGCAACGAGACTGTATTTCTCACCTGTTTATATGTCTTCTACCAACCAGGGAACCAGGGTCTCATGGATATCCTGGATATGCCCAACACTAACAAGTACTCTTTTGAGGGGTGAGGTCATATTTTTGCTTTTCACAATTGTACTATGCAGTATTTTGCGGTAGTAAGCGGTATTATGCAGTTCTATTGTAGTAAGCAGTGCTATGTGGTATTATGCGGTATTATGCGGTATTATGTGGTATTATGTGGTATTATGCGGTTCTATAGTAGTATGTAGTGCTATGCAGTATTATGTGGTATTATGTGGTATTATGTGGTATTATGTGGTATTATGTGGTATTATGCGATTCTATAGTAGTATGCAGTGCTATGCAGTATTATGTGGTATTATGTGGTATTATGTGGTATTATGCGGTATTATGCGATTCTATAGTAGTATGCAGTGCTATGCAGTATTATGCAGTATTATGTGGTATTATGTGGTATTATGCGGTTCTATAGTAGTATGCAGTGCTATGCGGGATTATGTGGTATTATGCAGTATTATGCAGTATTATACGGTTCTATATTAGTATGCAGTGCTATGTGGTATTATGCGATACTATGCGGTACTATGCCGTTCTATAGGAGTATGCAGTGCTAGTATGCGGTATTATGCGGTATTATGCGGTATTATGCGGTATTATGCGGTATTATGCGATATTATGCGGTACTAATGCAATAGTATGCTATTATGCAGTTATTGCTGTTATGCAGCTATTATGTAGTATGCAGTGCTATGCAGTATTATGCAGTAGTATGCAGTATTATGCAGTTCTATAGTAGTATGCTAATGAAGTTTTAAGATCTCCTAAGCTGGTGCAGAATTGACATTGACTATTTAACAAGTGTTTTATGTAAGTAAATTATCCTCCCTCTGGTATAAATCTATTATTAGTCATATAGCAAAGCATCAGTTTATTGAGTACAGTATACAAATTATATTCTTCAATACTCAACGAGACATTAATGACCTTTCAAGAGAAAACAAATGTGTTGGTTGTAGAACAAAATGGGTTCAGGAGAGGAAGGGCCTGCATTGATCACATTTATTCAATCACAATTGATCACAAATAGATTGAAAGAGAGATTGCGCACTTTTGTGTGTTGTATTGATTTTCAGAAAGCTTTTGATTTTATAAATAGAAACCTGTTGTTGTATAAACTAATTGGAATTGGAGTAAATGGCAAGTTTTATCAAGCTATACAGTCACTTTATAGCGCTCCAGAGGCTTGTGTCAGGGCATGCCTGGGTTGCAGGCATGCAGGGCACATGCTCTGGGCCCCGGACCGCCAGGGGCCCGAAAGACTCCGAGTTCCGCGTCCGTGTTCAATGCATTTCGCAACATCTCACTAATTTCCATTGAAATGTGCAGCCAGGCGGGACCCTGACACACACTTACCTGCCAATATACTGAACTTGCAGCCTCTAGCCGCAGGCCATAATCTAGGGCTGTGGCTTGGGCAGCCTCTATTGACATGGGGGCCCTAAAAACAATTTCTATTGATACAGAGGCCCCAACAACAATTATTAAACTGCAACCTATTGATTGTATGTTTATGAGCAATGCATTTAGTGAATATCATCCACCTAACATACAGAGCAATAATTATATACTGGTGGGGCAAGGGGGTCTATGAACAGACATGATCAAACCTTTTCAATAAATTTCAACATTTAGCAATTTTTTTGGTTCTTCATTCCAGCCATCTATCACCTTGCCTCCTTAAAGCCACAATCTGCAATCCAAACTTAAACAAAGCGGCTTACCTTGGGATTGGACAAATGTTATCATTCTCATATTGAATGAGCCAGCTGTAGATACAAGGAATGGCAGTTTGTAATAGCTAAAAATGAGTTTCAGATGTACTCTGAAGCTGTAAAAGGTTTACATTTGTAAAACAATAGGACGTGTGTGCCCATGGGCCCCGTGGTTGGTTAATCTGGCTCTGTGTCAGGGTCAATAATTTTATTACTAGCTGGTTTCCAACACCTTTGGGAGTTAAGCAGGGTGATGTCCTCTCTGCAGCAGTGTTTGCAGTCTACATCAATGACCTTGTTAATTGTATTAAACAGCTAGAATGTGGTGTTGAGGTGTGGTGAAGTGAATGTGAGTGCCCTTCTCTATGCTGATTTTACTGGCAGAGAAGATGCTATCTGTCGCTAGTGAATGGTGTTAAAAGTGGCGACTCTCAATAAATGCTAAGAAGTCCCACATAATGCATTTTACAATTCCATCACAGTCCATATGTAAGTTTTAATTTAGTTTTGGTGATAAACACTGGAATTATACAAATTCCTATAAATACCTTGGTTTCTACCTTGATGAACCCATTGTTAAAGGTACTGTGGCGCTCTCTGAATCAGCTGGTAGGGCTCTAGGAGGAGTTATAGGCAAGACAAAAGCTTGATATGGGTTATTCTACTTACACCAAGCTCTATCAAGCCTGTGTTTGCCCTGTGCTGGACTATGCTGCTGAGGTTTGGGGTTATACAGTTTATAAGGGATGTGAACAGGTTCATAATGGAGCCATCAGATAACAAATTTGCCCCAACCCTAGCCATTGCAGGAGACATTGTGTAGGAACCCTGTGAAGTACGTTGGGCAGTGTGTGTGAGTAGACTGTGGAATAGACTATTGAACATGAGCGATGATAGACTGTGTAAAAGGCTACTTCTGTGGGACATACAGATGGGCGGCCCTTGGGCAGAGCATATTTCAGAGAGCAGGTTGTGAAGAAACATGCATCCTGAAGGAAAAAGTTAACACTATTATGATTAAAGATGCTGTTTTTCAGCAGTTTAAAGATAAATGGGCTATGGAGATATGGAGTAAACCAAAACTCAGAACATATGGTCTGATTAAAAATGAGTTCAATACTGAAAACTATGTGAAATGTAATCTGCCCAAGAGGAAAAGATCCTTATGTGCCCAGATCAGGTTCGGAATATTGCCTTTACTTTTGGAAACAGGACTTTATGTTGGCACTGATGAACAGGATAGGCTTGGTCGTTTATGTGGGTTAAATGAAATTGAAAATGAAATGCATTTTGTTTTATATTGTCCCTTGTATCATGATCACAGAATTGATTTGTTTAATAAGATCAACAGAGAAGATTCCCTTCTGTTTATTTTTTTTCTATAGTTGCTCATAGTTTCTTTGTGTTTTGTGGATGAAGTATTTAAGACTGCGTGCATCTGCAGGGCTAACCCGGTGTGGCTGGACCCGTTCTGTCGTAACCTGGAGCTGGCTGCCCAGGCCGACCACGAAGACGACCTGCCTGAGAACCTGAGTGAGATCACCGACCTGTGGAACAGCCCCGCACGCACTCATGTTAGTACCACCATTCATATGGCTTAACTTCTATTCCACAATATTATTCAGTGTTCCCTGGGGACGATGATAAATCCATACACCGCAGTGCAAACAGAACACAGACACAATATTGCCGAGGGGGCTGAGGCTAAATGATATGGTGCTCCAGGCTTTAATGCTGAGGGGTTAAAGCACAGCCATCATTCTCAGGATTATATGAGTTCATTTGCTTCACCATGGCTTTGCCCTCTCGGTCACCCCCATTACACAGACGTACCCTGGCAGTATTTCTTAGTAAGTGTGTTTGTGTGTCTTACCCTCACAGGGCACATTTGGCCGGGAGCCTCAAGCTAAGCCGGAAGATGACCGTTACTTGAGAGCAGCCATTCAGGAGTACGACAACATCGCCAAGCTGGGTCAGATCATGAGGGAGGGGCCCATCAAGGTGAGAGACCTGCTGTGTTACAGTAGCCAGGGACACACACACACATGAGCACACCGGCATCCAAAATCCAAAGTCTTTTCTCCGTTGGTCATGTACTCTCTCCTTCCGTCCTTCCCAAAACGCATTGGGGGAAAAGGTCAGAGGGCGGAACCTAAGACCTTCTCCAGTATGTCTTGAGAAGAAAACAAAGAGAGAGGCCCCAAGGACCCGAAGATTAGACTATTGAGATCCAGCTACTGTGTTAGATTAGGCATTAGACATTACTGCTTTGGGTTCTCATTCATGACTATAGTGAAACATCTGTCGGTCTCAACGTGAGTGAGAGTGTGTATGGTCGATGGTGTGATAGATTCTGTTTTGATCCTAACTGCCGTCCTGCCAGGGCTCCCTGCTCAAGGTGGTCCTGGACGACTACCTGAGGTTGAAAAAGCTCTTTGCAGCCAGACTGGTCACCCAGGCCACCAGCCAGGGAGATCTCTCATCAGTCACTGAGGTGGGCTTGGAGAAGCAGGCTCTGCACCTGCTGCTGTGCTGTTCCTCTTTGCCACCACTGGAGGGCAATCTTCTGTTCCTTCCTTTCCCCCCTTCTGACATCCTGTCTGCTGCTCTGATGTGCCCCTCTCACTGCTTCACTCTGCTTCATGAGCCAGACCTTGGGCCAAATAGCATTCGCAAATTTCAGGGTTTGGTTGAGCTTACATGGGTACCAGATGGATGGCGTCTGCCATATAGGACAATTTATGAGTACCGCAAAGTTTAGACAATCACATGAAAGCATTTGAAAGTCCATTTAGTATACTTGTCTGATTGACAACTTACCTACACTAATTGTCCTGATGTGGAAAACTGCACCCATCCGGTCCTCCCCACCAAGTTAAAACAAGCACTAAGAATTGTTTGCAACTACTGTTTAAACCAGGTCTGGCATGAAATCTTTTAGTCACTGCTGACTCACTGTTGTCTCACTACACTTCGACTACTCTATAGGTTGTTGTCTTTCACTGCAATATACTGATTCTCTCCTCAGAACTTCTCTGTTTTACATCTTTTCAGTTCTATTGCCTTTCAAGTTTTTTATTATGTTATTAATCAGCAGCTTTAATCATTCTTATCTGGTCACTCTCCTCTTCCTCTCCTCTCTTCCCCCAACAGCTGATCCAGAGCGACCTGGACGACGATGAGGACGAGCGTCTGGGCATGGGCGGGGGTCGCGGAACTCTGCGCTTCAAACACAAGCTCCCCGTGGAGCTGAGGGGTCCCGAGGGCGTGCACGTGGTCCACGGCAGCACGGGCACCCTCCTGACCTCCGACCTCAACAGCCTGCCAGAGGACGACCAGCGGGCCCTGGCGCGTTCTCTGGAGGCGCTGAACGCCGACGGGGGGCTTTACTCTGAGCGCAACGCCCGCACGGAGTCGGCCAAGTCCACCCCGCTGCACCGCACCAAGGACGGGGACAGCCTGTCGCAGACCCCCCTGGAGATCACCGAGTTATGACTAGCCGAGGCCTCGCTGGTCTGAGAGGAACCACGACCTGTGTGTGTCCGTGTGCCCCCCCCCCCCAACACCCCCTGCCTCCACACTGACACCCTGACGAGGTTGGGGAGGCTTGGGGGGACTGGTGGAGGAGTGTGTGTAGTCTAGGGAACCTCAACTACCAACCTCAGCACATTAGATGGCCTGCAAGAGCACTGCCTCACAAGTGGGTTGGCTTGAGTGGATTTTACGCTGAAGAAGTCAGGCATTTCAAGAGCAGGTTTATTCAAACCACCTCTAATAAATGGAACATCATAAGCAGGGCACCTGTCTGCAACATGCTGCTACACAAAACCAACTGGTCTCATAGACTTTCATCCAAAGAGCAGGGCGGACAAGAGAGACTAAGCCTCCCTATGGGAGATGCTGGTGAACCACGACCTTATAACCGTCTGGAGGTGCCTCATTCTCCCTCATCCTTCTGAAGTCCTACCTGGACTGCATACACTCACACAAACACAAATGCACACACTCAAAAAAAAATGAAGGTACACACACACAGACCAGCGAATGGCCATCGGTGGGACATTGAGAAAATGACACAATTCTTTATCATGTTTTGATATTTTTTCATGTAAGACAATGCAATCTGTTGAAGAGGTGAGGACAGGAGAGCAGGGGGAGCTAGAGAGAGACCTTCTCTTTCAGATACGAGGACTTTCTATACGAACGAGAGCACTTCTGATATGTCCCAGAGTAAAGTCCTCACCCGACACCATGAGAAAAGGGGGCCCTTGGCTTCCCGAAATTGCTTTGTGATGTTAGCCTTGCTGAAGAGAGAGGGCTTTGTCGCAACAGAAGGAGAAAACACTTCCAGTCTGCAGGGCAACGAACATTCAGACACTGGCCCAGCTCACCAACATCAGCATGGAATGAGCCAATCATGTACAAGGTGACCGCTCACTGTTACTTGAAAGACTTCTCTTCTCAAGTCTATGGACTAAGATGATGGACAAAGACCATGGATGAGCGTTGTCTCAAGCAGACTGGGGCCAGAAAAAAAAAAAAAACCTTCTTACATTTTATGAGAAATTTGATATCAAAGGCAGTAAAACAAAGCCTTAGTATGGACTTGTAAGAATATGTGGAATAAAAAATAGATATTAAAAAGAAATGATCCCACTTCTGGGGACTATAAGATGGCATTGTGCCCACAAATAGACTTTACACTGCCACCTGAGGGAGTAAAAGAGTAAATGCTCAAAATGAGCAGTGTTTGCTTTATTTTTTTATTTTATAGGAAATATTAAAAAGAGAAAATGTGATGGAATTAAAAATATTTTTGAAGAAAAATGCTGGCTTACCAAAATGGGTAGAGAACAATTATGGATGTTTGGAGTATGTGTATATTGTGCTATGGTGACATTTGTTGTTGTCTGTTTTCCTTTGTATAGCAACTGACAGTTCCTGATGAGTGGTGTGTTTTTAACATTATTTTTATATTCCCATTTTGTAATTTTTTTATTTTGTGTCATTTATTGTCACCAGCCCCGAGATCTGTGTTGGGAAATGTTGTTGGATGATCTGTGATAATAAAAGAAATATGCAACGGCCTCTGACCCGGGTCAGTGGGATGATGGGATGATGGGATGATGGGATGATGGGATGATGGGATGGCACAACACGACCACTGATGCTGCACAATTACTCCTGGCACTCCAGCAGGATATTAAAAGATCCGGGCAGACTCTGACTAAAGTCTGGGGTGAGAAGCTGGGAAACATTAGTGACTCACGACGCAGAACTATTACTGTGTCCGTCTCAAGGTTGACTTCGGAATGAGTCATGCTGTCCTCATGGACACAATCAAAACAGCAAAGGCAAAACAAATGGGACAATACAAGAGAACAATAAACCTCCAGTATTAATGGGGGGTATTGTATAAACATGAAATCCTGCTAAACAAAAAAAACCTTAAATCTCACATATATACTGCAATAATCCCAGGACTATGAGCATCAACTGTGCATCAAACCCATACAACATTTAAAAACTCAGCAGTCAGTTTGATTGCATGGTGAATGCTGCCATCTAGTGGTTCTAATCCTCTGAGACAGGCAATGAAAGGACATCAGGAGTAAAATAACAGGTAAAAAAAAAACATAAGATTTTTTTTAGCACACCACTCCATTCTTTTATTGTTATCAGGTTACATAGAAAAACATTTCATCAATAGCAGTTTTCAACAGACTTGAAGGACACCGAGGGAGCAGAGGAGCTCCCGGTTCCCTCAGGTCGTCTTCGTTGCTGTTGGTCAGCCTCATCGGGCCGTGGCACTCGCTGTTGTCGCGGAGCTGGCACTCATTGGCATCTTCTTCAACGTCCTGTTCAGCTGCAGGGAGACGTGGGCAAATCAAAGTCAGGCTTTCACACAGAGGATGAGATAGACTGCTCTGTTTTTCAAACAAATCTCTTGAGGAGGAGGCTGGCAAAGGAATCAAAGTCGTAGGGAGGGTTGGGAGATTTTTCGATACGGACACCACTCCCCGATACTTCAAATTCCAAACTGGCTCCAACACATTTTTTTCCCTATGCCTTCCCATGCTGAATAAAATAATAAAAGTATGTCATTCAAAAATTAATAAATACCAGTAGAAAAATAAGAGACTTCATTGAAAGAATGCATACCTTAAAATCAATTCCAAAAGTTTGGTACTTTTTTGTTTCCATACCAAGCCATAGTTAGAGGCATGGTTGATCATTACTCACCTCCTCAAACTTGTGAATCTGTCTGATGAAAAAGTCTCCGTATCGACGGGCCACCTTGGTGTCGGCGATGTGGATCATGTCCTGAGGATAACAGACAGAGAAAATGCTCATCACACATGCGGCACTACTTCAAACTTGACGTGGGATTGATGGGCAACAGGCAGCCTGCAGACCACATCCAAACACCTACTAAAAGAACCAAATGAACAGTGATCAGTGGAGCTCTTGGGAGAAACCTTCCCCCTGTTGCCTCGCCTTATTTCCAGATATTCTCACCTGAACCATTTGTGCATTCTGGGTCTACTGTGACCTCTAGGAATACTTAGTTACTCCCCCAAGTGACTACAAAGCTTTCAGTCCATTACCACCATCAGACTTGCCCACCACTGTGATACAGTATTGATACTTGACCATGTACAAAAGTAAAAGACATCTCCACTTGTCATGCGTCTGATTCGTAATATTTAAGAGAGAACTTCAGAATTGAAAACATCTTTGTTATCTTTGCAAATATTAACTGAAAAGCCTCCATTTAACACACTCCAACACACCTTGTCGATGTAAAAGTCAACCTCGGAGGCGGACTGGAACTCTCCGTCCAGGGCTGAGATGCCGCTGGTCCACACCAGGTTCTTCATCTTGTGTTTGAAGACCAGCAGCTGAATACGAAACTCTTGCTCGGTCATGTCCAGGAAGCCTGCCAGCTTGGCCACTGGCATGGTGGTGTACAGCTTCAGGAAACTGGAGGGACACATCATGGCAATTTTACAGCTATATTTAATCACACTGCGACCACCACACTAAACCCACGTCCATCTCAATCCCCCACACACACAGTGAACGTGTGCTCTACCTGCGGATGGTGGAGAGCTGGGCCTGCTGCTGCACCTCCTCGGCGAAGACCTTCAGCTGCTGTTGGAAGGGCTCTTTGTGGTAGTTGGGGTGCACGTTGTCGTAGTTCGGCACCACGGGCGACAGGAACTTGGGACAGGCGAAGCTGAACAGCTCCTCGAACACCTGCAGGTCTCTGAGATGGAAAGGGGAAAACACGCGTCATTCATGTCGTGATAGTACAGCAGCAGGGAAGTGTAGTGATGACTCCCAATACGCCCTGCTGAAGTGTCCTTGACCAAGACACTGAATCAAGTACCAGCTCCATGGGCGCTGTTCTGTAGCTGACCCCGGGCATTAGAGTCTCACGAAAATAAAGCCGGCACTACGTCCATTTCATTTTAACGCATTTTATTTTAACCCTTATTCAACCAGACAGGCTGATTAAGAACATTCTTCAATGATCAATGATGGCCTGGCAAATGGGAGGTCTTGAGATGTAGGGGATAGAGAGAAATAAAATAAATACAACAGTTCCTTCCTTACCCCTTCTGCATACGCAGCATCTTGTCTCCGTACTTCTCCCTCAGCTGTGTGTGGATGCTCTCGTCGATGCGCATCGGGTACATGGTGAGGGAGATGGCCAGCAGGCCATACATCTGCTCATTTTGCTTGTTGATCTGGGGAGGGAGATAATAATATAAATATCCTAATAAGAGCTATTCTTAAACTTCAAACCTACTGGAACTGATCCTGGATTGGGCCCAGGTGTGAATCTAAGTCTCAAAACCAAAATTCTGATAGGAGGATTTGTTCGACTTGGTATTAACAAATCCGGGTATTTTGCTAAATTGGAACCGGTTCCTGAACGGAACCCGTTAACAGAACCAACCCCTAGGGATGTCTCTTAGTTCATAGCCATCCAGGGGCCTCATTTATAAAAAGGTTTTTTGACGTAATCCTTAACTTGCATGATAATTACAAAGAATACAACTTAAAAAAAACAGATGAAAATGATGTAGGTATTCATGCATCACAGAAAATTGAAGAAAATCAATGCAACCTCAAGATTGTGGTATCAATTTTTCACATAGCATGACTTTGGTTAGGGTTTGGTTGTGCACTGACTGACCATCTCATATTTGTATGTGGACCTCTGGAACATGTTCCTGGTCCTCTGGATGTAGAGCAGGATGTTGGCGAAGACGCGAATGGCATCTTGGTACCGCCTCATCATCAGGTAAGCAAAACCCACGTAGTAGTAGGTGGTGATCTGGCACTCCGGCACACGAGAGTACATACTCTGGAAGAGAGGCAACAAAATAGGAACAGGGTGTCAGGGCCAGGACAGTAGAGAAAGACGGAAGACGTGGCCTTAGAAAAGATACTGGACTTCAGCATCCAAAAAGAGGAACAATGTGAAGATAAAGAAGGATTCAGGACTCATCCGAGGCCGTGGCCGAGAGCAGTAAATAACGATACTAAATAATGTCGTCTTGGCTTTACCTTCTTGTTGAGCTCAATGTTCTCCAGGACTTTGATGGCCTGGTAGTAATCGCCGAGCAGAGAGTGCAGCCTCAACAGCCCCACCAAGCTGAAGTAGCCCAACATCTTGTACAGGGAGTGGCGCCCGTACTCTCCGGCCACGCTCTCTGGGTCTCCTGAAACACACCAACAAATTCTGTTAGCTGCCTAATATGAACCTTCAACTATAAAATAGATCTAACTTTACCTTTGTCGAGGTGTCTATAGGTTTCAAGTTAAATTTAAGCTGTTGTATGACCTCTTGGATGCCAGTTCTAATAACACTTAAGACAAATTTTGCCACAAAAGTAAACATGAAAAGTGAAAAACATATCTACCAGATCCATCAGAATATAAGTCTATTATATAGACCTGGGTTAGTTTCTCACCAGAAAAGCAGCAAATTAGGAAAACAACATTTAAGACTGAAACTATATTAAAAAATTTAAGTGGTACTTTTTACTATATCTAGGGCCTTTTAATACCTTGAAATTAGATAATTCAATTCAAAATGTTAAAATCCTGTAGGTCCCCTACTTTCCCACCCCCCCCACCCCCTCTACAAATATCCTCTAGACCTCTTTAAAACTATTTGCTCAGATTTTTATCAACAACAAGGCCTTCATGTAAGTTTTTACCTCCGCTGGTGTAGACCTCCAGCTGGCGGTTGATGTTGCTCTTGTCCACCAGGGAGTGGAGAACGTTGAGGACGCTGTGGACGTTCCAGATCTTTGGGTTGTTCCTCAGGAACTCGATCTCCTCCTCCGACTTCTTGGCTGTCTTACAACGGTACTGGCTGAAGGACTGGAACTGGAGAGAGGAGGAGTGGAATCTTTAACGTCTTTACTTTGCAGGCCTGAGTCGATAGCATTTGCAAATACTTTTCATGGTTTGTTTTACATACAGTAGGTGTCAGATAGGTGATGTTTGCCACATAGGATAATTCAATTATTATAAAGTTTAGATAATCATAGGAAAGTATTTGAAAGTCAGTTTATATACTTTTCAGTAATTGTCAACATACTTGTTACTATACTATACTAAAGCAATCCCTAAAAATTATTGGCAAATGCTATTTGATCCAGGTCTGTGTTTTATAGTTACTTCTTCCTCTCACTGTGTCTCTCAAATAGTTGCAATGAGAACTGGCCACACTTGTTGAGTGAGGATATATAAAAGAAGAATGAACCTAACCTACCTGATAAATGAACTCATCAATGATGTCCCAAAGCCACTGGTTGGGCAATTCCAAGGGGGCAGGGCCATCAGCATCTGTTTACAATTACAAATGTAGTCATGTGATTGGTCTCTCTCACAACCCAGACTCCAAAAAAGCCATCATGAATTACTGAAACTGGCGTTGATAGATGATTACAGCTGAGAAAAATAAAGATAAGGAATATGCTTGTGACTTACTGAGAATGTAATTGAAGAGGTTGCAGTAGTTGTAGTAGGACTCAAACCTCTGGTCCAGAGTTGGTCCACCCTAATCATCAAGAAAACAATATTTACAACATAGTCAAAACACTGGACAGGTATTCAAACTCTGCAGGTCTTTGAGTCATACAGTGATCCTATTGAGCAGTCACTCACGCTGACTTTGGCGTAGATGTGTCTGTAATACAGTTCCTTATAGAGGATGAGGAACACCGCATCTGGAGGAGATAAGAGGGGGCAAATGATGACATGATGCAGCGTTTCTACTGCTGGCATTACACATTGAGTGGCCAGATGATTAGCCGTCTTGTTTTTGGCTGACAGGACTGAAACTCAAGGTGGTCGTCTGCAACTGGAGCCTAGCTGTGACAAAGACCGAGGGGTTGAATGTTCTCAGATGCCATTCTGCCCTCGGCTGTTTTAAAGACTCAGGAATCAGTAGGACTGACATCGACAACCATTCCACACTCAGTCAGTTAAGTCTATCAAATATCAAAGACAAGAGAGGTGACAAATGAAACCAATTATGCCGACAGACTCACCATTGCCAACGAGGGAAGCGATGGCCTCCGCCTCTGGCCAGGGAGAGGTCTTGAAGAAACGGTCGGTCAGCTTATTCCAACTAGAGATGGAGGAGAAGGGAGAAATAAGAAGACGCCCCCTAACATCACAGAGCCTCATCACAACAGGCACAGCTGTGACGCCTCCACATCATCACGGGCAGATGTTTTGAGTCTACCTGTTCTCATAGACGTCTTGGATCTCATAGATCTTCTGCTCGATGCTCTCACTGGACACACGGTTGGACTGCAGCTCGTAAACCTTCTGGTCGATCAGGTCAGAGATGGTTTTGTGGAAATACTGCAGGAAGTTCTTGATCACCTCCGGGATGACGTGGTAGGTCTGCTGCTCATATTGCCTCTCATAGGCCAGGTCTGCTTTGGGGTCACCTGCAAGGAGACACAACAGCGATGATGAGGTACGAACACACTATAACGCAGTTAAACACAGTAACTAATCATACACAGAGGTGATCTGTAATAAATACATGTTTACTAACCAGTGTGCAAGTCGTAGTCGTTCGGATAGGAATAAGGATCGTACTGTGAAGAATGAGAGAAGAAGAGTCGTATTGTTAGTTGTAATATGAACTGTCATCACTAGCTGTCTTCTGCCAATAGCTTTAACTTCTGGCTAACTACATTAGCTACAGGGCACAAAACAGCGACTAGCAAACTGCTTTTATTTTTGATTGTTTTGATTTTGGAATATGTAACATGGTGTTAAGATTGCCAGCTGTTCATGAACAAGGTTCCATCAACACCATCACCATGTTAGCTAACGGCTAGCTATTGTATTAAGCCGGTGGAGTGAGCTAATTAGCTAGCTAGCTAACCGGCTATCGCTATCTAGTCTGTCATCTTACACCGTTGTTATTATGAATGCGTTCAAATGTATAGAAGAAGTTGTTACTTACTGTCTCCTCCTCGTCGTGGTACGACATGATGCTAGAATTATTCCAACCTCGTACGATGCCGGTGTGAAACAGGAGGATGTGTGCTCAGCTAAACCACGCAGCTCGCGCTGGACAGACGAGAGGAAACCGGAAGGAACAAATTGTGCGTCGTGCAGGTTTTACACAAGAGCATTATGGGATAGCGGCGGAATGGAGAGAGATCTTCTCTTCTGACTGGATAAAACCAACAGATAAACTACTCTCTCGTGAGCAGTGATGGTGGAAAATAAAAAGGTGGGTAAATATGACCTCCAGTCGACGATCATCAGAAGGTCAAGAGCCACCAATACAAACAAAAATAAATTATAATTTCAGAAACAGCATTCATGTTTTAGTACATGATCATATCACATTACTTAGGCCTACATTAGTTTGATATTACTTGCTTTATGATGCAGCCTATTAATTAACATCATCAAGATATGTCAGCCTAAACAGGTGAGGTGGGTAAACTATGATAGTAGGCTATAAACAGAAATAATTTATAATATCAAAAAAATCATTAACTTGTGTTTATTTTCCTTATAAAAACATATATTCTATAATTTACATGAATTTGACACGCGGCTACTTACTATGGTGTATAGTCTGAATTTATGCCATAAAGATTTATACCAGCCTAAAAGGTGCAGATGGCACGTCTGCTGAGTAGTAGCCTGTGAGAGCTGGCGGCTTGTAACTGCTTGAAAATACCATTTGGTGGCGTTATAGTCGCAAATAATATTTAACAAGGTCTCGCTTTCCCACTCCCCTGTAAGGAAGGCTGCTGTGTTTAGATCATATAGATATAGTGAAGTGTCCAGAGCATCTTAAGGTACGATCGTAAGCTCCAGTTTGACAATTTACTTCTTCATCTGGCATCAATATTGATCACCACGTCAGATCACATTATTAGGCTACCACAACTGAAGTGATTATAATATATCTATTTAATGAATTTACCGCCCCCACTTTTCCCCCTCGTTTGCATGCAACGTATTATTTGACCTTAGTTTATTAATTAACCAATTAGGTCAGATCATCTACGTTCCCTTTTCTGGTGAATTCATGCCCCTTTAAGGTTAAGTATATCACACGCCTTCTGTGGAGCATCGGGATCTCAGAACTGTCTAACTTATTTTTCTATTCTCTTATATTCTAAGAGGTTGTAGTGAGCAGAGAGAGAATGCAAATCCAAGAGCACAAACTGAACGAGTCTTGAACGAAATATAAGAAAATGATCTTTTTATTGACACCAGATTTATGTGTATTGAATGTTCATGAGTAAATGGTTTTTAAATATGGTTTAAGAGTAACGTTCATGTAAATTGTGTGTGCGTGTGCATGTGCGTGCGTGCGTGTCGAGAAAGGGAGAGGCGAGCTTTATGCGTGTCTGTGCGCAGACTGGCCAGACTGCGTTTCATCCCTTGCTCTCTGTCTAACCCTCCCAGCACACAGTAGCCTGTCTGATCTCTCTCCCTCTCTCTCTCTCTCTCTTTGCCAATCGAATCTCATAACAAGGCACTCGGAAAAAAGGGATTACTTGTTGTGGTTTGAAGGAGAGGGGGGAGAAGAAAAAACGGGGGGAAGAAAGAAAAGAATACCTGACGTGTTTGCCTCAGCTACCAGCAGCAGACGGAGTCCTTCAGAACGTATTCCTACCTATACCTGCCTACCTACCTACACCGGCAAGGGACTGCCTGCATCCGATAAGGGATCTAGTCCCCAAACTACACGGAGAGGGAGGGGGTGTGGAGAAAAGAAGTCGAATTGGAGAGAGAGGGAGAGAAAGGGAGAAGAGACACTGAGGGAGGGGAAAAGGTCAGGGACACAGGGGGGTTTATCGTACTGCCAGAAATAAGGAGAGTGTCTACACAAACGGTTTGGCAGACCAAACCAAGCAGACGGAGTGAAATAAACCAGCACCCCCTTCTCCACCACTGATAGTTTGTCGGAAGGAATACTTTGGAATTTTTAACTTTTTTGTTTTACTTATTTCAGAGGCAACTTGTGTGTTTTGGTGAAGTCCAGACAACGCAGTGTGAATTTTGGACCGTGCGTAATTTGGAGAGTTTATTGCCCAAGCCGCGTCAGGATGCGCGTCTGTCCGCTGCTGGTCCTCCTCTGTCTCTTGTGCGCCGGACGCGCTCAAAAGTTCTCCGCTCTCACGGTAGGAATGGTCACATTAACTCCCACAATACTCGTTATCCAGAACCATATCTAAAGGATTTATCTAAAGGGTGTAAAGTCAAGGATTTGCATGCGCCTTCCATGCGTAATAGCTTATACAGTATGTAATGGATAAGCCAAGAGGAACCTTGAGAAATTCAGCTTTTCACCACATACATGTGTAATTCAATTCCTCTAAAAGATTTATTGAGGTTTTTTTGGACTCCATATATCAGTTCGTCAAATTTACCTTCTTCATTTTTATGTTTACTCATCAGAAATGCTTATTTTGAGAACAGAGAAAATAACTGTAAAGAGATGCATTTTAAATCCAACCAGGATGTGCATTTTAACAGCATTATGGCCCACCTGTTTACATTGTAGATGTGATTTTTTTTTTAGTCTCTTCAAAATCTCTTAAAAAGTCCTCTAAAAAGAGAGGTTGTCTCTGTTTGGTTATTTTTCATGTCTTTGATAATCTCAGGCCCAATTTCAGATGGAATTTAAAACTGTATATTAAAGAAGTTTGTTTTGGAAACCCGGGTCTCTGTGTTCTCCCTGGGCTGTGTAAACGCTCTGTGCCGGTGCGCAGGATCCCTGAGTGTGTGTGTGAGATGGCAGGGCTGCTGGTTATCTTTGCTGGCTCGTCTGTGTGCGGCTGATGGGCCTGTTAGCAGCCTGATCTGGGCTGCTTCCAGTGCCGACCTGCCTGCCAGCTCACTGGCTCGCCTGCCCCTCTCTCTCCTGCTCCCTCTCTCTCTGCATACTTGGCCCAGAGGTCCAAGTATGCAGCTGTGGGTTGCATCCAACAGCTTTGATGACAATGCAATACTCTTTAGGGACCACACTGCCAGTGTCAGCAGGTCCGTTGTCCCAAAGCACATGGCATTGTTTACAGGAGCGGAGCACAAAGGCCGGTGCCAGCAGCAGGGAAGTGCATCATGTTCACCCATGCATAGGAGAGAAGGAAGTGTATCTTTATTTTATGGCTGCGATCAAGTGCATGTATGGTGCTAAGGGAGGAATGATAGACAGTACTAGAGAGCGGAATGCGCACTGTCAGAGGCTTGCCCCCTTGATTTAGAGCTTGATGTGACAGCCGCCGCCCCCAGCACCGTTATTTATGGGCCGTGTGAAGATGCCTTAATATCCAATTGGAAACAAATGGCCATGAGTTGTTAACCTGGGGGTGAGGGGTCACAGATCCTCTCTCCCTGTCGGCACTAAGGATTGTGGAATGTGGGAGGAAGCGTTGCATTGTGCAGGCGCACCTCTGCATTCTCGCTGCGATACACACACACACACACTCTGTGATACAAGTAGAGATAAATGAGTGTTTCTTCATTGAGGCGTCCTTGGGCATGACATGGGTAGGGATATCCACTCAGCGGTGTGGGCATGACGCAGCACCCACCATGCTCTGGATATTATGACTGTAGCAATGAGAGGTCTACTGTATTTCATTTGGTAACTGGGTCCGGCCCCACTTCCCCACTGCGGTTCATTAGGCCTTCTTTATTGAGATAGCACATGGAGCGCTGGATTTGTACTTGTAAGAGACTTTTTGACTGATTAACGGTTTATTGTTTGAATGACACAGGAGAGCACGGGTTATGGTTGGTTTCAATAAACTGTCTCCATGTGATGTTTTGTGCATAGTTGAGGTTGAACAGGCAATTGAAAATGTGGGAAATCTGCCCAGGTTATTCATGAGGCAGAAGTTTTCCATGGTTTATGGAAGTCTGAAATAGTGTGTAAAAAGATGAGGACGCATAGAACAACGGCTGCCTCTTGTTCAAACCTGTACAAAAAGCACTTTAGTATAACATATGGCCTCTCTCGCCCCCCGCTCTTTCATAAAATTGTGCACCTGCACAGAGACTTTTTTTTTATCCTCACATGACTATCGGTGGCCTTTCACACCACCTCTCTTTCTCTTTAACATCTTTCACAGCAATTAAACGCCTTTGCCTTTGATTGAGTTAATAGCCTGGTTAAAGGCTGTCACTTTCTTCCCTTTCCACCATGCTGGAAACTAATGATCCCCTCTGCATCCCAGCGTCCACGCAGGAAACTCCCGCCAAGGCCATTTAACACGTTTGCCACGGCTCTCAGCTGGGGCCCCCATTGACCCTTCAAGGCCGTGGTGTGAGGGGCCTCTCGGGGCGCTGGAAGAGGGGGCCTCCCAGCCCAGAAGGCCCTTATCGGCCTACAATGTGCTCTCTGCTGGAGGCTCGCCTCCTCAGCACTCCATTCAGTCCCACAATGCTGCAGAGCCAGGGGGAGGTAATAGGATTTGATTTGTATGCTGGTTAGTCTTGAAAAAAAAAAAAAACCCTCCTCTCCCTTACACTCCGCCTGTCTCCCCCTCGCTCGCCTGTCTCTTGTTCTATTGCCAACCTCTTATTGTATTATTTCAGCAGATGCAAAAAGCTTCTTCCGAGAGAGATCACGCAAAGGGAAAAAAAAAGAAAGAATAAAAGGAAAGAAAGCAAAATAAAGAGAAAGCGAACCAGACAGACAGAGAGAGAGAGAGAGAGCTGGGCCATTGAAAGAGGGCATAAAAAGGATTTGAGCCATAAATGGATTTAAGCCACAATATGTGTTCTGTCTTGCATGGGTCTTCTTGTATGAAAAAGCGGTAAATCAGGGTGGAAGCTTGTGCTGGATGTAGCCGAGGCGGAGGCCATCCATCACTCTCCTGCCTCTGCCGCAGTGCATGATGGCGGTGCCGGCCCGAAAGAGGTTGGAATGAGACATCAGGGGAGTGTCAGGCCTCTGCCTCAGCCTCGCCCATCCATCACCACAGGCCAAACACACACACACACACACAGATCTGCAGCAGGACAGCTAACTACCATTAGCAGTACGCAGGAGGAAGAGGTCCTCAACATGCCATTAGTCTCTGAAGCCTCCTTCCTCTCTCTGGCTTTCACATCTTATTTGTTCTCCCGCTTCACTGTGGCCAACTGTGAAATAAACACTCGGGCTCGTAGAGAATCTGGGTGGCTGATTTCATGGGTGGCTGATTTCATGGCTAGCTGTGTTTTCGACGCTGGGTTCTTGGCGCTGTACTGTAAACTAGCAGGCACTTGGCGGTCCGCTGTGTGGTGTACAGTGGACATCTAGCGGGATGCTGGGCCGCTGAATGACTCTGTTTGGGTTGTCAGTCTGTTGGCTGGCAGGGACCGATGGCGATAATGGCGGTGTGGTGTGAGCGCTGGGGTGGCTGGTGTGGGTTGCGGCGAGGCACGGCGGCCTACCACCAAGCACGGCTGGACACACTTCAGCATTATCGGAGCTGTTATTTGGCCTCGCGGAAACCGTTTTTTTTTTTTTTTTTTTCTGACCAGTCCGTCACGCCTGCTGGACTTTTATGTGATGGGGTGAGCTGTGAGAGACAGGGTGGAGGGTGAGAGGAGGTCACCGCTGCAGAGGGATGTCCTAACTGGTGTGTGTGTGTGTGTGGGGAGGGGGGGGAGTCAGAGGCTTCTCTAAGCTTTATCGACGGGAGGCTGTCAGTCAGAAGCAGCGATGCAGACAATCCAAGAAACTCAGAGACACTAACAAGGAGGGGAGGGGAGGAGGGGGGGGGTTGTTAGAGCCCCAGTGTACACAGACATGGGCAATGAAATAAACATCTTTTATTCACATGTTGATATTCAGAAATTCTTCAATAGATGCTCATGTGTTAGTCAGAAAAATGAAGTACAGGTCTTACTCTCCTAATTCGTGTCTGGAAGGATGAGGGTCTGGACAGTGCTGTGACTCACAGGCCTGTGAAATCTTCAGGAGTGTGAAGATTCGTTTTTTCTATCATTCACCGTCACTTCATCCTTCTCAGCCCAGACACATATTTCCGACAAAAGAACGACACCACATCACTTTTTAAAAGGCAGCCGGGGGAAGAAAGGGCTCGTAAAAAAAATTTGTTTTTGAAAAAATTTCATTCAAACGGCTTGTCTTCCCCCCCTCCCTCGCGGCTCCTCTTCCGATGTGTTCCAACGGGCCTCTCCTCCTCTCTGGTTCCTCCTGGGGAAGATTTATGAGCGGGGCTTGACAGAGGGGGCTATGTCTCCCCCCCTGGCCCAGGGCAATGCCGCCTCCCCAGCCAACCCCTCTTCCAGGTGCGGCCCTGCAGCTCGTCTGAACGCAGGGGGCCGCTACCAATCCTCATCCCTCACTTCATTTGTAAGATGTCAGACGCAGCTAATTTTTTTTATTGGTGATCATCCCGCCCTCTTCATGGATGATGTGTCTTTTTTTCTCTCTCTCTCTCTCTCTCTATGCTGCCTTGCCCTGTCATTTGATAACTCGCAATGGATTTATACGGCCTACCTTAAAGCGAGGGCTTTGATTCTCTGCTTTGTGCGTTAGATTGATTAGTGTGTGTGTGAGAGAGAGAGACAGAGAGAGAAAGAGAGAGAGAGAGAGAGAGAGAGTCAGTTTGTCTGTCTGGCTGTACATAGTTGACAGAGAGGGCATTCAGATGAAGTTTGGGTGTGCGTGCATCCACTGAAAACTGAACAAAAAAGTTCCAAAACAAAAGAGCAAAACTGAATGAAAAAAATTACAGTGTTTCATGCATGCAAATATTTTCATTTGTAAAACACAAAAAAACGAGTTAAGGAGAAGACAGTTCAGTACAGACAGGTATTTACCCTTGGATATAACTGAAAACACCACCTGCATCGAGGGCATGGGCATGGAGTTTGTTTTTTTCCATTCATTATTCCAGAGAAACGAATGAATCACGCAAACATTATGAAAACCCGCCGCTCGCACTGTAGCAACAACAAAGCTCCCTGACATCTAGTTTATTCAGCCACTCGCTCATTCACTGTCTTTTCATTCATTGTAGCAGTCACAGCTTGTTGGCCCCCCCGCTTTTGTGTGGCCCGGCGAGGGGGTTTCATACCGCGGTGGCAGATACAATGGTGGCATTGACACAGGTGATCCGATGCGTTCAGCCGGGAGTCTGCGTCCTTGTTTCTCTTTTCATGGCTGAGTAAAACATCCTCAGGAGCGATTCCAGGTGAATACCTGCGCAGGTGTTGGCACGGACAAAAGGAGAGAGGAAGCGTCACTCAAAGTCTTCTCCGAGCCCCTCGGCCCCCGCCCTCCGCCGGGACAAGACGCGGCACGGCGGCCGCCTGACGAGCTGACAGCGGCTCCCAAGGGCCTGTAATGGCGCTGTCTCATCTGGGCGTCTGTGCGTTGTATATCAGCGCTCTCTAATGTATTTATATGGGAGGATGTTCCACTTGTTTTCGAGGAAACTAGGTTCTTCGCACACTTATACCAGGAGACAGGTGCGTAGGAGAGGACCAGGAAGCTGGCAGAACATACGAAGAGACTCCCGCACACTGTCTATACTTGCGGTTAAAACATTTTATTGAAAAATAGCAGCGTTTCGGTTCTGAAACCTACATGCTGAAGTTCCCAAAAAACAAAAGTTCTAAGGTTCACATGCACTCCACTTGTTTTTGAACCTTCAATAAAGGTTCTGACAATTACTCTACATGGCTTTGGCAATGGACAGCTGTCCTGTGCCTGACTTTTTGCCATATTAGCCAGTGTTTAAAAAAAGGCATTCGCCCCTACATGAGCTCCAATCCCACCCTGTATTTAGACTTCATAAATCCCTCCAGAATCACACCTGCTGTTGGGGAGATTAAACTGTTTTGGTGCAGAGCTCATTGATTCGTGGAAGTGGTTGGTTGAGCGTGCGCTAAATGTTTTTCCCTCATGCTTATCTCCCTATGGTTTGTCTTTTCTCACTTTTGCAGTTTCTGCGGGTGGATCAGGATAAGGAGTGCAACATGGAATGCAGCGGAGGAGCTCGGAAGCCCCTGTGCGCCTCCGACGGCAGGACCTTCACGTCGCGCTGCGAGTTCCTCCGAGCCAAGTGCCGCGACCCCCAGCTGGAGGTCATCCGAGGGCCATGCAAAGGTCAGGTCATGAGTCACGCTTCAGCGCCGCCCAGCGCTCTCAAATGCGCCGAGGGGGTCACGGCAGAAACTTCTGGGTTAAATTCATTTCGGCATAATTGATTCTTTGAGCGGTGGGAGGACGACCGAGGTTGACACAGTCAGGCCCATGGAGCGGGGTGGGGGTGTGGGGGTGGGGGGCTGCTGCCTGGCTGGATTCATAATCCCACACCATACGTACTGATCAAAGAAGTGTACATTCATTTTGTAAACATTCAGTTATTTCATTTTATTTTCAGTTTAAATGGTTTTTGTCTGAGAAATATTATGACTTCCCAATTTAATGCTTTAGATCGACAGACTTAGTTTACTTTTCCTCTTACTTCCATCACAGCACGATGCAGAGCCATGCGGGCCAACAACTTCCTCATTGATTAGAAATGGGGGCTTAGGCCCTCTGATGAAATCAAATGCATTATGCAGAGGCAGGGGCATTTGAATGAAATATCTTGACAAGAATTAATGGGCTTGATTTCCACCATCTATCACATAAGCGCGCTGGCCGAGAAGCCCGCGCCTATGTGCCCAATGGAGGACTGGAGATGAAAAGCGTTAAGAGGAAGGAGAGCCAGTAAGGTCAGGCGGCTCACAGACTCCCTCATTGTTGCTCGGCGCTGGAAGGAAGAGCCCATACACCCCAACACTGCACCCCCCCCTATCCCTCCCACCTCCGCCCCACTCACTAACTCTATACCGCTACTTCATCGCTCTACAGACTGGGGACAATGCCCCATTCTTACACATTACAATATTAGATCACCAATGGGAGGGAGGGTGAGCGAGAGGGTTCGCCGAAAAAGAAGTCTCATATGATGGAAAAACATTCCACGATTTTATGCCCATACTGGGTCTCTATGGCAACGTCTTTAAGCGGGACATCTGGATGTGGCGGACAGAGCCGGGAGAGAGAATGGAGGATTCCAGCTAGGAAGCTGAAAGGGACGAGAGTCCATGAAAGTCGTATTGTATGCGTCAATAACGTCGGGTCTCTAAGAGTCTGCCCCCCTCCCCTCCCACCCTCCCCCTCTTCTGTTTCTGGACGGCCGGGGTGAAAGACACAGAGTGTGACTTCTGCAGCAGCAGCCTAGTCAGCAGCCGAAATAAACCAGAGAGAGCTGGGCTGGCCGAAAAGCACAGAGATGGGTTTGTGTTTAAGGATGGTGAGACTGGCACCACATTTGTTTTCTATCACTGGGCTCAGATGATTCAAGTGTCCTGTCATTTTTTCCAGTCGGCTTTTTGGTCGGAGCCCCCTGGAGAAGGACGCTGGTTTCGGGTTTTTCCACTGGAGCTAACTTTAGCGCTCCTCAGCTCCCTGTTTTCCTCCATCCGGAACATCCAGCATCTTGCCCCCTCTCCACACCAGTGACAATGACACACACACACACACACACACATACATCCACACCAGACTGAGAGAAACCAGTGCACATTCCCCTGCCTGAGTCTAATGGACAATCTACCGTGGGCCATGCCAGCGACATGGAGCCTCCTGACCAGACTGGCGACCGTTTTTAAACTTAGCATGAGTCATTGTTTTAATTTGATTTGGGCCTGCCAGCCAGGCGGGCACTACGTGGCAGCTAATGTGTCACGCAAAGTTACCATCAACTGTCCCATCGCTGCCCACCGCCTCCTGAGAGTTTGCACAGCTGCTCCGGTTGGCCAGGTGAGACGAAGCAGCTCCGGAAAAGGGAAGATGATCCATGGCTCTGACAGGGAGATGTGAAAGGGCCCGGGGTGCGCGGAGGTGAAAAGTGCCTGACCCACTTTTATGTCTACAAATACTTAGAGGACAGCTTGGACTGAACTGAAGAGACTGAGGTTTAGGAGGAGAGAGAGAGAGAGAGAGAGAGAGAGAGAGAGCGAGAGAGAGAGAGCGAGACAGACAGAGAGGTTTGGGGAGGGTCAGGTTTTTCCTGTGCATCAGCCCTTTTCTTGGGTGACTGGAATGTTCTCCAGGAGAAGCACGCACTGCCTAGCTCAGTAATGGCTTTACCACTTGGCCGTTGGGCCGCACGGTGCAGGCTTGCCTGATTTGCTCCTAATAAGACCGGGGGTGTTGGTTCTATTCCCAGCCACACAAGCATCTGCCACTTCCGAAACGTCCTGAACCGTTTCCCCTCTGTCTCCCTCGCTCCCTGCCTTTTTCACTCATTTTTCATCATCTCGGAGATTCAACGTCTCTCCCACTCACTTTGAACATTTTCTGTTTTGTTTTGAGTTGTGCAACATAAGAAAATAGTTGCGTTGTGGGTTGAATCGTGAGTTTCTGTGATGTGTAGTGATTCTGATGATTTGTGGTCCTCCTCAGATACATCCAGATGTGTAGCAGAGAAGAAGTACACAGAGCAGCAGGCCAAGAAGCTCTTCCCTCAGGTCTTTGTGCCTGTCTGCAACCCTGATGGCACATATAGCGAGGTAACAAAGCAGCTCAACATCACTGACACTCTTTCTGTTTTGAATTTGACTGGTATTTACATGCACGTCAAGGATTAGGAAAAGACTAATGCTGGTACACTAGGAACTCCATTCAAAAAGCTTATTTGTATCAACAAATGGTGTATCCATGGATTTCCCAGTGTGCAGGATTCACATGTTTCTTCTCTTTCTGTATATGACATTAATTGGGTTTTTTTTACATTGTACCTCCACATTTCATTCATATGTGGGCTATACCTTGTTTGGTCTGTGCTGAACTTGGTTGTGTCCCTCACAGGTTCAGTGCCACAGCTACACTGGATACTGTTGGTGTGTCACACCCAATGGCCGACCTATCAGTGGTTCAGCAGTGGCCAATAAAAAGCCTCGATGCCAAGGTAGGCACAACCCCATCAACCTGGCTTATAATGGGTATTGGACAGCATGGCTGTCAATAATCTATCCAGCTTATTACCTACATCTTCAATATTATATATGTATGTGGACTAATGTCAGTGGTGATAGTTGTCCCATTTTAGAAAAATGATTGGTAAGTTTAGAGCCCAAGGTGTGTATTATAACACATATATACAGGGATGTAATGGAGGGTTAACCCACCTAAACTCAGTTTGCCCTCCTGTCTCTCCACCTTTTTGGACTGATATAAATCTTGATGATGTAAATTCATAGCATCCATCATAGTAAGGTCTTAAGGAAAAAACTAAGCAGCAATGAATAATTTTAAGGAAATGTAATTTATTTTGGTTTATATTGGTGGTTGCTTGCTATATGATGACTGTGCACATTATATTCAGGCCAGTGCACTCATACATATTATAATGAGGCTGACATGTGATATGTAATACTGTATGTTGTAATATGTTGATGTGTACTACAATGTGTCTACTGTAATTTTGTGGAGCAATGATGATCAAGCAAATTCAACACAGTCAAACATCTGACATTCCATTGTTTGTGGGAGGTGCCGCGTAATCCGCTGTCCTGTGGGAAAGTGGTCAGCGAGTGGACCGAAGGCCTCAGAGTCTGAGGGCCACCCGAGGACTGTGCGTTGCTCAAGGCATGGGGCTGTGGTGTAAATAAGCCCAGTAGAAAATCCCTGCTGCGGAGTTGAGCAACAAAGTTAAACTGTAAGGAATGTGAGCGCTCTTGGAGGACAGCGTCTGCCAAACAATCAAATAACCAATGCCACATGTCCTCCCTATGTATCTCTGTGGGACTGACTGGGAAGCTGTTGCTATCTCAATTGTGAGAAAGCTACAGAAGTAGCAGTATTAGCAGTAGTAGTAGTAGTGGTACTGTAACTACTGCAACTGTAGCAGTTTATATGGAAGCTAAAAATGACATAAACATGCAGCTCCATGCACGTGCAAGGTGTTAGTGAGTGGAGCCACTGTACACACATGAATAACGATTGAGAATAAAAACACAGAAAAGTGGATGTATTTCCACCATGGTTCTCTTGTTTGCCGCGCTTGGTGGCTAATCATTTGTGTCACAAAATGAGGTCAAATGCTAAGAGTATTTCAGACGCCAAATTTTGTAATCTTTTCTAATTAACGAGGATAATGTTAATCTGAGTGGGGCGGTGATTGAGTGATTGACTGAATGTATTTGACAAATTTCAATTAATAACACATGTACAGTTCTTGGGACAGAAGATATACATGAATTAAATGAAAATAGATGTCAGGAGTTTATTTCCGTTGTGGTCCTTTGGGGGAATTTCCATTAATTCAAACTTCAATTCAAAAACATCTCTTTTCAGGATCAAAACAAGAGAGGGCTAGCACAAGAGAACCGGGAAAAGCAGGTGAGAACTCAACTCAAGAAAAATAAATTCTCTTTTATGTGTCTTTGTGCGTTTCTGTGTATGTGTGTGCATGTGTGCGCGAGCGTGTGTGTGTGTGTGTGTGTGTGTGTGTGTGTGTGTGTGTACATGTATCTCGGCATGCATGCACAAGTGTGCGTGCATTTGCATTTGTATGTCTGTGTTTGCTTGCACCTGTGGTGGTGAATACGTATGATGTGCAGGGTGGGTCGCCTGTTAAGGCTTGCCTCTCCAATATTTTGTCAATTGAGAGAGTGTGAGGCGCCTGAGGGCTGATATAAAAAGCAGTCTGTTACTGAGTAACGAGTCCAAGGAGCGAGGCTGCGGTGAGCTTTAATACAGTGCCTATAACTGCCTTTTGTCTTTACCAGGCAGCACAACAGCCAGAGCGGAGGAACACAGACTTATCATCTTTCTCTAACATAATCTCTCATTTTCACCAAGCTTCTCTTTCAGCAAGTGTCATCTGATACAAGGAAATGTTCACAATTTATCTCTCTCTCTCTCTCTCGCTCTCTCTCTCTCTCTCTCTCTCTCTCTCTCACACACACACACACACACACACACACACACAACACTTTGTCTCTTTCTCATCAATGACTTCCCTCTTCCAGCTATAGAACCACTAAGTTCTGCTCAGGCTCCGGTCCAGATACTGTATATCTCTCCCTCATCTTTCAGAGCCGATGTGTTTCACTGATGGGATTTGACTGCTTCGAAGGGGAAAGTGTAATTTGGGCGGTTTCCGATTGATTCCTTATGTGTGTGAGTGTGTGCGTATGAGTTCATGTGTGTGGGCGTGCGTGCGGGCGTGTATGTGTGCATGTATGTATATGTGTGTGTGTGTGTGAGAGAGAGAGAGAGAGAGAGAAAGAGTGTGTGTATCCATCCACTTGTGTTTGTCATTTGGGTTATTCCTGTCAGTGTGACATTTATGTCTGCGCCTCCCTCTCTGTAAACAGTCTTGGATATAGCGTCTGTCTGAGCCCAGCCAACTCATTACACATAGATCAACTGGGAATGCAAATTTTGTGTCCAAAGAGAGAGGGGAGGAGGGCGAGGGGAGGTGGAGGGTGGGGGGTGGGGGCGGGGGGTGTTGTGGTTCAATCTGAACTGCTTGGATAAACAGGGTGGTGAAAAGCAGAATAAACTGTAGATTTGCGGTGCACTGGAAATAGCAGTGATTGCATCAATATTTTGATTCAGCAGAAGCCCATCAGTACCCAGGCATTCCTTGGTGGCCGTCTCAGCGCTTTTATCATCGGGACAATGGCAAGCTATCAAACACCAAACGGAGTACCATGCACCCATTTTTGGTGTCAGACCTGATGAATTCATTCATTGGAATCATTCGCAACTGACGACTGACAAACAGCAGTAAAACTAATACTGTTTGACCACAAATGGCACAGGGGGTTTCCTGGCAGATGCTAAAAGAGGTGTTACAGTCATGTAAAAGGCCACAAAGTAAAGATAGGTCATTAGTGGTTTATCGTAAATCCAAATCATAAATGCACTCTCTAAATGGCATTTCCATCCATAAGTGAGCTGAGTAATAACATGCCTTCCTCGGTCGGTCATAGCGAGTGTATGTATTTTTATCCGTCGAGCAGGCTTGAGGAGATGAGTGCCTGGCATCGCAAACATGTATTAAATGTAAAGTCTTCGGTTTTTGCGATGGAGAATTCATTGTAAAGAAAAAGAACGCCGTCCGGGACGCGGCTTAATCCCTGTTTGGGGAACCACCCATTAGGGGCTGCAGCGATGCCCTGACTCATTACCAGAGCTTTACTTTGAGCAGAATGTGTGACCCGCACTGAGGTTAACCACACCTACAGCCGTGGTTTTACACCAGGCAGCCCAAACCCTCCATCCCTCTCTCCCTCCGACCGCAAATCAAACAAACAAACAGAGAGCAAACAAACATTAAGCTCCATCCACCCACTGTTAATTGGTTCAGCTCAGACTTGGATATCGCATTCTTCGCCCCTTGTACGCCTCCTGTCTCTCCTGTCCTCACACAGCGACCGTAACCCCATGTGCAGGCGATGGAAGGATGGAGGGGAACAGAGAAGAACAACAATCCTCTCTTCTTTCATTTTAACTGACTTCAATCTGTCCTCCATAGCATCTTAAGTGAACTCTTCCTTGTTGCCTGAAGTGAAGCTATGGGAATACATGACCACTATACTTCTGGTGTTCCTCCCCTCTTCTCTTACTCTACCTCAACCTACACCTCTTCCTCTCTCTTTCTCTCTCTCTTTCTCTGTCTGTCTCTCCCTCCATCCCTCTTGGCCGGGCAATGTGCAAATCTCACATAGTTAAGTATTCTCAAATCTAGCTTACTCTCGTAATTGTAGTCTCCTTGCAAATATTCTCCATTCTAAATGCAGATGAGTCCGCCGGCCTAGTGGTGGAACCACAGCCCGCTGCAGATGAAGAAGGTGAGCCTTTCTCCATCAGATTGTGAATAAAAATGTTTGATACTGCGTTGAAGACACCAGTGATTGGGTGCATCGGCTCAAAAATACCATCAAAAGGGAAAAGGAGCCTACACACCAGCCAGTTGGGGCATCAAGCCTCAAACAAAGACATTAATGATATGACATGTTGCCAAAAATGAAAAGTGAATACAAAGAAAAACCTAAGCAAACGTCTGAGTCCATCAAGCCATCATCAGCTTTTTCTTTACTATCTCACTTATCCAAGAGGCTGTTATAGGTATCTACATTTTAACTGTGAGTGCTGTTTTCCATATCATACACAGGAATGTTACCCAACTTTTTATTTGTGGAGAGGTTAGACACCTTTTATGGCTGATATAAATCTTTATGTTGTAAATTCCTAGTATACATCATAGCATAGTATCAAAGCAACGTAAGTTACTGTATATGAGGATAGGGTCTTTTAAAGTGGGGAGAGCATAAATTATTGAAAATAAATAGATTTTTTTATACATTGGTGATTGCTTTATGATGGTCACAGACTGGAAGTCATAGTTCACCCACCTCTTTATTTGCCACCGCATCGCTAATCACAGATATCGCTCACAATGCGCTTTCCACATCCTCCCAAGCAGTATGAGACATGGTAACAGTCAAGTTACAGTCTGTGTGTTTTGGAACCGCCGGTCGAATGTGTTTTCGATTGAAACTAATAAAACTGTCTCGGTGATTTCTTTCAGACATCATTTCCCAGTACCCCACTCTGTGGACGGAGCAGGTCCGCAGCCGGCAGAACAACAGAACCAGAGCACCATGTGAGTTTCAAAGAACACTTTTGCTTTAATGATGGCGATTGGGTATTTGCTAACCTCAACCGAAAGCACACTCTGTCTTTTTCCTACTTGTGTGAGCAATCATGGTTTGAGGCTGTTCCTGTCTTTTAAGGACAGATGGTGGGTTGTGAAACCAATACATCTTGGTGTTGGAGTGCGTCAGGCTTTGAGGATCTGCTTCTCTCTGTGGTTCTCCACTTTGCAGCATAGCTGTAATTATCAGCACATGGCACAAACACAGCATCTCCTATTCTTCTGGCTGGTCCTCCATGCGCGCCCCTTACACACACACACATTGATCTCATTGCACGGATCAATTGCCTCTTTACTCTTTGGGGGGAAATATTGCATACACCATAAAACAATGCTATTTTGAGGCCAGCGTACAAATGAGAACGCTGTGTGTTTTGTGTGTGTGTGAATCCCATTATCATAATTTACAACCAATAAAAAAGCCTGAAAAGACGCAGCGTTGATGGTTTTGATTACCCATGTGCTCATTGGGGTATTGGGGTGAAAAAAAAAAGCACCCTCCCCAACAAAGAGGGCGCATACGGAGGAACTGGAGCGAAGAGAGTCGGTCGGGGGAAAGCGGGGAGGCATTTCATTTGGGCTCTTTTGTGTGGGCAGAGATCTCTAATGAAAATAAACAAAGAAAAGGGATATCCATAATCCCGCAGTTGCTTCCGAGCCTGGAGGGTAGCAGGCGAAGAGAGGGAGGGCTTGGTGATGAAAGCCCTCGTGGCCAGAAGAGGCTCTGCTCCCATCCCGGGCTGGCGGAGGAGGTTAATGCTCAAATCTCTGCGGCAGAGGAGGACGCTGCTGCACAAAGAGGTCTGATTAGATCCTGCTGAGGCTCTCCAAAAACCCCGTCGCTCTCCCGTCCGCACAATGCCGTTCTCTGTACATATGGATAAAGGGAGGGATCACGCAGCATCGCATTTTTCCCTGGGAACTTTGAATATGTAAACACATAGATTCCTGGTGCTTTGCAGTGCCCCGAGGTAGTGTGTTTGGGTGTGTGTGTGTGTGTGTGTGTGTGTGTGTGTAGAGAGTAAGGTAAAGGCCCGACTGACCACTGTTCCCCCTTTGTCTTGTCTGTCTCTCTCTCTGTCACACACATCAACAGAGGGCAGTCGGGTGTCCAAATATTTACTTAACTTGGGGCATAGGGAGCTGCGCTTAGTCATTAGCCCGTTAATGTCCGTAAACAGTGCCACGGGGGGCTGATAAAGCAGTCTACACACACTGTCTCCAAGCACTCATCCTCACATCCCTTCGTCTTCTCCAAGCGCCAAGCCCCAACCTCCTCCTCCTCCTCTTCTTCCTCCTCGGGGTTTTTTGCTGTGACGGTTAGAGCGGGTATTATGGAATAGCAGTGGGAAGTATTTGACTTTCAAGAGAAATGAATTCAAGCATGTGTTTTCTAAATCCAAAATGTGGTAGCCAGATCTAGTCAGGGGTGAATCCAATTCTTCACTTTAAACAAACCCTCTTGTTCGCCGAGTGTGGGTGTGTGTATTCGTCGAGTCACGCAAGCCAGACCACCTAAGTGAACGCTATCTGTGCTGGGCTGGCCTGTGGGGTGTGTGCGTGCGTGTGCGTGTGTGTATGTCCATCCTCGCCTCCGCTGATTCCCTCCTGACCTCTGACCCCTTCCCCAGCCTCATCGTGCGACCAGGAGCAGCAGTCTGCCCAGGAGGAGGCGAGGCAGCACAAGAACGAGGCAGTGTTTGTGCCCGACTGCGCCCACGGAGGGCTGTACAAGCCGGTGCAGTGCCACCCCTCCACCGGATACTGCTGGTGTGTGCTGGTGGACACCGGCCGGCCCATACCTGGCACCTCCACCAGGTAGGAGAGACTGACACCGATCCAAAACTCACCAACACCATACATTACCTTGACAGTACAAATTGGGGGTATTTATTGTACTTTCCGGTGATTTTCTAAACTTTCTGGCCTAAAACAGCAGAGTGGCCTAGGGGTTAGAGAGGCCATCATTCATTTAGTGACCCAGGTTCCAGCCCTGTGTTGGAAAACATTTGCCCTACTGAAGTGTCCTTGAGCAAGACACTGAATCCCTACCAGCTCCAGGGCGGCTGTTCTATATTCCATCCTGACCTCTGACCACTTTGGAGCGGGGCAAGCGAAAAGAGACTTTCCCTACAAGGATCAATAAAGTATTACCTTATCTTATTATTATTTGCAAATACTTTTCCCCCCAGGTCTGGACACAGCGTACAGGCTATCATGTAAACTCTCCAGAAGATTAAGCAATTGATTGTATTTATTTTTTAAATCTGACACAAACAAGCAGTCGGGCATTTCCCTGGCAGATGCGGCAGCGTGACTCAGTGGGATGGTGAGTGGCGGGTCAAAGGTCAGTCCGGCTGGCAGAGTGGGGGCATTTGTGTGCGGGTACGCTTTTATTGAACAGTGAGGCCGGGTATCAGATTAACAAGGCTCCAGGCAGCGCGCCAGACAGCGCATTAGCACACATATGCGAGCGAGGATTTTCCCCCCTCTCTTCCCTTGTCCCGGGCCAGCTTTTGGCCCAGTCGCACAGCAGCAATCGGGGCTCCGCCGGCTCTCCAAGAGAGGCCATGAAAGCTTCCTTGTGTCCCACGCTCCCTGTCTGCCTGTCTGCCTCCTTTCCCCTCTTTCCCTTCTCTCTCTTGTATGATTATGTGCTCTCTCTCTCTCTCTCTCTCTCTGTTCCTCTCTCTCTCTCCCTCTCCCCCTCTCTCTGTCCTCATACCAGCCCCAGCTCCCTCCCCTCTTTTTGGACCTGTTTTACAGCCTCTCGTTTGCCACAGAAAATTATCTGAATCCCTGAGATTTAGCTGTATGGGGGTAATTGGAAACATGGGATTCCTCTCTGATTCCACAATGAGAATAGTTTTAGGGTTACAAACACTGCCTATCACCCATTTTTGTTGGGAGTGAACTGGTATTTACTCACACAGTGTGTTCTCTGACACAGATACGAACAGCCAAAGTGTGATGGCAATGCCAGAGCCCACCCCACAAAACCTAAGGACCATTATCGGAGCAGACATCTCCAAGGTAAGTCTCCAAAGACTTGGCTGCGTCTCTGTTTTCCCTCTCTATTCAGAACACACGGTGAAGTTCTTCAGCAGCCGGCCTCCAACTGCAGCCTCTGATTCCGCAGTTGTGATAACAGCGCGAGTGTGTGTGTGTGTGTGTGTTTGTTGGTATCATTAGCACCGTTGGTCCAGGAAATGCTTGATAAAGGCTTGAGGATTCCCAGATACTGCCCCTCACTGGCCAGTGAGCGAGGAGACAGAGACGGATCAGGCGGGGGGTATAATCTCTGGCTGACATGGGGAGATGGAAGATAGTGGGGTGATAGGGACGGAGGAGAAACAGCATGGGGGAGAGGTGGAGATAATGATGGATAATAGGATGCCAGGGACAGGTAGTGATAGATTGATTGACATGTGTAGATAGCTAAACAGAGGGGGGGGGAGGGGGGGAGTGATCTTAGTTACAGGTGGGATTGACTGTTTGTTGTAAGGAGGATACTGGTTTGTAAAGATTTGCTGCTTCAAATAGTTACAGAAATTGCAGAATCAAAATGTCAATGACAGCCTTGTAATGTTGAAATATCCAAGTGGGATTTGCAGCAACAGGGTGTGAGAGGGACACCGCTTGAGATGGATGAACGGGTCACAGGTCATGCAAGGCTGAGGCAGATTTAGAGAAACAATAATGCAAAACTGCCTAATCTCACGATCAGGTTTAACAGGCCGCTTTCAGTAAAGCCGGCTGGCACGGATCTCACAATTAGGAAGGCTGTTGTGCGAGTCCAGCTCTCTTAAAGCGCACTCTTGCAGGAGATGGTCGATCAAAGCGAATCGAGTTAAACGCTCTCATCATAAAACAAACGATAGGCAAAGAGGGATAGCCTTATTGCTTTCAGGTGCTGTGTACAACAGAATCGAGGTTTGAAGCTGAAAGGTGCTTGGCAAGTTTGCTGTCTTTAGCTGTGTTTTTTTTTTTTTTTTTTTTTTTTTTTTGGCGGTTTGGTAAACATGTTAATAATCCAGCAGCATGTGAACAGAGCTCCCACTGTTCCCATCCCATCCACAACTGTTTATGTAACAGCGAGCCGGGCCAGGACTGTGCTTCTCTGCTCGCAGGTGCTGGATTTAGCTGAGCCGGTCCAGAGAGCAGCAGAGCGGCACTGTGTTCCCGCTGAGGCAGCAAGGACACTTGGACAGTGTATATCAAACAGCGGGACAGACAGTCACAGATGAATGCTCCTAACACCAACAAATCTTAGTCATCTTTGCCTTCCAGCGGCTTCGACATTGTATATTGAGCCTAAGATATTGAGCGCGAATGATTACAGTGTGTAGCTGCCGGCAGAGAGCGTGAGGAGGTGGTGATGGAGTGAAAAAACAGGACGATCCCAGGAGAGCGACCTCAAGCCCAACCAAACACCTCCTAAACACACAGTGGTAGGATAGAAAAAAAAGTATACTTATTCAATCACGCAGGCCCTCCCCCCAATACACACACACACATAGACACACAGACTCCAATCTAAACCTGTCAGAGAAACCTGTACCCTATCAGCCCACTCTCCCATTCTAAAATATGCCGGGACAGAGAGTCCGAAAAACGCAGCATCTTGTTTTTCTTTATGAGCTATTGCGTCAATGGCTGTAAACCCCGTTAGTGTATAAACCTGGGATAATTATAAATGTTGCCTTCACATCGCGGCAGCCCGCTTGCTGTTGAAGCGCTGGTGTTGAGAGGTTTATGGGGCGAGATGCGAGAAGGGAGCCACTTGCACTGAAAGGGGCGAGAGGGGAAAAGCGGCGCGTTTGGCCGGCTTCCTCCCCGAGAGCGGCACCATGGGATCGCAGCGGGGCAGGCATTGGGAGCTGCGGCTGTGAGTGCTGACAGCGCTCTGACCCATGTGGCTCCATAGAATAACACTGCCTTCTTATTGACACTAACACGTACACACGCACACGCAAACATGCACTCACTGGCCGACTATTTACAGTACACAGACGGCAGATATACGAGGGCATAATGAATAGTGGTGGCAGATCTTAGCTTTTCAACAAGAAAAAATCAAATCATTTGTGGTTCTCATGGACAGCAGCTCAACTTTACCTACTCTGATTCCGTCCCACATCTGTCAAAGTCTGGCATTACATAATTATAATCATTAAGGAATAAGGCAGCAGCCATTTACTGCTTTTAGCCTGCGACTGAACGGAAAATGGCCAGACTCAATTTCCTTTGAATGACAGCAGGAACATTTGTGTCCTGCCCCTCAGCTAAATGTTGTCCAGACGGACAGAAGTTAATCTGTCCCACCCACACAAAAACCCTCAGCTGCCAAGAGGAAGGGACCGGAGCCTCACCTGATGGCTTCCCATTTGTATGGACTGGAGGCTCATTCAGATTCCTGCAGCACTACAGAGAGGACATTTACTCTGCATGAAAAACACTAAGTCTCAACTGCGCACCACAAATCTCTCTTCAGCGAGTAGCCAGATAAAAACACTTTGCCTTCTGAAGGTGCAATTGTGTGAGCGTCTAGACTAATACAGCGAAAGAGGCCCCGCAAGGCACCAGTGTAGCCATTAACAGGTGGGTCAGATATTTTATTGGGCCCGGGCCAGGGAGGGCCTGCTAAAACTTAAATGCAAGTCTCCTCAGCCAGAGCAGAGCATGTAAAGGAGCGTATGTAACAGTTTAGACATGTGAGTCTCTCGACCCTTGGCTCGGCGCAGGCTGATAAAGCCCTGCGCTACTTGGGAAAAGGTGGAACGGAGGCTGGGCGCTGGGTGTTTACCCCAATGCTGGTCGCCACCTGTTAGAGAAGGGCAAAGCATGCTATTATCTCCAGCTCGGGAGAATCTGGCCCCGCAGGCCTGGGCCATAAAAAGAGCAGCAAACCCTGGAGAATTTCTGCTCCACAGGCGGAGTTGCAGGAGGACGACTGACTGTGAGAAAGCAGAGGAGAGCTGGGAGAGGAATCCAGGAATCTCTTGGGCCTCTGTAGCCTTCAGCTCTTCCAGAACAACCTTGGCCCCCTCACTCTTAAAACTATATGGCCTAACACACAATTACTATCATTAGGGTCATTCCGCTTCAGTTGTCCTTCATGTTCGTTTTTTTTTGTTTTTTTTCCCCCCAACATTCTGCATGTGACACTCGCTATTAGAGGCGCTTCGCTGTTGGTTTTGGTATTAAATGACAGATGTTACCATATACAGTTGTATCGGCATTTCATTGAAATGTGTCGAAATTTCAAATCATTTTGACACATTTCAACACTTCAAATCACAAGAACTCCACCCACCACGCACTGAAGATCAGGTGAAGATGTGTCTGTCAGTCTCTAGGCACACACTGTCTACGTGTGACACTGTGGGGTCGAATCTGACTCGTGTCACCGCTTCTCTTTCTCCAGTCTTGCCTGTCTCGCTCCACTGCACACTATTAAATCAGAAAAGCCTTGAAAATAATACGAAAAAAAAAATGGTGTGTCTGTCAGAACTGAGGTTTGGTCCACTCGATGTCTCAGGTGATGTCTTAGGCTTTAGGGCCCCTTGTCCATACAGTAACTCCTTCAGTGCCTGCAGCTGTCAAAACCTTGACACTCCGCCTGGGGGCCTCTGGGATGATTGGCAGGTATCCTCTTCCTTTTCCAGATGAGGGGAGGTCTGACACTTTATGAAAGGGAGTAAAAGACAACTGTGACAGTCTCGTTTGGTTTTATTTTCTCCTCTGCCGTCTTTATGTGCTACTCACGTTAAAACTACACTGCCTGTTATTTGACGTCCCTCCCCAGACATTTATTGGGCCACCTATGACGGCAGCATTCCACGTTGTTGTAATGCTGTTGACTGGAAGGGGGGGCGGGGTATAATTTTTTCCATGTTTGAGTTTGCTGACATATATATTTACTTCCATATCAACCCCCATAACGCACGCACGCACGCACGCACGCACTCTTTCAGCTATCTGTGTTTTACTTTCCAGGCTGTCCCGGGGCAAAGAAAACGGAGTTCTTGACAAGCGTGCTTGACGCGCTGTCGACAGACATGGTGCACGCTGTCACAGATCCAGCATCCGCCGGCAGGTATGATGCTCGGTTCAGTTTTCGATTACTGACGCCGATCAGTGGCGTCTAATCATGTGCCATGGAGGCCCAAAAGTATGCAGGTTTTCATTTCATTGATTAGATCCTGGTTGGAATGAAAACCTGCATAATCTTGGGCTTCCATGACACACGATTGGACTCCGCTGACAGATTATGGATAGATGGACAAATGGAGGGGTAGATGACCAGCTGACAGACTGACTGATGGACTGACTGACTGATCTCTGTCATTCAGGATGGCTGAGCCGGACCCCAGCCACACCCTGGAGGAGCGGGTGGTCCACTGGTACTTCAGTCAGCTGGACAAGAACTCCAGTGGCGACATCGGCAAGAAGGAGATCAAGCCCTTCAAACGCTTCCTGCGCAAGAAGTCCAAGCCTAAGAAGTGCGTGAAGAAGTTTGTGGAGTACTGCGACATCAGCAACGACAAAGCGCTGTCCCTGCAGGAGCTGATGGGCTGCCTGGGGGTCACCAAGGAAGAAGGTGAGCCGGACAACACTCTCCCCTATGTCTGAAAGCATTGTCCCACGCCGAATGAGCCTTCAAACTTACACTGTAAACGTTTGCAGTGTCCACTTGTGGACAGAAAAGTGGACGGGTAAGATGTAATCAGTATGGCAAAAGTTCCAGGCAGACAGTCAGAGGGTAAATTGGAACTAGTGCTATATGATTTTCACCAATCAAATTCTCTACTTTTTGAAGGCGGTCTTACAGTTTGAGCTTACCTGTAGAATGCTTACATAATATGGTTGTTGAGGTTTATGTCACTTTTCTGTTCCACAGGGGCCAAGACAGGAGAAGGCACAACTTCCAGTAAACAGGTAAGTAAACATCCCACCATCCACCTACCCGCATTGGACATTAATGGTCATATGAGAGGTCAATGGCACAGCTATGGTTATCAGTCTGACTGTCATGTGAATTTATCTCTGTTATCATGAACTGAGGCATGCAATATACAGGCATTGAAAAACAGTGAAAATCAGTAATAAAAACAACTGCAATCAAACAATAACACGCTTAAAATAGATGCCAATTTCATTCCCTCTTCTCAGAATCCGTCAAAGAAGCAAGGCTAAGCCAACAACTGAGATTTCCCCTCCCCCCTTTGGAGATTCTGCCCTCACCAATCGGCAATAATGGAAACCATAGTATTTGCACTTTGTACTTTAAGAAAAAAAAATGTAAATTCACTTTGTAGAGATAAGGTATTTAAACAGACTGCTGAATCTGTGAATGATGTAGTTAGCTTTTTATGTCCTGACAAACAAAAATTATTTAACACATACAATGTATGTGTCCTTTGTGTGTCTAAAAAGTATACTTTTCAGAGTTGTACAAGTTTTCATGTGTGATGTTGCATTTTGTGCCCCTCCCCCCGATGTACTGTTCCTCTCATTGTTGTCGATGTTAATGCAGATGTATGGATAGTTCGCTACACGGCTACAATAACTTAGATCATACCATTTCTCATGTACTGACCTATAGCATCTCTTCCTGAGCTTTGTACAGCAGTTTGCAAGAATGTTTTAAACATACATCATAAAAAAAAGTCCTACTTGTTCACATGTATTCATGTTTATTAGAAATAAAGAACTCTTTTATACATCTTTGTGCTCTGTGGGTCTGCCAGTCTTAATGTGTCTAAGAAGGTTAAATAGGTCAGCGACAGCCCTTAGTTTCTCTCTAATCCAATTAGTCCTCTATGATGTTTGCCTTCTCGCTATATAAACCTTGTAATGTTTTTGCCGTTTTGTGTTTTCTTGCTGTGTCTTTAATAAAACACCTTGTTGACACAGTCTTTAGGAGCCAAGTATTAGTCATACATAGCAAAGGTTGTGTATCATCCCATTTTCAGACAGCTTGCCAATTCCCCCAAGGCAACGTTTTGGAATTGGAAAACGGTTGGTACTTATTTCTGTTCTCTTCACAGATTTCATAGCCCAGGTAGACTGAAGACAGATAAATGGACCAGTCTAGTATGTGTATAGCATGTGTGTGTGTTAAAGCGAGTCATATGAGCCTGTGTGTGTGAACATGTACATGTGTATGTGCATAACGTATACTTACATGTAGACAGTAAATGTGCATGTCTAAGTATCGATGAAGTTTGAATGGATTCTTTCTTAATGGAGAACATTCGGCTCTGGGCATTACAGTACTGTACATTGTTCCAGCATGATTACGCCGGGTCTGCTAAGTGGTAAACCATGACTTTTCACACAGAAAGTCCCCTATAGGGCTGAGGGAATGACCTGAGACTGACCTGCTCACTCAGGCTTAGCCTCTAATTTATGATTAACACATTGGTCTCCCTTCTGTGATATAATCCAGCCCCATGGTCTGGTTTTAACACCCCAGGGGAACACGGAGGGGAGATTATGAACTGTCAGCTCTAAAATGGTGGATTAGGGATGGAAAACTTATGCCCTCCTCACAGCACTTTCTCCATCCACAGCCGGGCAATGGGACAGTTAAATCTAAAGGATGCAACAAGTCCTAAATCAATAGGGATATATGTGGTTTATTTTATCTAAAAGAAAAATCATCATGCATAATGATCATAATTCATAAATAATAAAGAATCCATTCATAATGAGGTTCTGTCTATGCATCTGCAATCATTCGGTGTACCGTATTTGTTGCAAAAGCACAGTGTCCTAATTATAAACCCACAAATCAGCTCCATCTTTTTGCAACATTCCTAATTTCCATCCATGTTCCCCTGGCCTAAATCCCTCTGAAGGTGATGTTAGCACCATGCCCAGAACAACATTTGCTTTTCCCAAACAGCCGTGTAATCTGTTAATGTGGCTGTGTGCTGGTTAGAGTTGTAGCAGTGCAGAGGCTCGACCAGACTGCTACTTTCCTGATCCCACAAACCCACCAAACCTGCACCCAAAACCTCTAGCCAACCCCTTGACTGCTATCAACCCAAGTCACCCCTGCCGATACTCTAACCTCCTTAGCCTACTTTAACCAACGTTAAAGCCTTGCCATGTGTGATTTCTATTCCCCCGGGCCGAGATGCACGTAAACACCTTTTACGATTTGGCCGGACGTCAAGGCAAGGTTTTCCTAATACGTTCCCCCGATGGGTTGGACTCGGGCCCGAAGTGATGGAGTAGCTCAAGAAACGCGTCCAAACCTTTTGGCCCCATCGCCAAGACCGTCTCACCATGGCAGAGTCCTCCCCCCCTCTCCTGTTCCCCCCCCTCCCGCCTCCCACTTCTCCCACTCACACATGCACAAACACACCCCCCGAGCACAGAGATACCATTGAGCGGGATTTGTGGGCACAGTTTGTGTGCTTTAATGGGCAAGAGGAGGCACCCGATCCCACCACTGGCAGGCCCCGCGGGCTGTGGACTCATGAAGAAATTACTGTCAGAAGCCATCAGGGCTTTAATAGCCTCTGGCCCAGTCGCGGCTTCCCCCCGGGCCCTCGGAGGGGCGCTGGTCTGTGGGTAAACAGTGTGAGGACGGCCTGCACCCTGGGACCCTCTCTTACTGCTTCCCCCTGGCGCGGCCCAAACACCCCAGCGGTCCGGCCAGCACCGCAGGACACCGCCAGTCATTACACTCGAGCACATTAATTGCTAGAGGAGGTGTGACTTTTAACGGAGGGGGTGAAAAAGAAAAACAAGCAGTGTTAAGTGTTGTACGAAACGAGGCCCAGTCTCACAAGGAGCCCTTTCACAAAGTTTGTCTCTCCCCTCAAATGATTTTATTTGTTGAGGGTGACTTCATGCAAACACGACCGGACCATTTTGCTAACCACAGAGTATGTGATCAATGGTTTTGTTTGGAACGGCCAAGAGGCACGGAGAAGGAATGCTGCACTTTCTCCTGAGTGTGCACTCGCCGTCCGTCGCCTCTTTACTTCATCTATCGGTTACGGCCTTTACAGCTGAAGTTTTCCTTCTCAGTGCATCGAACACATAGGAGCACTGCTGCTGTTTCTGTCTAGATCGCTGCACATTTCTGTAAAGTTATATTGTCCTTGGTTGAGATGGACACAAACAGAATCCGAAGTCTCTGCCAAGCAGTTAACACAGCAAGATAAAATGCTATGCCGAGTGTCGAGAGTGTCGACAGAAAACTGGATGGGACGTCTTTCTGTGCTTGTAGGGTGAATTGTGCAGCTTTTTTCATTTATGTCTTCCAGCTGAATGGGGTGGCTGCCAAGTTCAGGATCTGGCCTGACATCAGAATTTCCCAGGGTGATAAAGAGACTCTTGTTTGAATCACTGTTAATAGACAGTGGGAGAAAAAAAACTGTGATACACAGAGAGTGATATGGGCAATTAGAGGAGAAATTTCCAGTAGACAAGAGGCAATGTTCTGTATATATACATAGCCTTCACGCCTACACTCACCAAACACCCACCAATCACACACACACACACACACACACACACACACACACACACACACACACACACACACACACAATTCATGACATATGGTAAAGCCATTGTAGGTTTTCAAGATATTTGTAACCCACCTGCTAAATCGCCCTCTGTCCCCCATGTGATTTCAATAGCTTAATTCATGCCAAGGGTTTACAGCTACTGTTTAATGAAAATATGTTTTGAATGCTTGCAAAGTATAAAATTCAATAGCCATTCAGAATTTCTCACCTTTGAGAACTTTGATTATGCTAAACAGCTTTAAATTCTTTGCGATGCATCATTAATGCACTATAGTACTATAATAATATGAATACAGGAATATAGTATGGTACATATGGGACGCTGAGTCTTCAGAAGCTTACTGTAATGTATTCTGTGTCTACCAGACTTCCACAGCCTCATCCCCCCAAAGCAGCCCTTCAGATTTGGGCATAACAATATTTGCTTTCATTCTTGAATATTTGGGGGGATTAAAACCTCTGGGCCTGGGAGCAACGGGGAGGGGTACTTGTCCTTTAATCTCGTTCACACAGTGTCCACCTATGGCATGGCGGTATCCCATTTGAGCCTGACCAGGGCGAGAGAGAGGGAGAGCCCAGAGGAAGGGGCAATGATGGGAGAGAGAGAGAGAGAGAGAGAGAGAGAAAGAGAGAGAGAAAGAGAGAGAGAGAAAGGGAGAGGGGCTATGGGGGGTACTGGAGGTATGAGAGGGGGGTGCTGGTGGGCGGGCGGGCTGTCGGGGCGGCCCAGGCCTAAACTCAGGGGATTAACGGGGTGACTTCTCCTCTGGAATGTTCCACTGACAGCCAAGACCCGCCCACCCACAGCTGCCTACCACAGACAGGTGCACGGCTGAGGCGAGGGGGGGGGGGGTGGGGGGTGGGACGGGGTGGCTGAGCCGGTGAACGCAGCGGAGGAGGAAAACAAACCTCCATACTCAGGCACGGACCGGCGAGTATATCAATAAACAATTTGGCCTCTCCGGAGCGTTTCAAAGCAAACAGTCCGTCAACCTGTTGAAGGCGGGCGGGGCCGTCCCAGAGATTAGCCTATAGCACCTGAAGAGAGGCCTCTGTCTGCACATCAGTCCTAAAAAAGATCATTGTAGAGAAAGATTGTTGTAAACAGTAGCGGCAATCCACAATCTGCATACAGCCTTGGGGTATACACACCTCAGAGACAGACCATAATTTAGACCACTGAGTAAAAATGCTCACGGTTGCCTTCCAAAGGAGATTTATTCATAGTCAGTTGGTCTGGTAAATGTGGAAACCCAACATTGCCTCTCTGCTGTACATCAATCATACAGATCAACTTTACACACAAACGCCTCTGTTGATCCAGTCTTCATACAAGAACAATGCCTGTGTATCTCGGTCCAGCCATTTAATCAGCGTGCTGTATACAAAGCAGACATGGCAGCATTCAGTAACACACACCAGTAGGTGAATTCATTTGTCCTGCCATAATTTATGTTTGGGAATGTACAAGAGCTTGCCCATGCTTGCGGTGCAATGTTAAGTATTACTTTGCAGAAAAGGGAGACAAAGGATTAATTTTCTCCACTATTATTGCTGTGTTACATTAAGTCCCTATTGGTAAACCCGCCATGGTCTTAGTAACATCCTCAGGTTGTGTCAAGTAGCTACAAAGGACAATAAACACTGCTGCTGATCTACAACAATCCCATGTTCAGAGGCAAAGAAAAATCCCTCACACGTTTCCCTTTGAAGCCGGTGAGATTCCTGTAGGTAGTGTGAGTGTGATTGTGCTTCTAAGATGTTTGATTGATAGAGGGTCTGTGAAATCTGACTCTTTGTTTTGCTCTCCCTTTGGTGACCTGCCCTGTCATGTCTCCCCTGTTTTGAGAAGCAGGTAGTCTATCCAAACATCAGGTGAACACCGGGGGACAACACAGCGCTCGGGTTCGGGGACTTCAGTCTCAGAGGGGTTAAAGGTGACGGGCCAAGGTCACTGTGGGATCCAGGTGGACGCTCTGCAGTTATGAGGCATCAGGGTTACTGACTTCTGGACTCTGAGTTAAAGGAGCGAACAAACTGGAGAGGGAAATATAAAAGATTTCCACTCCTGTGTAATTGATAGAAGCAAGTCCAATATCTGGAAAATATGCACATTTGCACATCACATATATTGCTGTAAATTCACATACCTGCTTCTTCAGTTTTCACATATCCCTCTCATTGTTATATTCTAACAGTTCCACTATTTCATACTGAAAATACTGATGTTTATAGCATTATGTTTATACATACTTATTTTTATATATAGCACATATTTCAAATGTAATAATTCATATTTAAGCAAGCAATCATGACTGCTAGTAACATCTGTAAGTAACAACTGTAAATAACTCTGTGTAACAACTGTAAAACAACTGTAAATCATGTTAGTAATCCATACTCTTTCCCATACTTCCCACACATACAGTCCACTTAAAGTGTTGAAATTGTCAGTAGCATATGATTATATAGCACCATAATGTTTATATTCTATGTTTTATTGCATATTTTATATTCTATTTTTTTCGATTGCATTCTTTTTTCTTTTTCCCTGCTGAATCCTATTACTTTTGCTGATGCACTGATCTAATTTCCCCACGTGAATCAAGTAAAGTATCACCTTACATCACATTTTTAACACCTAAACTCGTCAGATAGGAAACAATAGGAAATGAAAAGATCTCGACTCCTGGATGTAACTCAACACTCCGAAACAGAGGCTACCTCAAACCTATGGTGCCTCGCAGTCTTCGCAATTATACAGGATGGATTTTCAGTTGGCCGCAGTAGTGAGGAAGATGGTGTTGACAAAGCAGGTGTGTCTCTGCCACCCCACCATCCAGGCTGTTTTGGGCAGATCATGCAGGCATGTGTGCAGACCACCAGGCAGGGCTTTGTACTTTCCCTGGATGAGTCTCTCTTCCACCCACTCGCTGTCTGTCTGATTGCTGAGCTATGGCTTTAAACAAGTCCAGGACAATGTAGCTCCTCATGGCATAACTCTCCTCCGGTTACTGACTGTACATAACCAGAGCAGCACAGAGATAGATGAATAGACCGCTGAAGGAGTAGCTGTGGAAGTCCTCAAGATTTAGAGGTTGGAGAACAAACAAAGACGAACAACCAGGCTAAACGCTTCCTAAACAACGGGCAGGCCAGCAGTAAACAGATCTCATGCTTCATTCCGTCATTAATTCTCCATACTCTGACAGTGGAAACATTGCAGGCTGTATTTGTAATTGCAGTATGGTGCCCTCTACTGAAATGCTATCACCCCACTTCTTTGTTAAATTAACAATTTATTGGACTGAGGATTTTTTTTCCACTACAAATCAAACTCTTCAAAAGCATAATGTGAATTTACCCAAACTCTAGACGGTCAAATAAATTCTGAATTGAATATTTAAGGGTAAGACACTGAGATACATGAGGAACAGGTCCGTTTCCCTGACCCAGCGAACATAACTCCTACTCTAAGCTGCAGCTCCGGCCTTCCTGTGTGCCCCCCCCCCCCCCCCCCCTCCCCCTCCCCTTCTGCCTCTGCATATGGTTCTCATGCTGCTCTAATCTTTTTCCCTCATTTTTTTCAATGGTGAATAAGGTGATTTAATGAATTATTAGATCTGCCGAATCCAGCAAAGCTACAAATCATGAAGGCCTCATGGTCACATTGTTCAAACTTGGTGAGCAGTCAGCCGCTGTAATCCGCGCTGAAAAGCCCCTGAAAGAGGCTCTTGTTGCCGCCCTCCCTCCCCTCCACAGGCTGGAAAACGTTAGAAGTCAGGTTATGTGAATGTCCACTGTCAGAGGGCTGCTTAAATGGCATTAGTTTTGAATGTCTGTATCAGAGCCCGCTGATCTGGCAAAGACCCGCCATTCTGCAGAACCTGCCTCACAGACAGAGGGACTGGGGCTAGGTGGAGAGACACAGTGTTACTAGCACTGTCGATAAGGTTACTTTCAAAATGCAACCGATTACAGATTACTGATTACCTGCATGTAATCAGTATTGCAATGCATAGGACTACTAAAACCTAGTAATGTTATTTAATTGGCTTCAGTTACTTTTGGGTTCCTTCGTCTCCTACATTCATGAAAATTAAAAATATTTTATTCAAGTTTACAGACTTAAAATGTATTTACAACCAGTATCAAACATTATTTCATGGTGTGTAATGTTTTATTATATTTATTTATAGCACATTTTTATGTAATTTTGATATATATAATCTCAATAAAAAAAATTTCAAAAAACACTTTTTCCCTTCAAGACGTTTGTTGAGAAAATCAACCATCTACTTCCTCAAAAAGTATCTGCAATGTGATTACTGGGATTTTTGCAGTTAATGAAAGTGATTAATTACCATTTTTGTAATCATATTACTGTAACCCTACAACATGTAATCCATTACTGCCCAGCCCTGGTTGCTAGGCACCGCCACTCAGACTGAGACGTGCAGAGGTGTGGCGAGGTGATGACATGTCCCTTTAAAGGTGGACGGCGGATGTCAACAAATGGCAAAGCATGTTATGACAAATTAGACAAGGCGACTGTGACAATATCATGGCTTGATGATTGCACACAAAGCGCTTCTTTGAGAGCATTTTTTTTCCCCCTTCACTTGGCAGGGGATTCAGTCACATCCTTTCAGAGTGGGTCCTGGGGAGCCACTGACACCCCGACCCACAACCACCCATCACCCTCCACCCCCATCTCTCCCATGCCCCACCGCCACCATCCCTATCAAAGGCTTAGCGTGATCTGCAGACAGACGAAGGGGAAAATGTGATTTTGAAAAAAAAAAAAAAAATGAAGAAAGGAAAAAAAAATATGCAAGAAGTCAGTGAAGTGTAAGGGAATGGAGAATAGCACTGAGCTCATAAGGCCAAGAGAGTGTCAATGGAATCAGCCCATTATGAATGAAACAAAAAGCCTGTTTCATCCCATAATTCGATGCATTTCATGGAGTACAGCACACAAAGCTGAGAGAAAGAGAAATCCTACTGTCAAAGAAAAGGGGGTTATGCACAGTTTGCTCAGGGTTGGATGAGTTTCTCACCCTGTCTTACAGCATTTCTAATTCAAAAGCAACGCAAAAAAGTAGACTATGCAAAAAAGAATGAGGACTTTTAAAAATGCGGCGCTGATTCCTGAGGTAACCGGGAAAAACACAAGAAAGGGCGGGAGGCGGAGGAGGAGGAGGGGTGATGAGGTCGATGGTGACGATGAAAGGTGTGCTGTTGAAGGAGACAGCATCCAAGATGTCAAAGCAAACAGGACGAAGCAGGGGAGCCACAGGTGTGCAGTCTGCTTGCCTGACTGCAGACAGGCTGCGGCACAGACCGCCCTTAAGCGCCCAACACGCATACCATACAGCCATGTGCCCTGCAGGACTCCCCCAGACTGGCCCGCTCAGTCCACCTGGCTGGGAAAAATACCCACCGAATCCTTTTTGTGGAGTTCAACACCCTAAAAACATCATTACAGGAGTGAGAAAAAAATGTGATGGGGTCTTAGTCCATCAACCCCGAAATGGTGAACTATGGTGGTGAATATGGTGAAGGGATTAAACTATGGTGATGGGATTAAAAATTAAACATATTTTGTATTGTTTTGTCTCTTGCAAAGGCTCAATCAGGAATAGGGCATAGCTATTTTTGCAATTCTGAGCACTGAACATATGCAGTTCTGATACGTCATAAATTATCGTATGAGCACCAACATTTTACTACTCTCTTGTGTCAGCAGAGTAAATCAACTGCTCATATTCATTCTGACATAGTGAAGAACAGACTGTATAAACTTATAACTGTTCAAATTCGCCATTATGACCTTAGGGAGTCAGCGTGAGTCCAAACCACTATATATATTGCAGCAGAAGCAATGTAAATTGTCTTTTCCGGTGAGACCCACACATGCGCCGGGTTAATTAAACCTGCAATTGACCTGCCATCGGTCTCACAGTCTCATCCATGACTGAAGTCTTCTGTTCCTAAACCCGGGTTGACTTTTCCCCGAGGCCTTCGGAGTCCGATCCAGCTCCGTACTTTAGAGCCTGTTCTCTGCTTCTACAATGGCTACAAATGAAAAAGCCTGTGATTTCTGTCCTTCTCTCTCACACTCGCTCTCTTTCTCACAGCCACGCCGCGGCTCGCCCCCTCCCTTCCCTCTGAGGATAAGCTGTGGTTGGGCCCTGACATCCCAGGTAATTTACTAAGTCAACACAGAGTGAAGAGGGCCCGTGTGCTGCAGAGAAAGCCCCTCTGTGCAGCAGCCTCGCTCCCTGAGGAGACATGGCACACCACAGCACACCGCTGCCACGCTGGGAATCACATCCAGAGAGAGAGAGGGAGAGGAGGGAGAAGGTAAAGAGAGTTAGGCGAGAGAATAACAGTAATTAAAAGTCATGATACAAATAATAATAAAAGTATACTGTAAATACAAAATGAGTAAGTGAAATAAATGAATAAACAAATAAACCAAACAAACAAGCAATGCATGCTGGGATAGGCTCCAGGTAGGTATAGAAGCAGGTATGGATGGATGGATGGATGGATAAATAATAGATTACAATGGAAAATTAGTAACAATGCCAATAAATCCAGCAGAAACAAATACACAAAAAAAGATGTTACTTATACTTTATCAGTTTTGTTATTCTGGTTTACTCAATTTGTTCACCCTATTAACAATGTATATTGCAAAATGATGGTTAAAGGAAAATAATAAAATAGGTCACAAAAATAAGTAGAAGTAATAATAAAATATGAAAATGAAGTTGGATGGTCTAGCATGAAGCTCCCTTCCTGTTTGTGCATCTTTGCCATCAGCATCTTGTGTCACAGCCAGAGAGTTACAATCAGCAAAATTCTGTCATACAAGGATAATGTAGGCAATTGAAATATGCTGTGTGTAAATTTTGGAGATTAAGACAATTTCGTTGGAGAAATAAAAAAAAAATGGTGCTATTGCAAGGTTGGCCTGATGGTGACATTATCTGTCACAGTTTGGGGTCCATCCCAAATATGCATCTGAAATTTTGCATCAAGTGTTCAGGAATTACCCACATGCACATCTTCACCTTCAATTTCATTTGTGCAACAGTTTGGATTTTCATAATTCTGTTTCCTTGTGACTTTAATCCCATGAAAATACAGTCCTGACATTTTTCAGAATGACAACACTTCTATCAATAAGGCACCCAGTAGTCACTCAGTGGTTTGAACGTGACAGTGATGTTAGCCATTGGGCCTTCTCATGAACCAAATATGATCCCAGTTGAAACTGAAACAGTGTTAGAGACTGTATTTTCCACTGCCAATATGAATAGGGGCGACCTAGATGTTAACTCAGAAACATTATGTTAACAGTGATCAGCAGTGACCTTGCTTCTAGGCCAGTGAGATCTTTAATCTTCAAGTATTATTTCATCTGCAATTGGTTAGAGTATGACATGAGAGAAAGTTCAAGAATTGTTATTTTCATAAGGTTTCACTTTAGTTTCCCCGATGTTTACAACTGCATTTCAGGCATTTAACTGATGCTGATATCCAGAGCAACATATCAACAAATGAGTGCAACAACAGAATAAGCTTAAAGGCAGTGTAAAATGTTCACTTTAATCTAGCCTGCAGACTTCTCAGTAGATCAAATAAGAGTGTTTTTCATGTTGAGGGCAATGTTACAGTAAGATGATAGGTTGGACGCTCTTATGCCACTTTTGAATGAGGGGAAAGCTGTTCTAAATATGGATTATTAAATATTATATAAAAAATGTATAGTACAAACAAAAGTTTTCAACCATTGGTACCAGTAAAATATCACTAATGGATAAATCCCAGAGGATTTTTAAGTGAAGGAAACACCCACAATCACATACAAAGAGAGGGAACTGTGCACAAACTTGTAAAGATACAATCATCCCTAACTATATACACTCATACATACATTCACAAATGCTCTTCTTGCACGACACAAAAAACCATGCATGCACACACACATACACACACACACACACACATACACTTAGTCGTTGAGGTGCAGCGCTCCACTCTCTCTGCAGGCTGCTCCTTGTAAAGGGGCCTTGGTAATCACTATGTTTGCTTTCCCATTAGCCCGCTCTTCAGATGTGAGGGCGACCAGGGCCCGTTCCCTCCCCGAGGAGAGCTTTTCACTCCTCTCCAACAGGCATTATGAAGAATTAGCCACATAAACACCTGCAATGGAGAGAGTCACTGAAACATGCTGAACAGACACACACCTCTGGGAGAAGCAGATCGTCCTACCAACAGCACAGCGCTCCTTCTGGATGTGAAGCCATTGTTGGCGGATTCATGCTGTAGAGTTGAAAGTCTCTGAATGATTTGCACTCTCCCCTTCTTCAGCTACTACTTAAGTGCCCTTGAGCAAGGCATTTAACCCCCAACTGCTCCAATGCACAGCTGCACAGTTTCCAACAGTAGCAGACTGTGGCTGTGCTGGGCAGCTCCCAGGTGTGAATGTGTGTAACTGTGTGAATGTGAAGCAAAGTGGTGCTGAAAAAGAGCATGCATGCTCAGCAATATCCTTCCCTAGATAAATAAATGTAAAAAAAAAAAAAGAGTCGCTTGTCTGAGAGACTAATGGCGTGGGATCATTTTGTCCCAGGATTCATCTTCAGTTTCAACAGAGCACAAAGAGACTTGTTCTGAATCAATGGCAAAACTCATGCAGGTGTTTACTTTTGATTATTTTTGAAGATAATCCACTTGGGTTTGTCTACGCGTTCGCTAAGGTGAGCGCAGGCGCTTCAGCCACAGTTGTGCACCGTTGCACAACTTGTTGGGCCGCCCTGCTGCAGATGTTCATGTGCAAGAGGTGGATTAGGGGAGATAGAGGCATCTAGGGAGGTGATGGAGCTTTCAACAGCGAGGGCCCTGAGAATTTACTGCCCGGCTCACCGTGGACAGAAGAATGGGCTGCTTCACGGCGAAGAGCGAAGCTTTATACAATGACGGACGATGAGTCAAGAGAAACCCCGTCCTGAACCCAGCGCGGAATGTTTCATTTACAGTCACCCACATGGACACCCCAGCCTGCGCCTCGTCTGCCAAGACACAAGAGGGATGGGGATTTCTCACAATGCAGATAATTCAGAGCTCAAACTTCCCCCCACCACACAAAGGTCTACATGCACTCAGATAGACAGACAGCAAGGCACGACCCACACACCACACACACACACTCTCTCTCTCTCTCCTTCCCACACTCTCTCTCTGTCTCACTGTCTCTCTCTCTATCCTGTGCGAGCAATTTGTCATCTCTAAATGACTCGCCCCAAAGAATCCCAGGCAAAAAACATGGCATGACACCGCTCTTACTGTAATTATTAAAGCTAACATTTGCAGTGTAAGCAAACCAGATTTTCATTCACAATCCCTCCCTTGTGTGTGTATTTTGTTTAGCCCCTGCACCATACAGTTGCACAGGCTTTAAGACAATATTTTGACTGTAGCGCTTATATGAAATGTAATCATTACGGTTGTCAATTAAAGTAAGGTGTTTCAGGGTAGAGGCTGGCCCACGGTTGTCACCTTAAGTCAGAAGTTGTCATGTTGCTGGCTGGGATGGCATCAAACTGGACTGAACCAGAATTACAGGCAGGATGAATGCATATCTTTATGAAAAGGGTAATATTAAAGGATATTGATATTAAAACTCTGATGAATGCCTGGCAAAGACCAGTTGAGGCCGAAACGTTGATGAATAAACCACAAAAGGAGCATCAATCTAGTGCTTAGGTCCCATTTTCTGTATTCATGTTCAAACTCGCCACTGAATGGATCCTGTTCAAGATGATACTAAAAACATCTATGAATCCATACAGGCAGTAAACTGGTTCAAGCCCACCAAATCAAGGTGTGTACTTGATTTTTTCCCCAAGGAAAAAAGCAACAGTCAAGAAACACGGGGCTAAATTATGGCCCTTCTTTCCCATGGATGCTGAGCTGAGTAAAACCCTGTAGTGTTTAGTGTTGGTCAGTGCTGGGAAGGCTCCTCACTGGGCTAGGTCATCTACAAGCCATGGTCATCAATCACAAACAGCGGGGACTGCGTAGCGACGAGCTGGCGAAAGGAGTTGACGGCTTGACACGACTTGGCCTTCGTTGCCTCCTCGAATTCCAAGCCATCGCTGACTGAAAGGATTACTTGCATAATCTAATATTTGGTGGCACAAGAAAGCATTCATGCCTCATTTCGCTAAGTTTTTATTGGCTTTTTGTATGTGATTTAGTTATGTGTGGCTCCCCCTGCTTCCAATCTTGATATTTGTCTTTGCATATCATTATTACCGTTTCATTAGAATTTAAATTTTATTTGCCGAGAGCACCAAAATTTAACCCTTCAGTAAACCTACTCAAAACTACCTCATAGAATCTCATGGACCTCCAAGCAACACAAGCCCCTATTCCCCTATGCCAACCCCTATTCCAAGCTCTCTGTTGTAGGCATGGATATGGCCTCCATGCACATAAACTGATAAAAAAAATCTCTCTCTGTATGTCTAGTAGAGCCAAGTCAGTGCAACTGAGTGATGTAACCACTCAGTGCCACAGGGCATGGGGTGTGTGGCAGGTTGGTGATTTGGACCGGGATCAGTGATACACAATAAACAAGGCTTCTCTTAGCAACTTAGCAAAGCTTAAACACAAACAGGCTTTAAATTGAATTCATGTGGTGCAAATAATTTGTGCTGTCTGAAATTGCAAAGAGCTTTGGGGCTGGGCCTGTCTTAGTCATTTAGGGCTGAAACAATACAGTTTGTCATGGCAAAAGCAGAAATCTCTCACCTGGCTCTTTGCTGTACTCACTCTCATAGACAGAAAGCACACAGAGTAACTAATGTGCTTTTGACAAGGTGTAACAAGATAATGACTTTCCTGACTTGACAGTCTCGCCACATGCTGCAGCCAGTTTTGTCTCTAATGGCGTTACAGACAGATGTTCTCCTTGATTAAAGCCCGGCTCTTTGATTATATTGAGATACTGTATCACTAACACACTCCTGCATCTTTCAGCAGATGAGTGAGAGATGACCGGTCATGATAAACACATGGCACTTTCCTCTTTGTCTTGGCACGGTTGACGACATTATCTGTGATTCATCCTGCGGAGCGGTTTCGCACAGTTTGTGGGAGCGATCAGTCATTCTTCACCTATGCCATCTTCTCCTCGTGCGGCATGAGGGGAAGGAGTTTCTTGCGCAATGACCCACAGCGGTGAGTTTACATAGCTCAGATGCCCAGAGAGATACCCAGGGCCGCTCGCTGTGCATATCCCTGCCACACAAAGAGCTGAGGGGAACTCATCGGCAATAGTGGTTTTAACTGCCGGGGGGATCTCACATGGACTGGACCTCACAAGATCTCCAGCATGCTGTCTGAATGTGGGACAGATTCTATCAGAACATGACCCGTTGCTTTTAACAGTAACTCATTATGTTCCGATTTTGCTTCCATTAACTTTTACTTTACTTTAGTTAAAAACATTACTCCTAACTTGCTACAACACTTTTGCATTACCAAAGTCAAAAATGCTTCATAAATGCTTCTGTTGTTGCAGATGTTGGAATGCAAAGCAAAAAGACTTTGTAGTTAAAGCAGCAACATTCATTACTGCTGCCAGCAAATAACAGTCCATTTCAATAAAGCACAAAGTTGTGGGTAGAGCGAAAAGAGAGAATATGGAGAGGAAATAATGTTGAAAATGTGATGGCCAACCAAATAACAAAAGTAACTAAGTGCTAAGTTACATGATGTGAAAAAATAAATCACTCCCAAGTCACTCTCAAAACTATTGCTCCTCAATTGTTCCGTTATATGAAGATTTCACACACATTTCAAAATCAGGACATAATAATATATGGCAGAGACGTACAATTTTCATTCCGATCAATTGTGGGATGGATTAGCTCTCTATAAAAATATTAATCTGAGTTAGCCCCATTTTTCATCTTTGTCACAAATTGAGAAAGATGAAAAACTCATGCCAAAGCTGCTCTCGCTTGTTTTCCCCCACATCTTTCTCAGAGCGCAGTGATGTTGACATCTCAAGATGGATGGCAACTTTGGTGCATATTATTAGTTCAGGAAATCTGCAAGAACTCTTCTGTTTTTAACACAAAACTTGTGTTGCTCAAACAGCTGGTCACCAGGCCAATCCTTAAGCCTCAAAGAGAGACCAATATTTGAGTTTTCCATATAGTTTCTCTCAAGCAAGGCCGCTATAATACAGGAAGCACTTTCTGTAGTGCAGTAAGTTCTACAATGGCTACAACCAACGTTTAGTTGATTACATCATTAGATGCTGTATACATCCTGGAACATTATTAGCTCATTTCTGGCATCACAAGAATATTGACAAAAATGCACTAGTCTGTTATAATGATGAATTATCATTTTACATGAATGCGTTCATTTAGCTGTATATTAAATATGGAGAAAGCAATTTTACAGATTTGTTGATTAAATCAATTCTTCATTCGATTATTCATAAGCATATGACTACTGGACTCGACTAACAATTCATTGGAAACAGCTATATTCAGTAAACATGTTTATGTGTGTCATTAACTAAATGAGGGTGATGCTTCACAAATTAACAGAGTCAACATGTGGCTGTGAGGGGAGGAGCGGGACGTCGCTCCACAGGGGCTGTTAGCGGCGGTGTACAGGGGTTTCCACGCGGCCCGGAGAGGTGACAGGGTTTCTGTGGTTGGCTCACCACACAGACCTGCTCTGTCCCGACCTGCGGGGCCATGGGCTCCCTGCGTCAGACCTGGCCTTGGAGAGAAGGGCTACATTATGGGGCCTTGGCCCCCGCCACTCCCCTGTAGTTCACAACTTTTTCACCACGAGAAAATGTGAGGGAGAGAGTATTTTTTTCTCCAAAATTTCCCTTTCTAATCATGCGTCTCAGCTCTTGGCTCGAGCCGCTGGGAAACTCAGCACCCAGTCACGTCCAGTAGCACGCCCCTGATATCAGCCACTCCATCAAAATCTATTTGCCATCCAAACACGACGATAAATTAATTCAGAGTTGGAACACTGATTTAAATAGTCGTCTGGCTGTACCTTTTCAAATACCTGCCCTGATATGTGATACGGAGAGGATTTACATAAGTGCTTTGTAGCCCATGTCAGGAGAAATATATGACCAATAAAGGCATTAGAGACCTCTTACCACCCCTACACATGACATCAACCAGCATCTCTCATGTCTTTCTGCCACACTGGAATGGCCCTGATTTTTTTCCCCAACTGCCATAAACATAATGCGAGCTGAACCTTCAGAGAAGATGGGACAAGCAGGGATAGAAGATTTAAGCCATCCTGTAGTAACAGATACAATTTTCCCACAGCCTCCTCAAACCACTCTGACATTTTATAAATGGCTCTGTGTGCTCTGTAGCATGACCTTTGGCTCCCTCCATATTAGGTGTCATGTCCTGGTCAAAGGAGGGCATCATTCAGTATAAAACAAGACTTTAACAATCTGAAAGGCTCTCAAATGGTCATTCTTCAAATATGTGAGGAGTGATGCCGAGGAATTTGCAAACATTCACCGCACATTATCTTGTTACAAACACTCCTAATCCTCACTCTTTCCCTGATAGGAGGGAAAGATAATTGCTCCTCCTCAGATCTGTTTCTCTTATTGTGCTGAGCCCTGTTTTCCAGAATCATTGTACCTTAAATGACAGATAAACTTGATGATTTAATGTTTGTGAGTTGGCTTGCGAGATTAAAATAGAATAAAGTGAAAGTCTGGGTGGAAAGAAAAGGCTTCGAAGTGCTCTTATCTTCCCTGCAGATGCCCTGGACCCCGGCAAAAGTCTGCAAATCATTTGAAGGGACATGCAAGTTGCTAAGGTTGTGGGAAACACCTCAAAAATGAAAGGTACATTTTTACAATGGTCTTTATGATGCACATGGCTCTATGACGGCTCTGGGAAACGGGCCCTGAGTCTTTGTTTGTATAAAATCAAACTATAATCTGGTGCTTTTGATAGATGTTGCTTTTTATTTCAAATGTTTATGGAAATACCCAACAACAGTCTTGTGTGGTCCTGTGTTTAATGAAACACACTCACGTACGCCTCTCACAGCCGTCAGATCACTCGCCAGAACACAAGCCTAACCATGGGCTTTCTGAAGGGGTGAGTACAAGGCAGGAACGGGACAGGACAACTGGGTCTGCTTTGTCTTTAGCGATCATCCCAGTGCTGACGGTGGGGGGTTTGGGACCAGCAGGTAGGTTGGCTGGGGTCAAACCGGAGGATTGCAGGATGGCTCCCGGTGGGTGCGAGGGAGGCTTCGGCTCCCCGGGCCAGCTGTGTTGGTGCTGTCAGCCCCATCCGCCTTCGGTCCATCTCCTCCGGGCCACGTGGAGCTCCCTGAGAGGGCAGATCCAGGAGGATTAGCACACCAGAGGGGGCAGTGGGGGGGTGTTCAGGGGTCAGGCTGGGGTTTTACATTTGATCTACCCTCTAGTACAGATTAATGTGCATGTGCATTATTTGGATTGAACCAGCTTAGAGTGATATGGGCCTCGATTCGTCATCAAGTGCAATTTACTCACACCGCGGCACACACTGGGGATTCTGCCTGTCTGAGGAGCACAAGATCGCCTGAGCCTGGTGCTTTCCCGTTGAGTGCTGCAGGTTGTTTTGGTTTGGGTTGATGGGCGGGGGGTGTTGGGGAGGTGGGGGGTGGGGGGGTTAGCGGTCACAAACCACACACACACACATCGAGTTGTCATCAAGGTTCAGCAGCGGAGAGACCCTTGTGTCTTGGAAGCGGGGTGCTGAAGCGAGACCTTACCTTGTTCCACTTCTGAACAAGGGAAAGGGGGAGTACAGGGCAGAAGGCTCGGGCAGTTGTGTGAGGCCGCGTTTGATGGATGGCGTTTCCGTATGGACAGATGGATTCTAACGCCAGCCTCGGGGCGCGAGCCGTTCTGTCACACTCCACACAGGTGCGCGGGCCCAGAGGTGGAAAAACTGATTCTGCAAATAAAGAGGCCTCTTAAAATCCCACACCTGCAGAGACGCAGAGCCTGCAGCATTTCAGAACTAAACCCATAGCCTCGGGTCATATTCCTATCAGCCAAACCTCCAGCAAAGATTCAAGCCAAAATATCAAAGCACAAGCTCATCTCAGGCCTTATAATGAGCCTTAGGGAAGACTCGATGTCAGATTCAGATGCTGATTAGAAGTGAGGGAAGTTTAGACAAGGCCAGGCTGGGTTGGCGGAGTATGACTTAGTGTTGCAAACTCATTGTGTTTGCTTAGTGGATGTCTCAAGCCACGTCTGCCTGTGTTCCTGTGTGCATGAAGAAACTTGCTCTATCAAAATAGCTGCCCTTCTAAAGGAGGAGAAGAGATTTAGTTTTTTTTTTCTTTCATTCAAATCCTGTCACAGCCGAAAACAGGCTTTTGTGTCTCTGCCACCATCTTGATAAACATACATAAACAGTACAAAGGACAAAGGACAATGGACAAAAAACAACATACAATTTCTTGCAATTCACTATGACAGCAGAACACAACTTCCCTTCAAACTGCTCAACCCCCTTGGTCTATCCCTGCCCAGGCTATCTGACATAGCCTGGATACATGGTATTCACAGGAGCTGGGTTGGACCACACACTTCCTCTCTACATCCTCATACACTCCTGTCTTGAAAAAGTTCAGTTACAATCTGGAGATTTTGCTTGAGCAGAGTTAAACACTGTCTTTGCTCAATGGTGTCCTCCTGGCTACATCTAATGTCTGTCAATTTTGAACAATGCTGCAGAAAGGACATGACAATGTTTTTAAGCAATACATTTCCCAACATTCAATGGTGCTGATTCAATCCTCAAAGACCTTTTGACTTTTACCTTAAAGTGTAAATGGGCAAATATTATTTTCCGGAAACACTGAGATGTGGCTGGTGGCTGAAGTGTGGCTAATGTGACATTCTTAAACAACAATCATTTCATCGAACATGCTGTTCTTCAAGCATTGATACACAAAACAACTCTTTGAGCAACAGTGCCAAAGGAATTGCCCAAACATTGCTGCTTTAACCACATAAAGGAACATATTTTTGCCAGAATAATAGTTTAAAAAAGTTTGGAGTCTGGGAGTAGTTGCCCGACTATACTGTCCAAAAACAACCTTGTGTATTACCACCTTTAGAATTACAATAATAATCTCCAGACAACAGAAATTACTGAATAGTCTTTAATTAGTCTTTAAGAGTAGAGATGACTGCTAGCAAACCATAAGAGACTGTGATACTGTGTGGTCAGTATAAAACTATTCCATCATTTAAATCTGATTAGCATTGGACTAATAAAGTGCTCCTTTTACGATCAGCTGTGGAATTCAGTTTGGTCCCTGGCTTACAGAGCCCACAAAGCAGTATGGGTCTCCCAGGGCTTCTGGACAGGGGGAGTTTAGTGCGATGTCCAAGCCTGACACAGCTCAGACGCCTGTCTCCCTGCCCATGAAAAGATACAGGTCATATGAGACTGCCCATGATAAGTCTCCCTTGTATGGACTTTGACATTTTTATATCCGTGCCTGAAATGTAACCTTTCCAAGGTAAATGATGTCTTTCAGACATATGCCTAGCTACGGTCTGTTTTTCCCCATATGAAACCCAGACAGATATATACACACATAAGTTATCTCAAACTTCTATAAAACACTTGAGTGTGAAGCAGGTGTAAACATATAAACATGATAAATACTTCACATCACATTCACGGGGATTGTGCATGGCACACTGCGCCCCTTGATGAATCTCCTTGGGGTTATATGGGAAAAAGACATTTTCCAAATGGCTCCTCCAGCTTGTCACACAAGAGGAATAGACCATCTCCTGCTCGACATTCTCCATGGCAACTTGGCTGAAACCGACACGTTGCATTCATAGGTAAGGCAATGCTAAATCACTTAATTTGGACTGATTTCTTTATGATTTGCAGGAGTGCAGCATGGAAGCAAGTCTCCCTCACTTGCTGAATAAACAGAAATTTGCTCAGCTCAAATAAAATTTGATGAGGAGATAATTTTGCGAGCATACAGTATGAAAGGTCTCTCTCATCTCCAGGGGCACTGCACTGTGAGAGTGCGGATCAACTGAAAGCCTGGAGAGGCAGTTAAGCACATGGTGGACCACATGATAAAGACAGATATGGCTGATCAGGTCCCCCACTGGCAACAAGCCTCCACATTCCCACAAAACACTGTCTGCTATCCCTTGTCAAAAATCCTTTAAGACACTTGTGCATTCCAAAACGATCCAATAGGACTTCTGAAACGCACAGGACTCAAAAATCCCATTGACTGAATTATAAGCCTCTAACAATCCTATTGGCATGTTCAAAGGGGCTCTGGAAATCCTAAAGGATTGGTCCAAAATTCAATACATTTCCTACTACATTCTTTAAATGATTTTCTTGTTGGATTCCCTAAAGTGAAATATTACCCTTCAAGAGAATTCCTACAATATTATTAGACGTTTCATTCAATATTTGTGGACATGAACAACTCTCAATCAATGCTAGAAACCACAGAAACATCACAGAAACAAGACTCTCATCTGTGATTTCACGAAGAGATAAAACCTGGAGCTGCTCCACTGACAATGAATTAGAAACTGAGATGGTGGATTCATAGAGCGTTTGTCTGAGCTTTTATATTCAAGCAAGTTTTACCAGTTGTGAAGCAGAAAAAAATCCCCATATCCTTGTAGAACCCTGGGCACTGTCACATTGTTTCTTGGATGCAGCTTTGACAGCGGTTTGTTGATGTTCACAAACTTAGTCAGAGGCGTCCAAGAACATCGGCATACCAAGCATGATTTCTGCTTTCGAGTGGATTTTCCCTTTAAGGGCTTTAAGACTTGGGACCGCCTGACCAGCCCGTCATATTATTGCAGTCCCTGATGCATCTCGTTCATGGTGAAGATAGGTTTTTAGATTAGAAATCGCTGAGGGCATTAAATATAAGTCTGGGGTTTCAAAAGAACCAGAGTCCAAATCCACGGGGATGAATTCACTAGAGGCATTTGTTTTAAGAGGAATAGCTATTTAAGAAGCTGCTGATAAAAGACAAATGCATTTCATTGCCAGTACAACTGAGTTGGAAATAAAATCTAATTCCATAATCTCCCTAAATAAATCATGAGTGGAGATAGACATGTGGTGAGTGGCCACATGTTAACATCAGAAAGTAGGTTTCTGTGCTGTAGACGAATGTTCTGTAAGGGATTCTCCATCATGGGTGTGGGTCATTCATTCATTCATTCATTCATTCATTAGGACTGTAACAAATAACTGCTCTGTAGGTTGAAGGTTCCCCCAGTCAACAGCGCTGCAGTGGTCAGAGGTGGCAGAGCGACGGAGGCTCTGTTGTGAGGGACAAGAGGCCACTTTGATCTCTGAAATTCCCTATCTTTGCCTTTGTTGATGACAGAATACCTGGAAAAGGGATTTTCAATCAGAGAACCTGCATGGGAATCCCCTGACAGGTAACAATAACACAGGCTATACACACACACACACACACACACACACACAGAAATATGTGAAAATACACAAAGCCCGGAAATAGCCGACAATCAACAACACCCATCATAGGAATTATCCTCCTTTTTAGGCAGCAGAATGTCTTATGTATGATATCAGATTCCCCTCCTTTGAAGTTGTGAGCCCATAATGCCTACATGTGAAAAGGTTGTTTTTCCATGCGCACTAAGAGCTGACAACAGATTCACCTCTCTCTCTCTCTCTCTCTCTCTCTCTCTCCATCTCTGTTTCTATTCCTCTCTCTCTTCCACACACACACACACACACACAGACACGCACTCAGTCCCACATATGACAACAGCCCATGTTTACCTCTCTGCCTTCCATCCCACACATCCTGTTTGCGGCAGCATCCGCCATTGTTCCTGTCTGTATCTACCTGAGCAGGTAGCAACCCTTTATCACACTCCTCGCTTTCTTTCCATTGCAGCCGTAGTTAGGAAGTACCAAGGCTGCACTAAAGGATTGTTGTCCATGTGCTTCTGTTTTGTTTCGCTTTATTGTTCCTTTGTGTTTGAGAAAGGTTAAGAGGGAGTGGATGGAAAGAGAAGAGGGGATGGAAAAATCTACTTGTAAATACCAAAGATAAAGAAGAAGCCACACAAAGAGAAGCTTCCAATGAGACAAAACACTGTCGTTTCAGCCTGGCAAAGTAGAAAGTAAAATGCTATATCCATTGCGAGAGGCTAGGGATGGGTTAACACTAAGGTAGATGAGGGAGTGGCTGCGGGGTGACAGAGTCTCACTGACTCTAGTACAAAGCCCACACTTGATTTGCGAAAAAAAAAGAGGGCACCTTGAGGACCAACACCCTCGCTGATGTCACCCTGAGGAAGTGCTTTGAAGGGGATGGGGGCAGAGGGACATCCAGGCATCACAATGCACTGTTGTACGGCAGCAGCATCCTCAGGACATGACGCTATCCCCGTGAGGAGTGGGCTCCACAATGCACTGCATATGTGCCATAATGTGAGCATCTTGATGAGGGAGGCTGAGCACTATCAAAGTGACAGGGGCGCGTGCTTCGAATGAGGGTGGGTAAACAAACGATTTGGCTGAGCTGCGTATCTCCCAAAAATCTGCTTGCAATCTTGACTTTTCATTATCAGTAGGGTGGTTTGTGGGTGAAATAGCATTATTCTGCATCTGTCTTAGGATCATTCAATTGCATAATACTAAGTGAAACATGCTGCACCCAAGGGATTTAAAGGCAATCCACAAGCAATATGTCAAAATACAGTAAACGATCATGTATGATTTAAGAGTAGTGTGAGACCGCCCTCTAGTGGAAAGTTTAGGTTGAATTGGAAGCATCTTTCCAAACACAACAGCTAACTCATCATACTGCTGCATTTTGTCAATGAGAATTAGGTTTTACAAAGCCACATACAAACCACATGTAACCTAGAAGATCACTTTATTGAGTTCACAATCTGTGACAAAAACTTATCATGTTCTATCACCTTATCTTTGATCGGACTATGTGTCATAGTGTGATCCTCACACAGGTGTACACTGCTCCTGGCATTTTGGTATTTCCTTTGAACTCCTGCTTCCAGATAGCTGGAGATATCAGCATGAAAGAGTCTCCCCACCTGTGATGCAGTGGGAGCAGCAGCAGAGTAAGTGAATAGTCTGTAGCCTACCTCATGTTGCCTCAGCCTGTGATGAGGGCTCAATCACTCCCTTATTTATTTGTTATCAGATTATTGAATGGGAACAAGTGCTTCATTTGAGTAGTGAAACATCATCTCAGGATGTAAAGGAGAAAATGAGAATAAATATTTGCCCTATGAGTCATACAGTTGGTAAGGTCCTAACACTTGGTGGATTTAGATTTAAATCAAGAAATAATAAAAAAGGCAATGGAGGTAAAATAATGGATAAAGGGTTAGAAAGCATAGAGCTACTACAAAGTTATTGGCTAAAGAATGATTTATCAACTACCAATGAGGATTAGAAAGGTTAAGATTAGGCTACTGAAGATGACTTCATTGCTCATTTTTTATATTACTGTATACTTATTTAGGCTTCCCAGAGTAGGATAGCTTGGTCTTTTTCTGCAAGTTCTTGGTCCTAAATCACTACACTGCAAAAAAAAAAAATCCCATTAAGTCATTTACTCTCAGATCTAGTCTTAGAATCTTATTTTTCTGAAAATAAGTGAAAAATCCCTCCAATGGAGTGAGATAAATCCACTTGCTTCTGCTGTAGTTCACTTGTCTTCTTGATTTTCTACAACCAAGTGTCAGTATTTTGAGGCATATTACTCCACAAGAGGCTAGGAAGGGACTTGTGATTCAGGAAAATTTATTGAAGTTGGTTTGCATTGCAAACAAGTGAAATTATCTCACCCCATTTGTTCTTAAAATAAGATTTTAAGACGCAATGCTATATTAAAAGACTTATTAAGATGGATATTTTTTACAGTATAGTAGACTCATTTAGATACATGTTAATCTGGGACTGATTAGCACCCAGGCTAGATTTGCACTAAAGGATGATCTGTAGGCAGTTGACATAGATTAGCCTACCAGGAGGACACATGTATGGTTTAAACCAATGGTTCAAACTGGGGTTGGGGGACCCCCAGGGGTCCATGAGAAGGTTCCAGGGCTCCCCACTAAATTGAAGAATATTTTAACTTCACTGGTATTTCATTTTAAGATAGGGCAGTGAGAGAATCATATAGGAATGTCTTTTTTGATCAGAGGTTTCCCACTGTTTTCTCCCTCCCTACAGCATAGACAGTTGTCCAGTTCTCTACCAAATCATATCAAACAACAAATGTCTTGGGGTTCCTCAAAAAAACAAATTTGTATCAATCTATCTTTATTTGGGGGCCTTGACATTAAAACGTTTAGGATTATTCTTAACCAACCAACTGCCATGAAACTGTAGTATTCTTTGCAGGCACAAGGGGTCGCCATCCATCTATCACTGCCACCTATGGACTGGTCCATCAGTTTCTCTCTTTTTTCGCCTTTTGCTGTTCAAAAGTCTCTATTTCCAAGGTAAAAATAATAAGTTAAATAAATTCATTCAAACGACTAATTATTTTTTATATGCATGCAGATTACCCTATAAGAAGTGGTGTATATGCCACATGTCCATTTCAGTGTGAACGTGCTTTGGTATGTCTTAAAAAATTACCAGTAAAGTCCATTCCCTGCAGAAAATGCATGGATTAGCCTACCTCATTTCTCTGGATGAAAGTAGCTGGAAGTGTGATTGCTTCAAGTTGAAAGGTTACAAAATTCATCAATTCATCTTCTCAGTGTTTACAATCTGACCACCAGATGTCACTATTCACTCTCCACCTTTCATTTCAATGGTTAAAATTAATAGTTAAATATGTTAAATAAGCACAGAGATTTAGGGATGTGGGCAAGTGGAGGGTTTACACACCTCAACTCAGTTTACACGCCTTTTTAGTTGCAGGATAGAGATGATCTACTTTATTAGGCTGGCATAAACCTTTATGACAATTTTTTTTAGTATACATCATGTTAAGTAGCATCAAATTGTTGTAGATTTTGTGAAGGTAGGGTCTTTTAAGGGAGAAAAGCATGAACTAATGCTGTTCTGACAGCAAAATCGATATCTGTTCAATTTTGGGGGGTTGTTTGCCTCGTGATGATCACCAACTGGATGTCATTTTCATTTCCCTCCACATCACTGATCGTATCAATACACCCATACATCTTCTAAAGTACTATTGTTAATGGAGAGAATAATAACAACAAACAGTGAGAACAGCATGATAATGTGCACATCAAGCCTTTAGGGATATTATGCAGATGAACACAGTACATGCCTGGGCAGCTCCAGCAGGGACTTGAATGGAGAGGATTAGTACCAGATGTTCATTGCTACCCAGCGGTCAGCCAATGGGAAGAGAGCCCATTTGGCCGGTGGGAGGAGCTCAGCCTCTCCTCTGCGCCTTTAGATTTATTCTAACAGGTAGTCTAAAAACCAAACAAGGCTCGGCTCTGCAGCTGCAGGTCATTTCTAACCACGCTGCCATCCTGCGAGGAACTCAGCCAAATCTAGTCTCCTAGCAGGGCGGTAAAGAAAACACCGCTCGGTTGCTTACAAGGACATTTCTTTCATTGTGTTTTCGTGTCTGGATATGCCCGGACGCCGCGCTCCAGCATGCTGAGCAGGAAGGTGTCTGGCGCCGGGGTGATGAGCGCTGCAGCCGGGGTAGACCGCAGCAGGGTCGGGGAGAGGCTGCAGGCTGCGCTGGCCGGGCTGCAGGAGCTGCATCTGCTGAGGGACAAACAGAGCGACATGGTGAGCTGGGCGCTGAGGATGGACCGGGAGGAGCCGGTGACTTCTGTCCGCACGAGCCCCGAGGGTCCCGTGATGATGGGGGCCGAGGAACAGCGGCTGGAGGCGACCCTGACCGCCCTGAAGCAGCAACTGGTAGGATCTAGTTTGATATATATAACCCTAAAAATCACTATAGGGCTTATGTGCCTGTGGTACTCAATAGTCAGTTTATTGTGACCTTATTGCACATTATGGTATTTTTTATCTACCATAGCATAATATTCCTATAGGGACTTGCAGTTTTGCATCCTTCTAAAACATATTCGTAAAGAAAGGATTTCAATTGAACTCATATCTCTATCTATCAATAATGAACTTTGCGTTTTATTGTATTTAGGATAAAGACGTCTGTTTGAATCAGCTGATGCTCATGTGCATTCAGTCTTCAATTATTGCCAGAGACTTTCATGCTCTCAGTTGGGGGTAGGAAGTGGGATAGGTGTCATAAATCAAGGTTCATTGCAGGACCACGGGACTCTGGGGTGTGTGTGTGTGTGTGTGTGAGAGAGAGAGAGAGAGAGAGAGAGAGAGAGAGAGAGAGAGAGAGAGAGAGAGAGAGAGAGAGAGAAAGAGAGAGAGAGAGTGTGTGTGTGTGTGTGTGTGTGTGGGGGGGGGGGGGGGGGGGGGGGGGGGTCGCTCCTCAATCATTAACCACTATAATGTAGCTGGAAATATATTAATAGCTATTGCCTTTAAGTTCACCCTGTGTTTTTCAAAGTTGGACGTTTGGATTCATCAAACTGCTTGCGATAAAACATTTGTCATTTATTAGGAAACATTCAGTAATATGGTGAGAGGCCTCTTGAGTGCAGGTGACAACTATGTGTGGAGTTTCCATGACAAGCTTTTTCCATGTAGGCTACTGTATATCCATTTACAAAACGTGTAGTGATTAAGGTGCTATGCTTGACTTCCAGTAGAATTGAACTAATGCTAAAATCCATTGAAGGATAAACTGTAAATGGTTAGGGCAATGTAAAATACAGGCTCTGACCACTCACCACAGCCCATCTAAATAAGAACCATGCTGGTTCTTAAACTCTCTCCATACCAAGAAATTCTGTATAGATCCCCTAAATAGAAACCAACTGGCCAAGGGAGCCATATTTGACTAAATGTAGCTGTTTGTACTAACGAGAATAAAACATTAAGGACATCTGCTTTTTGCTGGCGATGACCCCTGAAGGTCCCCAGTCCTCACTTTGAGAACCACTGTAACAGTGTTGCCCAGCCCTAGCTGCTAAATCAAACACAGTCCTCCACCCCAACCCCCAACCCTTCCTCCTCCAGGAGTTTACACAATGGCCAGGCCCTCGCTGTGGGGGAGAAATGAGTTACCTACCACTGCCTCTTCCAGGCTCCCCCATGTCCTCCTGGGGTTAATGATCAGCCGTGGCCTATTTTGTTTTTCTGATGGCTGTACATTAGAACATCCTTTATCCAAACAACAGTCTTCAGACCTCATCTGAACAAAATCCTAGCATTGCTAACATGCATTTTGACTTTCCTGCTTGACTTTTCTTGTTCATACATGCAACTGAAGCATTGAACCTGCACATTTGACTGTGCAGAGTATTTCAGTATGTCTGTGTGTGTGTGTGTGTGTGTGTGTGTGTGTGTGTGTATGTGTGATGCATGTTTTGACTGAGCTTTGTTGCAAAACCTCATTGTCTTGAACAACTTGCATTTCTGAGAAAATTAATAAATGAGGTTCTACTTCATATAAGTTGTACTGTACATATTGTTTTGCATTTGGCTAAAGTGTCTGTGTGTGTGTGTGTGTGTGTGTGTGTGTGTGTTATATGATTTACAGTCTCGTCTACGGAGGCAGGATGTCGGCCTGAAGACCCACTTGCAGCAGCTGGACCAACAGATCAGTGAGCTAAAGCTGGATGTGAGCAAGGCCTCCACAGAGCAGCTGGAGAGTGACAGCAGGCCAAGCTCAGGTTAGTAGGCACACAAACGTACACACATTTTTTACATTTTTAGCATCTAATAAAGCTCTCACCCAACCTGCCATCACATGACAGTTAAATTTCTTGGGTTATAATACTCATGTGAAATCTCTCATGCTCTCTCTAGGTTTCTATGAGCTCAGCGATGGCGGCTCCTGTTCCCTGTCCAACTCCTGCACCTCTGTGTACAGTGAGTGCCTGTCCTCCTCCCAGACCAGCCTTCTCCTCCCCCCCATGAGCCCTGCCACTTCTCACATCATCAGCCCCCTGTCACAGGCTGATGTGTGCCGCCGGCGCTCCGCTGATGAAAGCACCTCCCAGCCCAACCCTCCACGGGCCACAGGCCTCCATCTGGGCAGCAGCAGGATCCGGGCTAGCACCACAGGCACTGAACGGGCACGGCCAAGACCTGTGTCAACAGGTAAGCAGTGCATCTCAGCCAATGTTCTCTCTCTCAATAACTGGTGTAAGAATGGGCACCAGTCAGTTGTTGTTACTAAGCAACGTTTGTCTATGGTGGCCAGCTGTTTATTTCAATTTACAATTATGTAAATTTTGAGTGGGTGAGTGATTTCAAAGGGAAATTAGTATTGATTGTGTATCCCCTATGTGTTCACCAGGTGATCTCGATAGGGTGATGACTCTTGGACCAGGCTGCTACAAGTCTGTGGATGGGAAGAAATCCTCAATGTGCCCAAGCCTCAAAACGTCCACAGTGGACCCCAAGTTCCAGAGCAACCTGGTGTCCCGCAGTGGAACTGAAGTGTACCACTACCCCAGCCCTCTGCACGCCGTGGCTCTCCAGAGCCCCATCTTTTCGCCAGGTGGGGAACCAGCCACCCCAGGGCTCCTAGAGGGCGAGGGACCCCCAGTACGCGGTGTCCCAAGTACTGACACCCTGCAGAGGGCACAAGTACTGTCTGAGACCAGACCCCTGGGTTACATTGACAAGCTTCTCCAGCGCAGCATGACCAAAATCAACATCCAGAGTGAAGCAGGGAAAGAGACTCTGTATACACACAGTGATTATCACAGGAAGCCCAGTGACGCTGGAACAGTGTTTCCTGAGTCTCAGGTACAAGTGTTTCCTCTGCAGCTTTTGCCAACCCAGACTTCAGACATCATCCCACCAGATAATGACCGGAAGAGACATTGCATGATATACTCCAGCCAAGAGCAAGTTAATCATGTAAACCACAACCAGTCAATGAGAGCCCCAGAGGTTTCATACCGGTACTCCTATCCTGCTTCCATGAGGGAGTACAGCTCTGGGGAGGTCATCACCTCCACCACCAGAAACAATGACAAGGTCCAAGGAGATCATGCTAGTGTTGTGAGGAGCCATTCAGAGAAAAGATACGGGGATATCCCAGAGTCAAGACTACCTGAAAGGAAGGGCCATGGGCAAAGGCCAATCATGGCCCACAGCTCTAGCACAGAAGAGAGTCAAGGCTTTGAGGTTCATGTAGGCCACACAGCGTCACCTGACTTTGTCCATGCCAAGTTTGTCCCTGCTGGATCTCAGCGGGTCAAGGTGAGACAGGCGGACCGCAAGACCAAGGCTGTGAAGCTGAGAAGAAAAGGCAGTGAGAAGCCTCGGGCACTGAGGCACCAGCAGGGTTACTCCTCCAGTGAAAGGACCAGAGAGGCCCATGGTGGAACCAAGGGAGAGAGAGAACTGAGAAGGTCCGGAAAGGGCAAGATGACCCAGAAATTGGCCACCTGTCTGGGAGAGGAGCGCGGACACTCAGGCTCAGACTCCAGCCTTTGTAGCCCTGGACTCTTGTACACCCACAAGGTCCATCCTAAGCCACATCCCATTCCTGCTGTCACCAAGTCCAGCAAAAGCCGCAGACCCCAGTACCTGGAGTATGAGCAACCCACAGAGCAGAGGAAGAGGAGGCAGGGGACGGGCAAGTGGCCATCTGAAGTGGAGATGCTCCAGGCCTCATGTGTTCAGCGTCAGAGGTCAAGAGATCCCCATGCTCAGGCAACAGGGAGCAGGCAGATGGTCCGCAGTATGAGTGCCAGGCCACACTCAGGCCAGTGGGTAGGGCCTCCTCGAGCCCTCCAGCCCTCCATGTCCTCTTCCTTTTTCTTCAACAGTCTCAATGCCAGATACCCTCCAGCTCCCTTCCCTATGTCCAGCCACTACCCACCCAGATGTGAGTCTGAGTACTCGGCTGAATGTGCCTCACTGTTTCACTCCACCATCGCTGAAAGTAGTGAGGGGGAGCTGAGTGATAACACCACCAACCGCTTTGGGGATAGCGAGTCCAGCCAGAGCTCCCAGTCCTTCTCCGACTCTGACAGTAGCCTGTCCCTGGACGAGGGGGACCAGGTGGACAGCCATGAGGAGGAGGGGGGTCTGGTGTGGGCTGAGGCTGCACTGGGGCCTACTGCCGCTGGACTGCCCCTCCAGCAGCTCCCACGCCCCGAGCCCCCAGCCTGCCGCATCAAAGCTTCCCGAGCCCTGAAGAAGAAGATTCGTAGGTTCCAACCTGCCTCTCTGAAGGTCATGACCCTGGTGTAGTGGAGTTCCCCCAGGCAGAATGAGGACTGTTGGAAAAAACACTGAGAACCGTGGGAAATGCTCTCAAAACATGTTGGAAAGATCTCACCTGCTCTTTGAGGACATCAACCTTAATCACCACTTGTACAAAAACAAACTCTGTTTCATGGATCTCCATGAAAAGCAGCAGACAAATGCTACAAATTTGCATTTAAACTGGACAGAATTTGTGCACTCATTGCTCAGTTTGTTATAGCTGGAAAATTATTAAGAATATGCAGTGGTTGAAGCCAAAACTGTGCATTCTATAAATGCATGTGTAACACAATTGTAATTGATATCCACACTTAATTTGTAAATATTTATGTTGTTGTAATTAAAGTTTGTCAAAGCAAGTGGCTGCAGTTGAAGAATTCAAGGGCAAAATTGCTTTCATATAATTGTATGTACATTGAGAAATAAAACCATTCTTTTTACACTTTATTTCAACTAATTGTTTTATTTTCTTTTAATTTCTTCATTTTGTCATTGGTTTTAACCATGCATATCTTTCACCTTAGAATAAACAACTATTTACTATACATTACGACATTTTGCATTGAGTTTTTACATGCATCTTTAACTCTTCTCCTGCATTCAGATAGCTAAACACCACACATCAGTAACTCTTGTCTATTAGCTGATTTGAGCTATAGCCGTCTTACCAGTGGTAAGAGCAGCACTGGCCAAAAGTTCAAACAACTTTTCTTTATCAACCAAAAACATTGGCAAGAGTCTCATATGCTGACTTCTCTGTTTCTCATTTACTCAAATTGCATTGTGCTGTGGAGGCACATGTTAAATTGCTCTCAAAAACTCCCACTGAGGGCGACCAATTAAGGATGAATAGCTCTGACTGCTGCTGCTACTGCTATGACTGCTTCTGATCTGGTTTCCCGTTCGCTTAATAAGTTATAGCCTAAACAATTAACCCAGACAGTAATACTTAAATATAGGTTGATACTTATCAGCTGTCAGACATTTTACTGTGGGTTTATTCTAAGCAAAGTACACACACTTGCTTTGAAGTCTTAAAACACACACTCGCACTCCTCCGATTACAGAAAATAAGAGAATAAGGTTGGTAGAATAAGCTCAGGTTTCTAAGGGGAGACTGGAGGTTTTAAAACAGTTGGTATATATGGCAGGAGGCACATGGGATTTAGAAGGAATGACAGGCGATAAGAAGCTCCTCATTTCAGAGCTGTCATGAGGAGATTAGACACTGGGCAGCTGCACAGAGTTGCCCAATAATCTCATTTCCAAAATCTTCCCTGGTATCTTTCCATTAAAATTCTTTCTCTTTTAAAGGCGGGGTGAGGAGAAGGTTATAAGTGAATATAAGTAGTCAAGCCACTGGCCTTCCAAATATCAACCTTGTCTCCCCTGGTCATTTGTAATAACATTTTCTCTCAACGTTTTCTCCCATCAGGCAGTCAGCCTGACCTTAGAGTTCCCATCTAAGAAGCTTATAGGGCTGACAAACATTTTCAGCATTTCATCAAATTTTACTTTGAAGTTGCGTTCCCTGCAGATCTCATCACTATGGAGACCATTATTTTTAAGGCTCATGAATCTTTCATTGAGAGAGGCTCCCTCTTTCTTTTAACTAGAGATGTTCAATTCACTTTCAAAGAAGAAAACCTATAATTCTTTGGATAAAAGTGTCCACCAAAGGGCATATGTTAATTCACCAGCATTCTTTTCTCTGCTCATTTCACGCAGGTCCAAAGGGCATAAACGTCTATGAACATCAAAGATAGCATTTTAAATTTGGCAAGTTGCACCAGTGGCTACAATTGGGTCAATTTATTAGGATTTGTAGATCCAGCTGACCTCTGTCCTCTCTGTAAGAGCGACAGAGAGCAGTCGGTGGGATTAGCGCTGTTGTTTTCAGCCAGGCTCAGAAGGAGCATGACAGGCGCTGGACTTGTCTTTGATGTTGCGTATAGCAGGACCATGTCGGCTTGACCTTGTGTGCTTGCTGACCTTTCCAGCTGTAGTAGAGCTGGCTCATCTCTGAGGGCACGTTTCCCCACAATGGAGAGGTCAGGGGCCTTTTTGTACCCCCGCTGTCTAGCTTGTCTCTTTTTTGTGTTTCCCCGTGTTCAACTTGTCTCTGTCATTTAGTTTTATTCGACCGTTTGAGTCTGTTGGTAAGGAGATGAATCCACCTGACAGTTGCAAGTCCAGTTTCCCATAGATTTGTTGTTGAAAATGTAAATACATAAACAGGGTTTCACAGAATTAGTGCCTTAGCAAATACCTAACAGTGTAATTGCATGCTGGTCCCTTGCTACAGATAATTCGACTAGGGAGTGAAAGCTCTGGGGGTCGTGTTGGAAGCGGAGACCTGTGCCGCAGGTGTACAAGTGCAAATAGGATTTGGACAGATGATATTTTATGGGGTACAAAGTTGAGAGTAGAAGGGTGGTTACATCCACACTGCTTTATAAAATACTCCCCACGGGTGGCTGTCAAGGCACAGTGAAGGCTTACAGATGTCGTGTGGGATCTCAATACATTGATTGTGGTTCAAGTGCTTTGACATCATAAACATGGAAACACATGGGCAAATGGTCACATCTAATCAACATCACACAGTTATAGCTGACACCACACCTGCTGATAAAACAAAGACCATAACAAAGACCATGAGGTGCTGACTTTTCAACTGATTATTAGAGATCTTTGTATTTTACCATGCAATTTTCTTGCAATTTTCACCTATTCTGGTTAGAAAATAATATAGTGCCGAAATATAATAATCATGCATCCAAACAATTAAAGTACCCATAGGGGCTTTATCCCACAAGATAATCAAACCAACAGATTATTGACTTCATACCATGACCAGCTTTCTTCACACGCTCTCTCTAAATCAGGACATGCTTGACAACGTCCATTGCGATATAAATAGGTGGTTGTGTCATGCCTAACTACTCTGAGGCCTGGGCCAGGTAAACACTGGGAGGTAATGCAGGGAGCGAGCACATGCCAGTGAGCTGCTTTAGAGAGTGATCTTATTACACATTATTACACATTAGGTCATTGGACACTGCTTTTCCTCTGCTGACACGCATTTGTCTCATTTAATTAAGAAATACTAACCCGACTTTTATTGCACAAACTATCTCAGGCTCTGTACATAAAACTCATTCCACATAAAACAAGAAAATAATCGAAGCTGTTCTCACTTTCACGACAATGGCAATGCCAGAATTTAGCAAGGAATATCAAACCCAACATCATTCTGTTGTTTTAACAATTCCGTGACAATGCAACAGCCTCAAAACAAGAAAAACATTGCAAACAAACGAAAGAGAGAGGAGAAAGAGGAGTAAGAACAACAAAGGGTGCGCCACAGACAGGTGCTAATTAAAGTTTGACTTGGTTCGCATTAGGTCACAGATGGGGGAGAGGGAGCGGGGTTCTCCTCTTACGTCTGCATGAGGTAATCCCAAAGCCCAACACGGACCAGCCCTTCCGAGTCTGTCTCCAGGCTCTAAGTCTCAACACATAATATCTCCCCTCAAGCATGTCTGTGTTTTTCTCTCTTCAGCATAATTATTTCTGCGTTTTTGGAGCGTGTAATACTCACTGTTGTGTCTGTCTACACTGAGAGTAAGACTGTGCAATGTTTCCAATATCTGAAAGACGTCCAGTTTATCGTGTCGTGATCTTACAGTTTCTTGTTTCCGTATCTTTACCTTGTAGTCTTAAATATTTTGTCGCTGGACGGTCTTGTTGATTTACTTTACAGCAAGAAAACGAGAGACTGTGTTGCTTCCCTGATGTGAAAACTGGAGGGAGAGTGCCGGGCCTCTGATATAAGATGTGGATTTACCATGTTGACAAGTGGGAGCTCAGAAACTCATTACCACCCCGATGAGAGGAGCTTTCCACTCCTACCCACAATGCACTCCTGGAGACACAGAGGAGGGCATGCTTTCCCAGGGTCCTGTGAAGCAAGGAGGATTATCCTAGTTTGACATGGGGCACAACATCCACACTGAACCAGACCTGCTCATCAAAACATACGGACAGATTCAGTCGCTGGCACATTTACAAGACACACTGAGCCATAAACAGGATGATTCAGTTTTCTGAATTGACGGGACCATCTGTATTGTAGGTTATGTTGACATAATTTTGGTGGATGCAACTTGAAATTGTGTCACGGACTACATCCAATTTGAGCGTTGACACAGTAATAGATGAGAAAAGGTCAGCAGCCAGATTTTTATGTTCACTGTAGATTCTACATTGCAAAGTATGACAGATTTACATACTCCAGCATTGTTAGAGCTGTGTCTGTATTCCTACAACTGAGATTCACCCAGTTCCTCTGCGACCCTTACATGGGGGGAAGGGCGCTATAGGAGTGTGTGTGAGGTGGCTTTTGTCCCTCTGCTTACTGTACATATGAATGGGGCTGGACCGGAATGTCCAACCTCATGAATGTCAATTGTCTGGGGCCTGGGTTTAAGGAGCAGGCTTCTCTGGTTGTGTAGCAGTGGACAATAGAGATAGAGAATGGAGAGATGAGGAGATAGAAAGGGAGGAAAATGAGCAGGAAGAGATGAGGGACAGAAAACAAGTGTGAAAGATAGAGAGTGGTAGGGACAGAGCATGAAGATGGAGAAAATAGAGAGAAAGCCAATGGAGAGAAGCATGATCCGCTCTTGTAAGGCTCTGCTGGACCTTCCCCGACCACCACCTGCTCCTCTTTAAGCACATCCTGTCATTTAATACCTAATCCCTTCATTCACTCCAGTGTGTTTACTGACCATTGTCTCAGCTCCCTTCAAGCTGTGGTCAAGAGGTGGTTCAAAAGTTCGCAGTGTATGTAGAGCATGCACTCACAGTAACAGAGGGCATTGTGAGTGTGTTCGCCCCTGTGAAGCAATTGTGTGAGACGCAGAGAAAAGGCTTGTGCATGCATGTGAAGGAGTCTTGGGGTTTGCAGCTTCTGAGGCCAACATCAGGAACTTTCTTTGGCACAAACAAACCAATATTTGGGTACAGCTAATTGGACCATGGTGCACCTGAGATCTTTAACAGAAAGAAGAAAATGCCCTTTTTATTGGTAAATGTCTAAATAAAGACAATTGATTAGCTGTTTGATTTCAAATAATTGGAAAATTTTAATTTTGCTGTTTTGTTCAGTCACAAGAAAGTGCAAAATATGGTCTTGTAACCATTTGATAGACATGACTTTTTATCATAATATGCCTATATTGAATACCACTTAACATTTTAAAAATTGCTGTTATGTGTTGTTAAGTGTCTATTAAGTGAGTGTCTTTTTATCTACTGTATGAATGAGAGCTGCAGGGTATATAGAGACTAATGCACTAAAGCAAGTACAGTGGGGAGTCTGAGAGAGCAGAAATAAGGAGACACACTTGCACGCTCGTCTCAAAGCATAAATCAGTACTGCCACAAGATTATACAGGAGACTGAGCGCAGTAATCCTCTAAATGTATTTATTTACTTCTATTTGGTTGAAACATGTTGGTAGTATTTGTGCCTTAAAGTCTGTAAAAACAGTCTAGTCGATGCATATTCTTAAAACAAGCTTTGGTGCTTGGGTAAGCGAAAATAATTACTCCAGAATCTCCCTGTAGCTTACTGGGATTCTACAGAGGGTGTGTTATTTTCAGGGCTCAATTAAAGGGAGACGTGAGCGTGCGAGGGGGAACGGTGGCAAGTGCATTTGTGCAGAAGTGCATGTTTTACATGAGTGCATGCTGTTTGCTGTTTTTATCAGTCCCGGTGTCTCTGTGAGGACGTCCTGGCTGTTTTATTAGCAGGACGTCCTGTTTCAACTCAGAGGACCACCAGTCTTTTGTCAAGCCTCAGACTCTAAACAGCTAAATTGAACTGTCCCAGCTCCAGATATCCTTTGTGAGCTGTAAGTATCTTGCTATACTATTGTGAGGTTTGTCCGCTGGTTCACCAACAAAACCACCAATTCTCATTATGAGCAAAAACAAGCCCCAACTCTTCTGAAGTGGTGTGTGTGAGCTCTAAAGGGGGACATCAAAAGAGCGGTGAGAGTGACAGCTGGTCCTCCTCTTGGTCAGGCCCCCTGATAAGATCAGAGTGACAGGAGAACATGGGACCCAACAGGTACCTCCCTCCCTCCCCAGCACCCTCCTTGTTGCTCCCATATGGCCACTAACAAGTCCCTCACATACCAAGAAGTTTTTGATTTTTTTTTGATTCAGCATAGTTTCTCAAAAAGTGAACATTAAATCCTCTAGCATTTATTTGCATTAAAATGCACATTAGCATAAATATTTGACATTTCTACACCAGCACCCATAGAGAGCCATGTGGGATAGTTTGCCTTTGTTTCCTAGTTGTCTCTCCATGGCACCTCCACACTATTTGACTGCCCTTCACGTGTGACTGCTCTCCTTCTACAAGATGCCATAAACCCATCGGGAGTGTGTTCACAATGGCCACTTGAAAGCTTGGGCTTCCTCAACTCCAAGCCTAATGGACTCTGGTCTGACACCTATAAAATATTTCAGGCTTTGGCCAAAGACCCCTACTTGTCTCTTTCCAGTGCACAAGCTCCAGTTAAAGAAAAGCTCAGCTGGCAAGTCTGAAAAGGTCAATATTCTGGTCATTTATGAGCAGGACACTGGTTGGTGAGCTTGTGTTTTTATGGCCCTTCTTCCTGATTCTTCATTTCCAAAATGTGGAATCTTCTTGTGATATTCTTTGCTTAAAAAAAAAAAAAGTAATAGCTTGATTTAATTTCATCTTCTGCAGGATATGGTCTACTGTTGGACACAAACATGATCAGTGTGGGAATAATCATCCAAATTAAATTGGGAAAACAAATCAACAATACACATGGCACATCATTTTTTTTCCAAGATATGTGAGACTATCCAATTAAATTTGATTCAGCCGGGGGAAACATTGCTTGTTATGGGGGAAACAACAGCATTTCCTTGGGGTCAGTAGCTTGCTGTTTGTTTGTCTTTGTCTCCCAGGTATAGTTAGTGGTTAGTGGTTAGCCTGCTCTCCCCATCTGAGACAGGTCCCAGCTCGCAGGTGTAGCGGGAAGGATCCGACAGCGAGACACAGTGGAAGATAATAGGGCCCTTTTTTCCTCCACACACCTTAGGTCAGAATTACAGTACAGTATATCCCCTTTCTCCCTCTGTCTCTCTTGTTTTCCATTAGTTTCTTTTTCCATGTTTTTCTTTTGCATAGCTCAGGGCAAAAAGCAAACAAACACGAAACTGTGGAGCAGACAGTGTAATTTCAATCGGCTCCACTGGCACGTTGCGGGACACCCCGAGGTCCTGTCTCTGGACTGATTTGGACAGGCCGGCCCCTCTCTCAGTGCAGGGGTCAGGGGTCACGCAGGGTGCAGATTGATCCTCCATGCGGTATCAGGTCTCTCCACCTACAGGAAACACGATGAGGACAGACAGACTCAGACAGCTGTCGCCATCAGACGAACCAGTATCAGTATATTCCAGGTACCTTGTCAGTTCTTCATATTTAGAATAAGAGCATAGGTTATGAAGCTTACATGAGTCAAATCAAAAAACAGAAGTAGCACAAAACATACTGGAATATTGGTGTGCATGGAATCATGGTCATTATCAAGGGATAGGAACAGCTTACACCCAAACATTTAAAGGTGTATTTCTTCTGAAACTTGATAACTTTCATAAAAATTTCTGTGTGACTGAAGAGGGCAAAAGTTTGAAGTGACGCATGGTTTTGTCATTTGCAGTGTGTTGATATAGAACATGTAATCCTGATGAATGGGTCTTTGAAACTTGACACAAAGCAACTGATGGGGGAGGGCCGCCCCCAACCCTTTGTCCTGGGGCATTAGGGAAAGTTGAAGGGGAAGGCTTATAGGCAATTAAAAGAAATGCATCTTTTTGTGAGCGGGGGAAAGAAATAGGGGTATTCTGAAAGGATTTATGAAGAGAGGCCAATGCAAAATGCCATTGTTTCTCTAATGATGTTGAATTTGAATGGATGGACAGTGGGATTTCACAGTGATAGCTAACGGCAACATATGGCAAAGCTTCCTTTATCTGCTCATGGCCGTTAGCACCACAGCTTCCTGGCATAAATACGCTAAATGGGTGGAAACTGAACTTCCCTTTATGGCTCTTAAGATAAACATAACACCTGACAGTGAATGAGCTTAAAGATAAACCAACATTACTGTTCTGATTTATGTCCCCGTGGCAAAGATGAAGGGATTTCCAGAGAAATCCCATCAAGGGCTGGCCATGACTTTCGTTCCATTACGTTAACAGCAGAAAAGTGGATAAATCTTCACGATCTGGACCTCAGCCCTGGTGAAAGTCCCCCCCAGAGGCCCGGATGACGGCATATGGATGATGTGTTTATATGGGGTGTATACCGAGGCAGTAAATCACCACGGGCTTGGAGTGTAAGGAAGGATGACAGTCTATCTGGGGCCCCATGTGTTTTAGGGAGAAGGGGTAGGGGGTAGTTTCGGGGTAAACTCTGTCACTTTGAGAGAGGCTGACCTGTCAGGTTTGACCCCGGAGCTCCTTTGAACAGGACAACCCAGGGTGACACTCTGAGGGCCAGTTTGTTGAGGGATTTGCACATGAAGGACGGAGGATTTAGAAAGTCTCAGGAGAGGGGCTGCAACTGAGATCCCTCATCTTTCTTTCCTGTAGTATTTCTTACATTGGAATAAAAACAGATGAGGATCAGATGTATCAAAACATGTTTCCCTTGGAGAATCGAGGGTATTAGTGTGTTTTGGCACATATGTGGATGAGGTCAGGTTTTCACATCAAAGCATCCCTTGAAATCCTATCTAACTTCAGTTATTCATATACTCCATTGGCAGTGATACTCTATCTACACAGTTGGAAATGAGGTTAATCGATAAAATCAGCGGCTACATGACAGTTTTACTCACAGAGGAACATACATTATATGATATTGATAGCAGAAGTACAGAAGGGTGTAAAAGGGCCATAAAACACCTGCCTACAGTGTGTTGTTGGCATTGTAACTGAAAAACATATTAACACAACTGAGCTTGATAGCAGCAGTAAATGCTAGTGTTTAAACAATATAGGGTTAGTATCACATAAGTTAGTCAGATGTTCCCATTCAAAACAACAATTATAATATTTGCCGTGGGATCTCTGCACAATATGGCCCCAGTTGGGATTATGCAGTGACGCTAAATCATGGCGCCACCTTGCAAATGACATAAGCTCTAAACAAATAAGAAGAAAGATGACAGATAGTCCTTGGAGGCTCCTGTCAGGCTGCAATCCAGCAGCCGTCGCCCCTCATTTGGTTCGATTTAACACCAGCGCACCGGTACCTCCCTCCGGCCGATCCATACTATTGATTGGCGCTGGGTGTGCTCTAGTTGGATCAATACCATTCCTTTTCACTGCTCATCACTATCTGCCCCACCAGCATAACCTCCCCCATTGAGATCGATCACATCCTCTGCAGGACGGATGTACCGAAAGGGGATTTCCGCCTCTCTGGCCATTGGAGGCATTAGAGCCAAAGGAAGAAGGGGACGAAAGAAAGAGAAGGATGAGGTAGAGAGAGAGAGAGAGAGTTTGGGAGAGAAAGACAGAGTGAGAGAAAGGGGTCAGCTTTGATCCTGACTCTGGGTGGATCTGGCGTCCAGATGACCTGCGCTCACAGAGCAGATTTGCCTTGACAGTTGTTTCAGGAGAGAGGGGGCTAATCTAAAGCTGTCTGGAGATCCTCAGCCACGCAACATGAAGGCCGAAGCAGGTACGCTGTGTCAAAAACTCACAGGCCAGTTCATCGGGCCTTATCTCAAGACTCCAGTGTCAAGATCCACCGAGCAGATTAGACTGTTTACATTTATTTGAGATTTTTATCCCGGCATTCCTTTAGAATTAGGCTTGCTGTGAAAACCGAGAGCGAGAATTCCTGCCTCGGAGAGATTGTGTGTCCCTGCAGTGAGAGGCTCCTTCTTTTGGTGGTGTGACAGACAGCGCATAAGCCAAAGCTGCACGCCCTCACACAGGAGGGCACTGCTTGGGCATATCTCAGTGTGTATCCACCTAACAAACACCCCGGCTCTCCGGGAGATCCACTATGTGTTGTCATGGCAGTCCTCCAAACACAGTAGGGATGTAGTTAAGGGCTTTGTACTTCCTGTGTTTACCAAGCGTCTTGGGCAATCCTGCAGTGAGGGACAGGATGCCGGTCTCCACAATGGCAGCAGTGAAGTAAGTTTGCCTTGAATCCTCTAAGGCACAGCAAGGCACACAGGCAGAGAAGCTAACCTAACCCTAATCTACCTAACCAGAGATGACAATAGTGTGCGAGGAGCGAGCTGTTATGTCACTTTTCCATCTTACCAGCTAGAATGCTAATGACAGACGTCCGCTCCTCCTCACCCATCACATCAGCAGTCAGGACTCAGCATTTGGCACAGAATGTGACATTCCTACGCAGAGGTTAGGACATCTCTCAGTGCCGTAAGTGGATTTGTCAACGAGGAAACCGGGCGGTATTATTTATAGAAGGATCTAGGTAAGGGCCAGAGGACGGTAATCTGGCCTGTTTTAGCCTGACATCAGCTAATATAGCCCGCTGCAATCTGTGTTGGCAGCGTAAGTGGCTTTTCCAGGTGTGAGACCGATTGCCCAGACGTTGTCACTCCACAGCCAGCACGCATATGCACACGTAATGGACTGCTGTAAATCCTTAATGCACCATTGAGGTTGCTGGAGTGGCAGCAGGGGAATAACTCTCATCAATCAGCTTTTGTAAACATCAGCTCAATTATGCAGTGATGTGTGCTGGTGTTTAGCATAATGAAAGGCCAAGCCTGCTCCCCTGTCGTTGAGAGGATCTTTATTAGTGCTATTGTTCCTTGACACAGTAGTTAATAGACATGTTGGGACTGTTTGCTATTATTGAAGAAATACCCAAGTTCATACCTAAAAGTTTTGAAAAACTGAGTATTTAATTTCTCTGATCATTTGAATCAACTACAATCGAGTAATGACTACAGAGAAAAACAAAATATTTACTATTTTTAGTTAAAATATTCTACACCCGTGTAGACTTTGAAGGACCAAAGCAGCAGTTTAAAGATATGCCCTTATCTCATCTTCACCAGTAAGCTTAGATAAGCGCTTGCTGTTTGCTGTTTCAGACAATTCATTTGTCAGTGTTTTAGTGTCAGGCTGTGCTTACCTGATACTGCCACTGCATTAGAGCTCAAAAGAGCACCTAAAATGCATCTAAGATACTGTCAAGAGTCCTCAGATTGTGTGTGCATTGGCATTCCACTATTGCAACACTGTGAAAGTGGTTTGCACATTGATGGTTCAGGATTAGCAGTGTTCAAGGCTGACTTGGATACAGCTTCTGCTGGCATGCATCACCTATGTGGAAATGGTGAGACTGAACAAAGGGCATGAGTCTGCACACTGGAATAATGCACTGAATAAGCACTTTACATCAACACTTTGACCCCCTGACAAAGATCCAATGGGGTTGAAATGTTGATGTAAAGGGTTAAAATTAAATTCACTATTAGGAGCATTATTCCAGTGTGGATTCATGTCCTTTGTTCAGATTGCGCCTCTCAGTCCAGCACCTGGTAAATGGCATTATGATCAAAATTAAAGACAACATACATGTGAAAACTTGCATGTCTGGACTTTGCTTTATATGCTCTTTGGAGGCACTGAAAGGTAAAAGGTAAGTCCATTTCAGTTAAACTAAAGCCAACAGGAAAGTTATTTCCAGCCAAAGGAGATTAATGGGTAAAAAAAATCAACAATGCAGGTACTTTCCTTTAATATGTATTTACAACAATGATTTTTAAGTAGGAATTATATATGTAAAAAATATACAATGTCAAACAGCATTGTAGACAGGATAAGCCAGAAGAGAAAGAAGAATGAGGAAGAAGAATGTTTACTGAAGGGAAAGAGAGGCAGAGAGAAAGTCAGTTCAAAGAGCAGTCAGCTGACTTGCACTTCACTTCACATTCCTCATGCTCTCCCGTTTCCTCATAGCCAATCTGACATCGCAGCCCCCTACAGAGGACCATCCTTCATCCCTGGGCGAGTCTGTTGTCTAATGAGGGGCTTAGATTCAGAGTCATTACTTCACCACTGTCTCAGGGCCTGTGTTTCTCGTCATGTTGTACTCCCCATCTACTTCTTCACAGTTGCGAGTGGCCTGAAAACCGACCATTGTGTTAGCTGAGCTGAGGCTAAACTCCTTTATTACATGTGTTTACATATAGAAAAGAGTGTACTAAGGCACTCAACATAAAGTGTTTTGAAAGATGAACACCAACGGATGGAGTACTTAGGAAGACCTATCAGTGGTGCACAATGCTAATCTTTAAAATTGGAGTCACTTCTTCCTCTGAAGTGTCTAGTCATGATACAGGGGTTCTCTTGAGTCTTTATGCTACGGCCCAACTGGGGATTGAACTTAAACTCTCTCAGCCTCAAGCCAGACTCTTCAACCACGACACACTGAGCTGGTTGATTTCATGACATAAAAAGTATTACAAGTAGTCTAAAATGTGTTTGTAAGAGTTTTTTTGTCCTTCTTCCATATTTGATTTGCTGTCAGTATAAATGGACAGGAATGAGAGGACAACTTACCACACCTTTGTTCTAATATTGTCCTAAAGTGTACCAAAAAAACTCCTTTCCAAACACCAAAACTTAAATTTGACAAGCTTGTTCGCCACTTTTCACCTAGTAAATCAACACATTCCAAAACTTATATTTTTTTATTTTAAACACTAATTATAGATAGCCTATACCTGCCTAATTCCTTTTCATACATTATGGACTCCTATTCGTTAGACTGTATCCTGGAGATTTGAAGGCATGGGAATGTGATACTATTACACTTAGTACGATTACTGCAATTCTTATTTATATTTAATGCTAATGCTACCCTGGCCTGCACTTATCAATATTGCACAATTGCACCCATCTTGTTGTTACACCAAAGTAATTACAGGGTAAGCAACGAGCCTGTACTATTCTAATGATAATGCTGGGATAACAGGTGCCAATTTTTTGGTCATAAATACAGGTTAACAAAATGTAATTGCATCCATTAGGCTGTGAAAATACTGCCGCAGTAATGCAATGTAAATTCAGATATTTCTTTACATAAAAACAATTCATTTGAAAGAAATTGCACAGACCAACACACTTCACACAGCTTAGAGAGAGTGTGGTCGTCTGGGCAGACTGTAGCAAAACAAGTTCCTCTTTCTTTACACACAAACACAACATGGCTGAAATGAGGTGGTGACTGTGGGTGTGAGGCCTCTACCTCATGGTGTGAGGTGCTTTTTCATCTAACACTCTTTCACCAAATGTCAATTGGCAAACAAGTAAACCTTCCCCCCCAAAGGAGACCCTGATTAGGCCAACCATTCTCTTCCTAAAGGGTGTAGCCCTAAGAGAGCTTGGGGGGAACAAGAGGATGCTAAATGCTGGCAAATAAAGAATTATAGACCTTTAAATAGTCGCCACCTCACACAATACTAACCATTTAAAAACCTGCAAAGAAACAGACGCAGACACACACACACAATCCAAACACACAATCATTGTCTGCATGACAATCGTCTCATTTATGCTTTGCTTTTTACACACAAGCTTGGATTCTGCATGTTGAAATGTTATCACTAAAAGATCACACTATGAATGAAGACAAGCAAGCAGAGGAATTATGTTAACATATCATCTGCAAAACAAAAGCTCTTCATCTCTGACAAGATAAAGACACAATGTGATCAACGGCCCTTCTACAAGTCTCTGGTAAGTGGACAGCATTCCTCCTTTGGCTTTTGAACTTTCCCTGCTGCAGGCCATTTCTGCTGCTCCAAGACTGCCATTGTTCCGCTACGGTCATCGACAATGACTTGGGTGTGTATGTACCTTGTCTGCAGCTCCACGCTCCCCTGATTCCTGTTATGCCATCTGAACAGGCCTGGACGACACACCCCTTCCCTTCTCCTCTCTCAGGGAAGGCAGGCAACACCAGCTATAGACCTGTGTGAGAAAACCAAGCCATCCAGAACGCCCGGCTGCCAGTGAAAGGACAATTCAATCCAAATGGAAAGCGCTGCACATGTCATTCATAACGGCTGACTGGAAAAATACAGTTTTCTATTTGCGTGTGGTGAGGCGGTTGCAAAAGAGTTTTCAGCCTCCGGGGAGACAGAACTAGAGTGAACAAAAGCTGGTGCTGTTGAATTTTGACACATTTGAACTCAAGGCATTTGACTATGAGACAAGTTTACATTTTATGTTTGGACTTCATAAACAATGCAAACCATACACACTCTTATGGCCTTTAACATTGCCTTCACTTAACATGCTTGACAAACAATGACCCAGTTACTTGACATCCACTACCTATATTCATGTAAGACAGCCAGTCACTGGGTTCAAGCCCACAGGTGTCCAGGGTGCAAGCCCAGAGACATCAAAAGACATCTTTTATGATCCCTTTTATGGTCTCTGTGCTCTGCTCATTCTGTTTAGCCAAGATGTGTTTCCCAATGCTAGACGAAGCACTTTGTAGTGCAAGAAATCTAATACATGTCCTGCTATTTAGATTAAAACTTTGTACAGTGTATGGCTATTGCTTCACTCTTGCAACACTACAGATAAATGCAATAACACACTATACCCTGCATAACCTTTGGCACCTGTTAGCTCAAAGCTCATCTTTTTGAGGCCATTCAAGTGAGAACATTAATGGAAAATAACACAAGAGGCGTGCTAAAGAGAAGGGAGCATAAACAAGGAAGATATGACTGATTAGTTTCAGGGACAGGCAACTATATACAGTATGTGCCATGGATAGACAAGAATCTGCAGGTTTTCGTTCAACCAAACACTACAGCAGCTGATTTCACTTAGTAGTTGCCTCTTCTCTGGTTGACAGTGTGTTAATCAGTGAAATCAGCTGCTGTAATGAAAACCTGCAGACTCTTGGCCCTCCGTGGCACATGGTTTCCTATCCCTGATCCAGAAGATAATGAGTAGCCACTCTAACAAACTGACTGAGCTAACCACCATCCACAAAATCAATGTACGTCTGATTCTTTATAGCATCTAATTCCTGTCTAGCGCCCAGGCCGTGCTGTGTGCCATCCTGCATCCCCATCTCCGGTCCGTCTGCACAGTCTGAGGACACTAACCCTCCCCCTGCTGCGTCCGCTCCTTCTGCTGTGTTCCTGGAAGACCGCAGAGGGGTAATCAATGAGTCATGTGTCCTGATTACAACCAGCTCCCTATGGGGCATCTTCAAAGGGCTCCAGAGGAGATGGGGAGAGGGAGCAGCATTGCTCCCCATGGGGTAATTACATGTTGGGGCTCCGCGGTTTGTACTCCTTGTCTGAGGAGAGTCAGAATGGGTTAAAGACAGACCAGTTAACAATTCAGCCAGTCCTGTTAGCGCAGTGGGAGACTCTTCCAGCCGCTGATCACCGTCTGGTGCTACACGCCAACCGAAATTGCACAAATCCAGACTCATGCACACAGAAGCATGTGTGCTGCAACATTAATATTACACAAGGTGAAGGTGACAGATGAGAACAACAGCTAATGAAGACAAAAAAAAAAAAGATACTATAAGGATAGAGAGGTAGTTCCACGTTTGCAGCTGAGTACACGCCTGTCCATACCAGAAAAACAAGCTGAGTGTTTGAGTGTTTATGGGTTAAAGGGGCCATAAAGCTAGGCAAACACACATAAAGCACTGTCTGGCTGCCTTGAGGCCTTTTGTTTTCCTCCACAACTTCCAGCATTGGTGGGCAATATAATGTGCGTGTTATTTTTTTCATTTTTTTCATTCTCACATTGTCATATAATAATTGTCTGTTCTAGCTGGCAGCATTGGAATTTCATTAGGGAAAATGCTGTAGAGTTGTAATTATCATTATTACTGTATGATCAGCAGGTGTATAACAGAATCCACTGTTGTGCATCCACCGTCTAGTTAGGTGTGATCCTTTATTATTATGACTGTAAAAGCCAGTTAATTAATGTTTGAAATGATGACTACATGGAAAGTTTACTAGGAGTGGTAGCATGGAGACTGTGTGGCTGATGGTGTCTCTGTGTTAAGACTGCAGTAAGCTCTGTCTGCACGGTGGCAAACAGAGGGGTGATCAGAGACAAAACAGTCATTAACTTCTTGTAATGAGGAAGAATAATACCGCAATAACGTGTGTGTGTGTGTGTGTGTGTGTGTGTGTGTGTGTGTGTGTGTGTGTGTGTGTGTGTGTGTGTTTGCATGCACAGTCTGTGTTATGGTTGCCGGTCAGGGGATTCCCATGCAGGTTATCTGAATGAAAATCCCTCTTCCAGGTGCTCTGCCATCTAAAAACAAAATATGGAAAGGGGTTAGAAGTGTGTGTGTGTGTGTGTGTGTGTGTGTGTGTGTGCGTGTGTGGGGGGTTGATAAGGGAGGTAATGGATACACAGGAATATCTGTTATGTTTGTTTATTCTGGGCATTGCGGCTTGCATTTCTTGCTATTGGTTGTTATTAGTGTTGGCAATAGAGGAATTAAACGTATTCTACTGCTGCACTCACTGAAAGTTGCTCTGAATCAATGTTGCCTCAATACTGTGTCAGCTATTTTGGATTGGAACTGACTTATACTGCCACAATACTATAGATTACAGACTGCTTTTAAGATTTCAACTTTTCAGATAATTAAAAAAAAAATGTTGAGTAGGCTACTTTGCAATCATCATCAGGCCATGCCAAGCAATCAAGGGAGCAGGTGGACAAGGTGCATTATCTTGTGTTTCTGTTTTGATACCCAAGGAGACCATACTGTTTTTCAGTTTGATGAGAAAATTGTCCTTTCATTATCCCCGATTTCTCTGCCAGTCAGCTCGAATTAATCATAAGCAGGCAGTCCTGTTGTTTTCCAACAAGTGCCATTTCACACAAGCGTCGAGGACACAATTATTATCCGCTACTGCCCTCACGTGGACAAAATGTATATATATTTTCTCGCAGCCTTTATCGTGCCTTGGTGATTCAGTGATTAGAAATTCCTACATACTTTCATCATTTGTATGCATGCGTTATGTTACTTTTCATGCTACTTGCCACCATAAAATCTTTATCATTTAATTTGCTTGCATATCACCAGTCACATCTTTCTCCATTACATTTCCTGACGCATAAGAATAAAATGTTATATTACTGTGTAATTGCATTGTACAATATCGTAAGATTAATTATGTGTATTACTAAAATAGAAGCATTGGTATTTGTATTTGACTGAGTCACTTGCCACAGCTACACTGTAGTCACTGGTGGAATGCTGCCTTCACGTGCTACTCATAAGCTCCTAAATTCTGAGTGTACAAGTCGTTACTAGGACTAGTTTTGAGTCTGCACACTGCAAGCTGCTACCTAGGTGTATGAATTTAGATGTGGTCTGATGAACAGCACGCAGCTTGAAATTCATACATTTGCAAGCAACTTGCAGTGTGTGGACTGTTGAGAAAATGTGCATCAGGCATCTACGTGTTGACATGTTAATTTATTTATTAAAACAAAAATGCATGATGACTAAAAGTTAAACAGAGTGAAAATAGAAACATACAATACCAATTACAACAACAAGAACATAATACAAATAATAATAATAATGATGATCATAATAATAATCGTAATAATAAATACAGCAATTTGTGTCATCAGTTGTTGAAACAGCTTCCATGCACTCCGCCCTCTAAATACTAAATCTCGGTAATTCCAGTTACAGTATCAGAGAAATTTCCCGCTTTCCCAGCTGGAAATAACTACTTGTGCGCTCAAAACTTTGATATGTGTGACAGCACTTGAAGGCAGCATCACACCCTAATTTTTCCCAACATCCGGGAACCTCAGCTAACCAGTGTGTGGAAACTGGGTAAGGAGGGCAGGGGAGAGCAGTGGAAAGGCGAACTGATGACAGCTGTCAGTGTGGACAAAAACGCTCTCAATCTTTGAAGAGAAGGGGAATGGCTCTCTGATAAACCACCGGGAGAAAAGGGACTACACCTTGGAAGTATCGAGGTTGCTTTGAAGGTTCGGCGAGGGTATATTTTTTGGGGGGGAAATGTGACGTGAGGATCAGTGCCAGTTTACCCTGTCTCTCAGGAGAAGTCGAGGTTAGCCCCGCTTGCTAACCAAGCTAGCCAGCTAAATTAGTCAGCTAGCCTCGCGTCCCAGGGACTGTCTTCTGTGTTGGGGGTCATTGCAATTGAAAGGACATGTCTGGATATTTCTCATTATTTTCTAAGCTTTAGATTCAGCGGAAGCAGAGTAAGAAACCTTATCGTTAGAGAATGTAACTTTTCAGTGGTAATTCGGGAGGTAACGAGATGCTAGTTAGCTAGCTCACCAGTGAGCTGGCTAACCCTAGTTAACGTTAACAGGCTGGTGTGTCAGCTAACGCTAACGGAGCAGTTCAGTTGTGTCATTTAACGTTACATCTGATAGAGTCACTAGCTGAGCAAACTGTTTATTATTAGTGGATGGAAAACTTTAGACGGAATGTCCGAGTTGATATTTCTATAGTTGAAGTAGGTTAATTGGCTAGCTGGTTCTAACGGATTTGAAGAATCATAAGTTACCCATTAAGTAGCTAGCTAACTCGTTTGAGAGCTGGTCAGTCTGGTAACTTGAAATTGTGAACCCATGGGGGTTTGAATCATCTAACGAAAGCCAGGATAGCTCATCAAATACCTGTCTTGCACTGGTCCAGTGACTCAGCCTGGGTCCTTATCTGGGCGTTTTCTTACCTATCAGTGCCAGTAACGTTAAGCTCCAGTAAACTGCAGTGCTCTTTTTTGTCTAGAAAAATTGGTCTCTTAACCAGCAAATTAACGTTAATTTTCACATGACTTGGCTGTCCATCAAACACAGCTACCGTTACTTGGCTGATGAGGAATGTTATTATGCCAACTGTTAAGCCTGTTAGTGAACATCCAGGAATTCAGATGAGAATTCAAATGAGATATAGTTTAACGTTAGACTAATCTAAGATAATAACTTAATAGCTGTCTTGTAATAGTAATTTATGATCAACCAAACACTGATTTATGAGGTTGCATTGGTCTTGTATGACACATTTTACAGCTGGTTCATGTCAGCTACAAGTGTTTATCCAAAGCCCTTATAGGAGCCAGACATGAGTGTCTGTGGCAGTTTGTTGTTGCAGGAATGGAAGTAGGAGATAGGGAGTGTGCTTTGTTAGTGAGATGAGTGAGAATAAAACCCGGCACAACAAAAAGTGGTTAAAATTGGAGACATGCATGCATTGCTAACTGAAATTTATGATTGCTATTCTTAACATATTTGTTGTATGTATGTTTGTTCTGTTTTGTTTTAGAAGGAGGAATTGTCACTCAGACACCTTTGTTGTTTGTTTCTAGGTGTTTGCATACTCTCTTGTTTATATTTTGGCCTTAAACATCATTGGTGGAGCTGCAGTTTCACAGGCGACATGGGGACACCAGGTTCTGGTAGGAAGCGTGCCCCTCTTAAAGACCGGTTCTCAGCAGAGGATGAGGCCTTGAGTAGCATTGCCCGGGAGGTAAGTTCATTCGCCATCAGAATATACACTGTGTTTGTTTGTTTGGTTGGTTGTTATTTTGCTTGCAAATACACCCTGTGTGTTTTTTATTGTTTTCGGGATCTTATTGGGATGAACCTGATCTTCAGACTTTAAAGCTGAGATGCAACAGATTGGCAGATAATCATGTGTCAAACTATAGGTTTGTTACTAAGTTCTCTGCAGAGCTATCATGCAACAACATGGAAGTAATATTTACATGCATACATGTGTATGGTGTTGGTATTGATTGCCAGTTGCCACAATTCGATAGTAGTAGGGTATCGTTCACTTAGCATTCATGTCACTCCAGATTGTATCCTCTCTACTTTCCTCCACCTGGACACTTTTACCACCTATTGACCAGTGCATGCACTATATGAAATAATGGATTTCATCATTTAGATCATGTACTTAATCAAAATGTGAACACCCATCCTTATACTCAACCAGAGACAAGAGGATATGCTAAATCTATGATTATTGAGGAGGCATGCTACCATGTTGATTTGAAGTGTAGGGGTCAAAGAAGCATTAAACATCAGCTGAAGTGAATTCAGCAAATGGGCCTCTGAGGCATATACTTATATGTGGATATTCAGGTTCCGCTAGTCAAATGCCTCAGCCCAAGCGAGTGGAGACAGCTGGTTTGGACCACAGAGAGATTGACTTGACTTGTAGCGTTTTAGCTTGGTGGGGTGGGGGGGGGCAGAGGAGTGAAGCTGCCTGGCCTGTAACGACTTGCCCTGGGATTATTCCATTTTGTTCAACTGCAGGGTTTCCATTCCTTTGCTTTTTTTTCAGAATCGGGTGGGTGAAAACATGTAATGCAAGGCCAGTTTTCTGCAGGTTGAAAATTGGCCTTGCATTACATGTTTTCACGTTTTCAAATAAATTTAGCACTCTTATGTGCCCCCTTTTGTTTCCTTGTTTGGCATAGATTAAATAGTAAGTAGTTTTTCTCTTTAAGGTTTCTGATCCACTTGAATGATTTCTTGCCATTTTTAGGAAGAAATGTAACACTGAACAGATCAGCCTTTCCTAGAAGTCTCAATAGTTGCCTTGATCTAGTTGAAGAATGTTTCATCCGTGCCCTGTGAAAGTTGTGCAGTGCCTCATACTTGGGCACTAAGCACAAGGCTCCATTTGCTCTCTTTATAGTCATGCAGGCCGATCATAGAAACATGAGTCATCTGACCCACCCAGTCAGGTTCTAAATGAATCTCTTTCTGGAGCAAACCAGAGATTGGATCAACTGTGCAGGGAGTTCATGAGGTCAATCTGTAACCTGTCACACATCACCATCTACACAAACAAATCTTCAAAACACAGCAGCTTCTGCCTCATGGTGTCTGTGCCTGGCTAAGAGAGGCTAGAACCTGCCTGCCTGCCTGTGCTTGGCACGGTTCACTGCTGAGAAAGACTGTGAATTTGAGCCTGCACTATCACCAGCCCAGCAGCCTCCTTGCATTACTGAGCAGTCAGTCCTTCTAAATACCAGCAGCTTGCTTACAAATCTGACCGTGGCCAAGCATTAGAATTAGATGATCATCTCATACTTATTGCCCCTGAGATTAGGATCTAAAGGAGCTAATGGTATTTGAACAAGGAAATCACTGACTGCAGTGATACATTGGGGGTGTGTTTGTGTGGGAGGGGAAGCTATAGTTCATAGTCCATATGATTTCATTGTCATTCTAGTTTGTAATATCAACAAGACGCTGTTGAAATGGAAAGTGTCCCACTGGCTTTTTCCACATACCGTTAGAACATTAGAAGTCTGTTAAGGCCTCTCACTGGCTAGAGAGAGCAAGCCACATATTACAGTTTCTTTCGGTAACTAGACGCTTCAGTGGCTGCTGTGTTAGGACTGACAGTTAGATCCAGCTTTGGCCCCAGTGATAAAGCAAGTTTTTTAACAGCTCCTGTAATATATATTTCATGTAATAGCCTAAAATATGGTTTGTTAGTTTTTTGTCAGTGTTCCAGTGGAAACACTAAGCAATCAACATTGTCAAGAACCAGTCTAATGGTGTAATTGTAATGTTGCAACAGAGACTCAAAGGTTAGGCTAGTCGTTTGCATAACATAGACCAGTCTAGTGCACCCCGAGTGAGCCTATGTACTGTACAGCCTTGTTTTTCAAGAATGAACATCTTTTGTTAAAGCCAGCTATCAGCCTATAACCAGTTTATAGAAATAGCCAGTAAGCTTATTTCCCAGTTATTAAAAGCCTGAGTATCAAGGAATATGCCAATATTGGCCACAATACCGAGCCATGGAAATACCCCGGTTTGCTATTTTTTTCGTTGCAGTCTGTGCAAGTTCTGTTTCCATTTGGAATATTCTGTTCATTTATTCTGTTTATTCATAACAGGGACACTTGTGATGTGTGAAGATGCATATAAACATCCCAATTTTTTTACCTTAACTGAAAGATAAGCTTGTATTTGGAATACTCTGTATGTACACACACTCGGTGTCGGCGTGCTCCAGGTGATCTCATGGTAGAGTACTGGACCCTCACTGCCCACAGTGCTGGAGGTGTGTATGATGGTGCAGTTCTGCTGCTGCTCAGGTTACCCCTCCAGTCCCATGATGTGGCTGCCGGGGAGCTGGGGCCGGATGGGCAAGGCTATAGATAGGACAGAGACAGAGAGCTCAGCTGTGCTGCTGTGCAGAGCAGGTCATACTGTCAGACAGCTCAACAGGTGCAGAGCACGGGGCCAGCCGTCTCTCTCGCTCACTCATTTGCTCTCTCTCCTCATGCACTCACACACCATCGCAACTTTACCTCCTCAACCTTGCACAAAAACACAGCGCAACAATGTATGATTTGTTCTAGGCTTAAGGCTGTATGTGACAAAGGATGACCATCAGTTGCTCACACAAGCAAATAGAGGAGTGAGTATTGACAGGCTTCAAAATCACATAGAGAATTGGCTGATCCTTATTGAGGGCAGCAGCCCCAGGAGATGGCTAATGATGACTTCTGACAGATGCTTGCAAATACTGTTGGGACATCCAATTATGAAAATGCTCCACATGGCACGTACATCTGCACAATAGTGCTTAGTGAAAAGTGCTTTTCTTGGGTTTGGTATTTTGATTTAGTTTTAGAAAACATATCTTTTGTTTATTTTTTGAATGATAAATTCACACGATAAAAGTACTCAGAATCATTTGCTAATATTTTATTAATTCCTTTATTCACAATGATAAAATTTAAGTTGTATATATTGGCTATACAATACATGCTTTTTTTTTTTTATTCAATGACCATCATCTAACCTTACTCATCTCAGCTTTGCTCAGGCTGTAGCATCTGGTCTCATGTTTTTCACTCATCATCTTGGGATGTTAACATAAACTAGCTTATCATTGTAACACAAGATGGTTATTATGCTCCTATACAACTAAAAACTATAGAGCCTATCCAGCTGAACACAGGTGGCTTCTTCTTTATAACCGACCCACAAGAGTTTTTTCCTGTTTTTATATTTTTAGAGCAGGTTTTTTCTGACTAGGTTAAAAATTTACTTGAACACCACAAAGATACATTCTCACTACAAATGAAGTGCTCCAAAAATAATAACATAAAAATGCAAGTAAGTGAACTGACAGCCATCAGTTTGCATAGTTTTTTAAAAGACATAAAGGAACCTGAATTTTGGTTGATTGTTCAGCGCTATTGTAAAACAGTGTTTTTTCCACTCCAGGCTATTATTGAAACAGGAATCAGCCGTACCCACAGGCCCTCCATTCTGGCAGTGCTGATAAGCGTTTGCTGGAATGTTGACAATGTTTGTGTGCAGCCAGATACTGTACACACAGTATTTATGGACCTATCTTTTAGTTAAAGATAAAGAGTTGGGCTTCATGTGCTCCAAGTGTGCCATTCTTTGTGGGTGGGATGTTTAGTTTCAGAGCACGTTTGCTAATTAGGAATATGGAGGTGAGGAAGGGTAGTGTACGTAGTCACTGGTGTCATGGGCCTCGTCAGGGCTGTGTAGGGGCTTGCCTAAATTAGACCCTGCTGCTGAGGTACCCTGCAAAATTAGCCCCTGTTCATATTCTGACTCAGTTGGGGGCAAATTGTGTAATGGCTCCTCTCACTTTTCACCCAAGAACATTTGAAAAGGCAGCATGGTTTGTTGCTTAGCTTAGCTTTGGACTTGTTTGTTCAATAATGTGTGCTTCTCTTTAACAGCAAATAAGGGCAAGCTAGTTAGAAGTTGCGAAACTGCCTCCATGATGTTTACTGACTGAAGAGAACTAAACTGTATTGAGGCACAGTTTATCCTCTCTTGATACTTCTTCGTCAGTTTGTTTGTTCACTATTGACATTTTCCCCATGAGGTCCTTAAATTAGCCTCCCTGAAACTGATGGTTAGCACATGTTGCTGGTGATGAGGCATCCCAGGCACTCACTCTGGACTGGATTATAGAGCTGTGACTCACGGGGGAAACTGGTCAACCAGGGCACACCATACTATATGGGCTCTGAAGAGAATTTATGATGTGCAGTGTGTTCGTCATTCATTCTTATTAATAGCTTATTTTCTTTGGAGTGAACTACATTGTTCCTAGTGGGGATACCACAAAATTTATGCACAATGACTCTCTGGTCTGCATTTGTGAATATTCAGTTGTTCTATGAAAAGCATTTAAATGGCAATATTGACTATTGCAATTTCCAAATCATTTGTTATCAGCAGGTGAGGTGTTACCTAAACAAAGTATTCTGATGCTGTGCAGAATTCCTATCCTACAAGTCAGTTTGCATATCGGTGAAATCAAAGCCATTCCTAATCATTAGCATCTCATTTTTTAAATCCTTTATTTTTTTTACATTCAAGTGCTAAAAAATAAATTACAATTTGCAATATTCAGCAAAACAACAGTGTTTTGTTTTTCCAAACCATGCAGCCCTACCATAAAGTCAGTCTCATCGTCAAAAGGTTGGTTCTCTAGTTTCCAGCTTAGGGACGGAGTTGGGCTCTCGCAGGCCTCAGCAATAACACTTGAGCCTTCCTCTCTTGTCCCCAAATAGATTGATGTGAATACTACTGTGTGATGTTGCTTTTTTCCATTAAGTGACGATCTTATCCCGTTCCTTGTGTTTTTGTTCCTTGCACACCCCCCTTTGCTGGGCGGGTCCCTAGAGAAAGGCACCTCTGCCAGTTTCCTTTCATGGCTAACAAGTGTATTCATGTTGTGTCCCACAGGCGGAGGCGAGGCTGGCAGCTAAGAGGGCGGCTCGGGCGGAGGCCAGGGATATCCGAATGAGGGAACTTGAACGGCAACAGAAAGAGGTATATAAAGCAAACTGGAACTGACAGCAAAGATGTACAGTAACATTATTTAACCCAGTGAATGAGCCAAGTTGCTCTGTAACTTCTTCTGCTCCCAATATAGACCTAGGTTGAACCTGGAAATCGGCCACTTCCTCTCTTCTATTCTCATCTATATCTTCATTTGTTTGTTTGTTTGTTTAACAGGGACACTGGGCAATTACATTAATTCCCCCAGAGTTTGCAAACAGTTCATCTTCATCTAATCCCTAGACTGGTGCAGAGGACCTACTCGGCGTTACAGCCAAAAAGCAACATTTAGATTCATCTAATAGTTCATACACAAAAATACACACAGTGAAAGAAAAATGAAAGTGCTGCATGTCCACAGATCAAACCATATTGTCTATTCTTAAAGTAAATGTCACCCAGATGTTTCACTACTTTCTTGCTTCCATGGTTTCTTTGAGCATCATGTGACTTGAGTGAAAGTGTGATTAAGTGTGTGTTTTCCCTGGCACTTCCTCCTTCCTCTGTCCAGCACTCTTACCGCTCGTCCAGCAGTGGCAGCAGGAAATGGGGTCAGATCCACCAATGGATGGTAGGCCAGCGAGAGAGTATCGCAGCCTCTCGCTCTACTAACACAGCTTGCTGTGTGGGACTGAGCCCCAGTCAACCCTGACCGTTTACCTAGACCTGACTCACTGACTGCACTGTACCTCACTGAGGAAATATGCCTCTGCATTGTGTTTGCTTTGGAGACACCGTAATCGGTGACTGTGTGTGTATTTGTAGAGCAGGCTTTGGCCACTGGCTTTATTTAGGGTGAGTGACTCTGCATGTAAGAAGGTGGTTTGGACCTTTTTCTGTATTCTTCCAACTACTTTTGAAATGATTAATTGTTTTGAGGTGCCATTTTTGCATGGAATTAATCTATGGTGTATCAACACAATGAAGAGAAGCAGACATTTTTAGTGTGCGAAGCTCTTTTACCTTTTTAAGAGAGAACAGATATAACAATGTATATGAGCTGTTCTTATGTATAGTATTAATCTTGATGCTGCGCTTAAAAGGGGTTACATATTTGAGCTTGTTCATGAGATCCGTTTGGTTATAAACATGAATGTTTTGCATGGTTCTGGCTTTGCATAGCAACTGTTTGGCGTTGCAGTGATCTTGTTTCCTCCTGTGATCGAGCCTCTCTACTTTCACTCTTCCACAACTTTCCTCTCTGTCTCTAGGCTGACACAGAAAAGGCCAGAACCTCTAGTAGTAGTAGATCCAGCAGCCGTCATCACCGGGTCTGTATACCCCCACACTTCCTCTTTGTCTGTCTGTATTTCCTTTCTTCTTTCTCCTTTAATCCTTTCTCTCATGACCCATGTTCCTCTCTGTCTGGTTTTCTGCTACGGTTCTATGTTTCCACATCAACAGGGGCTGGATGATGATGTCACGTCAGTCCGCAGCTACAGGGTGTGTACATAACTGCCTGTTAACAAGATGCCCGCTCTTTATATTTAGCCCTATTATTAAGGCGGTATAATGCCACTCAGAAGGGCACACCGATGTGTGAAAGCCATTGTTCTTGTTAGGAAAGCACTTGTTGACTCATGGCTAATTAAGAGATTGGGTAAAATATTTGTTGTTCTTGGTCAGTGTTCATTTAAGCCATATCATAATTCAGCTTTCCTAGAGAAGCCTGATGTTTGGCTTTGTCTTTTCTTGTTTGAAGTCAACCACTTCATCAGTGCGTGACTTGGGCTCTCAGAAGAGCCGTTCCAGCTCTCGTAGAAAAGACCTGATGGTGCGTTGTTGTGTGTGCATGTGTGTGTGTAAGCATATGTATATGAGGGATAGGCATTGTAAACTCAATAGAAGACATGGATTTTTGGCATGCAACCAGGAATTAGCTAGCTTGATTGTTCTGAACTGAACTAGCTTATGTCTTAAAGGATATGCATAATAACAAATGACTACTGTAAGATATACAGTGAGAAGCAAAGATATTTAGACAAACCTTGCTTTAGCACTATATTCTAGTTCTAGTTATATTCTATACTTCAAGTTTATATAGCCTTCATCACAAAAGCATGTCTCAAAGCACTTTACAGAGAACGAGCCTCCCTAGATCTAACTAAAAACAAATTCTTTGCTTGGTCAGTTGTTGTGTTGGATGAAGTCAATCAGTATCAATATCCAGTTAACCTATCTAACCTGTACTAGACATGCAAAGTGGATGGTTTAAATTGTGTTTTACCAATATAGACCTAACATTCATTTGGAGTGTTATTTTGCAAGCACGTCCTAACCGTCTGCGTTCAGAGCTTCTCAGATGTTTGATCTTTTTATGATGATAATGCCCGTGACTCCTGTTCTCTTCAGTCTGACGGCCTCTCCACTACCTCCTCCCTCAAGAGTTCCCGCTCTACTGTATGTACCTATGTGATAAGCATCTATTGATCACTGCTGCTACGCTTTTCTTGTAGTCCTTTTGTCTCATTTTAGTTTTTTGACATTTTTCTCTGGGGCAAACAGAGTTCTGTGTACAATGACCTGCATGGCCATAAAAAGACTTCATCCAGCTCCTCCAGGAAGGACCTGCTGGTCAGTGTACTCTCCTCAGTGTTGGTGTCCCTGGTGCAGCCTCTAGCATGATGGCAGTGTGCACTATTTGTCAGTGGCTTGCAGTGGTGTTTTACTGTTGATTGGCCGTATCGTAATAGGATTGATCAAACAGTGTTGAATGATATTGACATTATCTGTAATTTAGATTAGGCCATGACACACCTTGAAAATAAACTTTGTTATTTCTGTGTTCGTTTGTGGTCATACCACATTGCTACTGTTCCAGACTGGACTGTACCATGATCAAAGGAACTACACCAGCCTAACGAAGACCAAACCACCACCTCCTGCTTCCACTTCCTCCTATCAGCCACGGGTCGGTCCCCCTTTCAACGCTGTCCTACTTCTAGCCCTGTTCTGCATAGGCTAAAGCGGTTGAGGGCCACTCAGTTGAACTAAAGCCAGTTAAAGCAATAAATTTTTATCTAGATGTTTTAGTTTATTGGCCATATAAATCCCCAGACAGATGGATATTGTGTTCCACACAGTACTAGTTTGTGTGCCACAAAAGCATCAAAGCAAAGAGAGAAACATGGTTTTGCAGCTAAGTGTAAAAATGTTCCCAGAATGAGGTCGAAGAAGTTAGAAGTGGTAGAAAGCCAAAGTTGACTTTTAGAACAAGATGTCTGTCTACTCCAAAACTGTTTTTTTATGATCATTTGAATTCATGTAAATTACCTCCTGACCGACAAAGCTGGTGCTTCACCAGCATTAAAACAATCGACAGGGACAGTGCCACCACACCTCACTTCTGCTCTGAACACGCCTGGCTGAAGGCCCTAATGTTACAGGGTCAGAGAAACATTCATCCTGTTTCCTCTCTCTGCATCTCTTTAATCTGTCTCCACCTCTCAGTCTCACTACAGCTTTCCTCTGTACTCTAAACTGACATTTCCCTGCTGCCCTCCCTTCCGACAGGCCACCACCTCCTCGTCCTCCACCCCTGGCACGGGGCTGTCGCGCAGCTACAGCATGGTCAGTGTCTGCCCACTGGATGGGCAGAGCCTCACTGCATGCCTCCAGTTACCTTCAGAAGTAGACCTGCCCCCCTCCCTCACTGCTACATACATCTGATAGGATGCCCAGGGTGTTTGGGACTGCTTATATTTAGCTCCTAGACACTCTGGGCACTTGGTGGGGCCAGAGATTTGTGCTCCACTTTGATAAGACAGGGGCTTGTGTCAAGCCAGTGCTTTTTCTATAGAACACTGAAAGAAACGGCATACTTGATATGGGAAATACCCACAGAGGATTTCTGTTTTTAGTGCATGGGGCAGAGAAAGTGATTGTACTCAGCCTACTTAGCTAGGATGACTAAGATTTATGCTTCCTCTCGTGTTTTGCTGAGTCCTGCATTGTCTTTCACGTGTGCCCTCAGGCCTCTATTCACGACGACACTGGTCTTTATGGCTCGGGCTACAGTTCAAGAGCTGTAAGTCTTCTCTGTGTTTGTCAAACAGAGTTCCAACAACGTCACCACCACAGCGGCCCATGTTGTGCCTGTGGCCTGACGTCTGTCTTCATGTTAATCCTGTGTCTTGTCCTCCTCCCCTCCTCAGCCCTCTGAATACAGCTGGTACTCCAGCTCCACTCGCAGCAGCCCTGTGGTGAGCTCCCTAAAAACCACCTCCACCCTGCATGCTGTCAGCTAACACCACATATAGACAGCCACTGCTAACAGGCCGCCCCCTGCACCCTCTCCGCACCCTGCCTCCCTCCACCTAGGGACACCGTAGATTACTAGCTATGGCCTGGTTTAGGGTACAGCATCATTGTCATTTTACCTTTAAAGTTTGTGAATTAAGAGTTCCTATTGCAATGCTGTGCAGGCAAAGATGTTGTTGTAGGGTCATCGTTTCTGAATTAGTTCCAGTTGCTGCATTTGACAAAGTGATCCTAATTGCATGAATTGGAGTTACTTATAGGGTTACGGTCATTGGAGTAATCCAATAATCCGTTTATTACAGAGACTGCTAGTGCGGTTTTATCAATGAGTGTGAGTGGTGTGTGTGTGTGTGTGTGTGTGTGTGTGTGTGTGTGTGTGTGTGTGTGTGTGAGAGAGAGAGAGAGCCTTGTGCATGTGGCTAGCCTCTATTACTTGGGATCCTTACTCTGTGTGTGCGTGTGTGTACTCCTCTCAGTCCTCCTCAGACGATGACTCTGTCAGCACTGTGTCCCAGGACCGCTTCAGCAGAGGCCGCAGGGACAGTGTGGTGAGCTACAGGGAGACGGAGCTGTAGTCCATCTAGGACTGTTTCATGCTGTTCATTCACAGTACTCTCTTGAGTCTCCTTGCTGTTTGTTAATTGTAATGTTGGTGATCTAGGAATTTCAACTTTGTCAACTGCTCTTACTGTGTTGCTGTGGGTAAGAGCATCAGCTAAATGCCTTAAAATATAAATGTTAAAAGTCTTGAAGTGATCGTAGTCATCTTTTCTGGCAGTATTTGTAATTCTTTTTGTTCCACCCTTTGTCTCTCTCTGATGATTTTTACTCTTTGCTCCTCCATTGTTCTTTGTAATTCTGTCTCCATCTCTGTCCCCTTCACCCTGTGTGTGTGTGTGTGTGTGTGTGTGTGTGTGTGTGCTGAGCAGTCATCTGACTTCTCGGACATTAGTGAGTCGGCTGCTGACTATTTCAGCCGCTCCAACCGAAGGGGCAGTATTGTGTCTGACCTCGATGATCTGAGCATTCCAGATCTGGATGCTGTAAGTGTCTAAGCCTAGCTCACAACGGTGCGCTGCTGAATGCACTGCAACACGGATGATGAATGACTTCTCTAATAATAAGTGATGCATGATAAAAAGTGACTTGGTTTTCGAAACACGTCTCACAGCCTGCGTTTTCCACGGATGAGCTCATCAGTGAGTAGGTTAATATGAGCGTACTTAAAGTGGTTTTGACTGTGGTGCTGTCTAACAGCATGAACTTGAAAATAGAAGTGTCTTTTTTTTTTTTAATGTAGTGGTGTGATTTACCTGAGTGTTTCATTTGTTCTTTCATCTGTTCTTGTTTGGTTGTCAACTCTGTGTGATCTGTGAACATGCAGCAGGTATCCCCCACTCAAATTAACTCCTGGACTAACTCCTTGATTCACAGAGAAAGAGCAGCTCCTAGCATGGCCACATTTGGACGCATGTTCCTCGCAATACACTGTGCATTTCATTTTATAATATTTCTTCTCTTTCTTTTCAGCTGGATGAAAAATGTGACAAGCAGTATTCAGACTACAGTCGGGTGAGTGCAACATTATTCCACATTCTTACTTTCTCCATTTAAAAACCTTCACTGAACACCAAACGGGTCTCAAGCTTATGAGCTTGTTAGCTAGTTTGTCAAGTTTATGAGCTGCAGCTCTGCACCTGACAATGGAGCCGCATCTCTCTGAAGGAGCTGAGCAGGAGAGGATCAGTTAAGAGCCCAGCGGTGTCAGATGGCGGTGTTGAATGACATTTCGGAGTTGTGTTGCGTCGTGCTATGCTGTGCTGTTTTGTGTTTGTCTGACCGGAGCTCTGTGGCACTTTGTGTTCCCAGCCATCCTCCCGCTGTGCCACCCCGGGCCTCTCTGCTGCCACCCTGGCATCCCTGGGCGGCACCTCTTCACGACGGGGCAGCGCAGACACCGGTAGCGTCATTGACCCCGACACGAGTCTGAGTGAACTTAGGGTAAGGTGTACATACACAGTGTCACCTTTCTGTATATGTGACTGAACGACCTGATGTTAAATGCAAGCTTTTTCTCAAGCATATGAAGTATAATTTTATTTGTTTCAGCAATAGTTGTTGGTTATCATCATCATGCTGAAATCCATATAAACTATGTTGTATGTATGAGCCATTTATGTAAACATCTGTGTCTTCTGCCTTTGAACCACCCACAGCTTTGTCTCTGTTGTGACCTCCCTCCTATTCTAAATGTCTGGTTTAACAGTTTTTCTTCATATATGCACGGGAGGACTGGATGTGACATGTGTCCTGTGAAGCTATTCCTTATGTCTGGGTGTGCTGGTCATGTGTATGCCAGCTGGACTGTCTTTGAGATGCCAGCACGGGTGCTCTGTTATCTCTCCTTGATAATCCCCCCCACCCCTCTGATGCCCCAATTCACCCCGACCATTCCTTTCATCTGCTCTACAGGATATCTATGAACTAAAGGACCAGATTCAGGATGTAGAGGGGCGATACATGCAGGGGCTTAAAGAGCTGAAGGTAGTGGGGCTTGAGCTCACAGCATGCCTTCTCATGTCCTCTGGGAGCCGTATGGCGTCACTAACCCCCCCCCTGCCTCCCCACCCCCACCCCTCTGCACCCCTCCTGTAACTCCTAACACCACAGCCACTTCTGTATGGGCTCCCAGTCTGAATGGCGTAATGATCCTCCTTTTGCATGATCTTCCCTCACTTCCCCTTTTTTCCGATCCAACTCACTGGTTGTGGCCTGGAATGAACGCACTCCCAAAATCCTACTAGTTCTCTCAGTTGTAAGAATGAAGAAGAGTTGTCACACTCCACCTGCTGGCAGATAGCTGTCATGGTTTGAATTTTGAGGCTCTTCTTCCAACCAGACTTTCATTGCCACAGTGTTGGATAGCCTTCTGGTTTGACCTCTGAAGTCACCCTAAATAGCTCACTGTTCTTTTAGGAAGTACACTGTATGTTTTGTTGACAAAAGTAGTTTACTAACAAACCTGACTCTTGGCTTGTCCTTGGTAGATTTTGATACAGCTGGAACACCTTAGTGAGAATTCTTGCTTCATCATCTTTTCGTTTCCTGGTTTCATTAGTAGTTCTCTCTTTCAGATCCCTTTTTTCCACCAATGCCTTGTTTCACACCTCAAAGTGATTCAATGCATTGTTATGCGGTTAGTTTCGTCACTTGTACATCACAGATTAGTCTAACATGGCCTGTTTGAGATGAACAAATTGGAAAAAAACAATCATTCTAGGGATTTGTTTATGCCCCTCCGCTCCCTCCCCATCTTCCTGACCTTAAAGTTCAACATAAAAGAAAAGGCCTAAATATGTGCCGTATTCTCCACATTTAGTTTTGCTATAAGGCTCCCTTGTGTTTAGTGTGTTACAAAAACTTTTTAGTATCAGACAGCCCACCTGATGCATGTAGGCAGGTGAGCTGTGCCTTAAAATCAGTCCACTCTGTTGACTTACATGCACCCCCCCCCCCCCCCCGTCAGGAGTCGCTTGCAGAGGTGGAGGAGAAGTATAAGAAAGCCATGGTATCGAACGCACAGCTGGACAACGACAAAGCCAACCTCATCTACCAGGTGGACACACTCAAGGACGTCATAGAGGAGATGGAGGAGCAAATGGCAGAGATGAAGAGGGAGGTGGAAGACAAGTCAAAGGTGAAATATGAATCGATAAGGATAACGGTTACGCCGACTGGCATTCTGAAGCCTATGATCATGTTTAATCACTTGTCAGAATTATAGGTAAATGTTCAAAATGTTTGCGTGGAGTGGTTGTGTCTCACAGGTTCTGTCTCTTTGGTTTCAGGAACTAGAAAGACAAAAGCACACGTGTACAGTCCTGCAGCACAAACAAGAAGAGTTAAAAGAGGGAATTCGCCAGAGAGATGAGCTTATAGAGGTATGGCTGCCCCTGCATTAGCAAAACAAGTTGTTTCTGGCGGCATGACCGCATCACGCCTCTATCCTGTCAACACCTTGAAAGGTGTTAGTGCCTCTGTGCAGGCTGCAGAGGAGGCTCCGTTCTTCAGTAACCTGATAAGGATTGATTGGCACCGGCCGGCCCCCAGCTCCTCTCACAGTCTGGTCCTCAACTCTGTCTCCCCTGACATTTGGCTCTCTGTTTCATTGTCTTTTCTGCTTCTCAACACTTTTATTCTGTCTCTCCAATTTCAGCCATTCGCAACATTTTCTCTTCAAATTAGTCTCTTTTCACCGTCTTTCACTTGTATAATGACTGTATTTACTGTCACCGCCTTTCCATCTTGCAGTTGTGTATTTTCATTTCTTTTGTCTTTGTTTCATTCTGTTTTTCCTCTTGTTCTTATCCTGTACTGTGTCCTCTTTTCACTGCTCAACACAACTCCAGGAGAGCCAGCGAATGCAGACTAAGTTAGATACCCTCACCAGAGAGGTGTTTGACCTGCAGGAAACGATAAACTGGAAGGACAAAAAGATTGGGGTAGGAGGTCTCAGAGGGGTGCTCTGGCAGAATATGAGAGGCAATAGACAGACATACTGCAGCCAATTAATTTACATTTTAATCAATCAGACCCAGTGGAAAAGAGAAACTCTGTTGCCTCTCATGTTGTAGCTGCATGATGGAGACCCTTTGACAAAAGCCTGTAGCTGGACCCATCCTAATTCACAGTTTGGAGCTTTGCATGTCCATTGACTATTACTGGACCACTAACATGGTTTTCAGTTTGGATGCTGTAGTCACAGCTAATAGTTTAAGTGTGTGGGCACTGTAAGGCTTGCTAAGGCTTGTCAGTGGATGGCCTGTGAAAGAAAAGTTAAGAATGTGTTTAGGCTTTGGTATGGAAACTATAGGAGAACTTTAGAATTAATATGTTGTCCTCATTTAGCATAAATGAATAATCCACATATTCTAGCATGGCATGCACTTTTCACCTGATCTGTTAGTGTGTCAAACAGTTGGACCCTTAGTGATGAAAGCATCATATTTTACTGGCACACAATGTAAAATTCCCCAAAATCATCTGCCCCCTTCCAAACTCTACATCAACAGTTCCTGTGTTCTACTCATCCTTTTAGCTTTTCCCTATAACAAAGTTGTGTTTTCTGTGGTTATTGTCTGCTAGCATGTAGCAGTGTCCAATGTCCCTGTCTGCCTGTATTTTCTTTATGTTTGTATGTCTGTTGTTGTCTTAATGCACACAATGTAAATTTGTGCATGGAAGATGTCTTGTCGCATGTGGTGTTGCATGTCTATCCAGCCAGTCTATCCAACTTCTCCTTTGCCTCTTGTCTCTCCCTCTTCCTCTTCCTCTCTTGTCTTCTCTCTCGTCTGTGTGGCCAGGCCCTAGAGAGGCAGAAAGAGTACTTTGATTGCATTAGGAATGAGAGAGATGAGCTCAGAGATGAGCTCGCTGACATCAAGGGGAAGTCCAAAGCAGGAGAGGTAGGTCACCCACAGACTGGGCACACAAGTCCTCACTGAAAAGAGAAAGTAGGTTAGAGGATCGAGTCGCTGGCCAAAGAACTACCCTGTTTTTTTTGGTTGGAAGCCAGCAATGCCGTCACTGCTGTTACACGCTGTACCTTGTAGTTTTGGCTTTTTGTTTTTCTTTCCATTTTGTTCTGTTGTATTCCCTATGCCAACATTTTGACTACTTGCTGGTTCTGCGTACCATAATATGGTCTCATGTTGATCTGTATTTAAAAACCATGACTGCAGGTCAGTTTACTGGTGGATTTAGGCTTTATACTGTCCAGTTTTTGCCAACAACTTGCCTGGAGCCACTCCTCAGTAATCTGTATCGTCTCCCCACAGAAACATGGCCTGGTCATCATCCCAGATGGCACGCCAAACGGGGATGTCAACCATGAACCTCTGTCCTCAGGGATCACTGTGGTCTCCCAGGAGGCCGCCCAGGTGCTGGAGTCTGCAGGAGAAGGTCCGCTGGGTGAGTCGCAAGACACTGTTTCTGCACAGAGGCAACCGACGCATTGGCAACGGTTACATGCCAAATATTTACTCTATCCAAACGAATTCCTTCCAAATGAACTGTTTACATGGATGCTCATTAAAGTGATCTGATAAAGGGTGTGATTACATGCACCAAAGCATGTAATCAGAATAAAAGTTTTTTGACGTGTAGTTGAATAATCCTGTGTTCTAGCATACCAAGATTCATCATGTGCTGCACACAATATTTGAGTTTCTGCTGTTCTTATTAAGCAGCAGTCTCAGCAGAATATACTCCCCCTGCAACCATTACACAGGATTATTCAATGCATGTCAGTAAAGTATAGAAACTCACTGGAAGTGGATGAACATGCGCTGAAAGAATATTATGTATTATGTATTCTAATCAAAGAAAGTAGTTGGTTTAAGCATTAACAAATATTGTCCCATTGAACAGATTTTCATCTGAATAAAATTTCATTTGGAATGGGCTAGTCTATTCTGTTTGAGGGGGTTACATGAGCCTTTTTTGCATTTTTTGGGGTATTATAGTGATTATTAATGGAATATTAGGCTGCATGTAAATCCAGCTATTGACTACTTGTTTTGTCTGCTTAATACAGCTGTTGTTGTGTGTTCATTGTTTGAATGTACCGTGTCCCTCTGTCTTGTAGATGTCAGGCTACGGAAGCTGGCGGAGGAGAAGGATGAGCTGCTGGCTCAGATCAGGAAGCTGAAGATGCAGCTGGAGGAGGAGAGACAGAAACATTCAAAGATAGACAGTGCGTACACAGACGGGGAGAGGATGGAGAACGGTACAGACCTACACTTCATTGAGATGCAGAGTGAGTCTGGTCCCCACCCTCACCTTATATACATTTACCTGCAGATTGCTTCACATGCAACTAACAAGCAATGATCACAAAATTTGAGAATAATACATTTTTTTTAAACATCTTTTTATTTTCAAACTCACTGGTCTCTGTTTCTCTCTATAGGAGATGCCAACAGACAGATGAGTGAATACAAATTCAAGCTTTCTAAGGCAGAGCAGGAAATGGGTACAATGGAACAAAATGTAAGTACTGAGAAATTTCCTTATCAACACCTTGCCTCAACTGTTTGTATACATGAAATGATAGAAACAGGATACGCATAGATCTGAAAAATCAGTTTCTTTGTGTGACTTGTTGTATGTCGCCACTTACTACTACTTGTATATCCGTGTCCAGATTAACAGACTTGAAGGGCAAGTGTCCAGGTACAAGGCAGCAGCAGACAACTCAGAGAAAGTAGAAGATGAACTAAAGGCGGAAAAACGGAAACTTCAGAGAGAGGTAAAGGGACAAAGACTTAACGTGCACGCTCTTCAACTAACTCGCTTCTTACAGTTTGAAGCGCCAGCAGACTGAGTATAACTTCTCCTTTTCTTTCCCCACAGCTGCGTACATCCCTGGATAAGATCGAGGAGATGGAGATGACCAACAACCACCTAGTAAAGCGCCTTGAAAAGATGAAGGCCAACCGGAACGCCCTTCTGTCCCAGCAGTGAGGCGAGACAGCATCACCACAGAAGCCCTTAAACTCGCACCTCAAGACCTTTGACTGCCATATTGCGTCTGGAGCACATTTCCATTTTTTTTTTCAGCTGTAACACTATAAGATGTGTAGCTAACCAAAAACACTTAAAAAAAACAAACACTTGTAGCGCAGGCAAAAAACGGAACTGTGTTTTTTATAAACCGTAAGCATTGGTTTTGTCTGGTAAGCCAGTGTCTTTGGAGGAATGACTCAGAAACTTAACTAATAAAAACCATAGAGTTGCTGGGAGATACATCTGAGGAAATTTCTCTACTCACTACTTAATTTTTCAAAGCTTTGTACTACATCATGTTATTCACGAGATTTTATTTCTCTCTGGCTGGGTGCTTGGCTGTACTTTGTTTTTTTGTTTTTTTTTGATAAGTTGCATGAATGAGTATAATGACTCTTTTAAACTGTTGAACCCTCACGGCTGCTCCGGCCCCGCACCTTCCCAGATCCCCTCACACAGTGAAGTGCCTTTTCACGCCTGGAGACTGAGGGTCTGCACCATTCAATGATCATTTTAACAGGTACAGAATAATGTATTTAAAAAGGTGCAGTCATTATTTGAAAATATATAGAACCGATTGTGTCTGCTGAGGTTTCATTGAATTGTTTTTCAAATAATATTTAAAAGATTTCTTGAAAATAAATGTGTAAATTACAGAACTGTACATACAATGTGAATCTTTGCTTGGTCATTGCATGACGCCATTTTCTTTCTTTTTTTTTCAAAACAGTACTTTGACAATGTGACGTATTGTTTATTAGTAGTCTAGTCAGCAAGTCTAACCTCTGTTTTACAAATGTATCATCCAATTTCAGAATATTTAATCTCGGTTCTTGTTTCTGGAAGACTCTTTGAACACTGGAGGAAAGCAGAAGCATGTCACTTCTTCCTCACCCTGGGTTTGCTTCTCCATCTTCACCACTTTCTAGTCTCAAGACTACAGTGATTTTGTGACCAGAATAAAGAGACTAGTCAGGACTTGTGCTGTAGTATAAACTATGGAACTACACCAGTTACACAGGGATCCTCCAGTCATGGAAAATCTGGAATAGTCATGGAATATTTTTCCAGGCTTGTTACAAAATGTTAAATTAATGGAAATGTTTATTTCCTCGACACTTGGCTCTGATCCCTCATACTGCATACATGTCTCAGGGTGAGACGGGAAATGTAAGTGTAATAAAAGTCAAGCTAGCCTGCTGGCACATTTAGGTGTCGTTAAGGGACTCCTGACCCAATTCCACTTTTCCTGGCTGCATGTCCCAGGTCTTAGTTTAAGAAAGCCATGTGAAGACTCTGCACATTCAAATGGGCTGTTCGGGAAAAGGATCCGCTCTGACAGAGACCCTTTTATTGGTCATGGAATTGTCACTTTACATCAGACAGGAGAAATGGAATGTGATTTGCAAAAATGTGCAGGGATCCTAGTTTCTATTGCAACTAAAAATAGCACAACCATTGTGGAACATTTGATACTAACCCTGTTTTAACTCCAGATGTAGCATTGTAAACTTCTGACTCATCAACAAAGGCATGGGACTCTGACTGTTAGATGCAACACAATTTTCCTAAACCCTAATACTTGCATAATGGTTAAGGACAGTGAAATCCATTTCTGTCCGTTTTTCACTCATGAAGTCAAACAATTGAAGCAATTTTTCATATAATATTTATTTACAACAGTGATATTACAAAGTATAAAAGTTAGAGCAGCATGTATGTGATTTTCAGTCAAACTATCAAAAGATTCAGCACCTCTCAAACACTTTATAGAGATCAGGTAAGTTGGCGATCTGGAGCACACTGCCGTCCTCGCTGAAGTGCTTTGGGGGGCTGAAGAGGCTTCGGAAAGCCTTGAAGATGATATGCTCCACTTTCCAACGCCATGACTCAGCATCCTGAAACAAGCATTACACCGCACACTGATCAGTATAATCCTCAGACATGAACATGTATCATGTCATGTTATTGTCACACTGAGGATGACAAAGTTATGTTGTAATGCGTATGAGCAAGTGTAGTTCTCATTAACACTTGAAACAGGGTGTCTACAGGTCCTGAAAGTCTGAAATTAGGCCTGTATTATCTAAACTAAAACCTATATTCTTAATTTTCACTATTCTTAAATTGCAAAATTGGTCTCATGTCATTCTAACTGCCATGAATTAGGTCTTTAAAAGTCTTAAAATGCACTTGATGGAACCTGCAGACTCCCTGTATTTATTAGTAACTGTTTATTTGGTTTTCCTCCATACCTTCTGCTCCTCTCCCGGCTCCGCCTCCAGGATGTACTGCTTCCTGATGGAGTAGAACTGGCTGCACTCCTTGCTGAAGTCTCTGAAGCACTCCTTCTCATTGTCCCAGTTCACCTGCTCAACAGCACACAGCAAGAGCCTTCAGATACAGTTTGTGTCTCTGAAAACTGTTGAATGAGGAGAGACTGATGGGAGCGTTACCTCAGTGGCCAGGCGCAGGACGAACATCGGGAGACCCTCCATGAGCGGGGTGTACTTGTCAACCAGCAGCGGCAGCCCTGTTAGATTTCCCTCCTATGAGGCACACAGCTTGGTTTTACAACACGACTAATGACAGACTGATAAAACGTCTTGCTACAACGCGGTGAACCTGCAGTCTCCACCCTGCCCTCCCAACTGACCTGGTCTATCTCCATGGAGAAGTAGTCCCCCAGCATCTCGGATTTCTTCTTGAGGAAATCCACGATGTACTGAGCCAGGCCCTCCTTGGGTCCGTCCTCCTCCGTCCAGCCACTCTCCTCAGACTCCAGGGCCAACATGGCCAGGTCATAAATCGGAGCTGGCGTCTTTAACACAGAATCAGCCATGAGAATCATATCCTGTGTGCTCTGATCAATCATAATCTAGACTTGAGGCTTTGGTACTTACAGATAATCTCAGTACACCAAAGTTCCCGAAGTCGTAGATCAGTATTTGGTAGAAAAGCTCCTGGCTGCAATAGAAAAAAAATAAGAGTGGGATGAGATGTAAAGTGACCAAATGTGAAACAATTGAAGTGAACAGTGTGTCATTGCCTGTGCCTGTGGCTCTGACCTGAGTTTGGTGGTGTTGAGCAGGTACAGCTTGGTGTGATGCTGGATGAGAGTCCACTGGGGATTGACACAGCCCACAAATGAGTGATTCTGGAGCATATCTTGAAGACCTGAAGACAACAAATCATATACCCCCCCCAAAATAGTACTGAAACGTAGAAACCAAGGAATAAAAGCACAATGAAATATTAAAATAAAATGATTCAAAAGAAACACAGAAAGCAAAGGAAAAATACAAATTTGTGTAGATGAGCTGAAAATACATCTCACCTTTAAATAAAGACAACCCAACTGGATAACAGAATCTAAATTACCACAGAACAACAGTGTATCTGCAGGTTTTAGAAAGCCACATTTAATTTTTCAAGACCAATTTTTTTTACGACCAATTAAAAAAAAAAAAAAAAAATACAGAACAGACCTTGCAAAAACAGCCTATTTCTGACTGAACATAGTTAATGAAAGTTATAAAACCGAATCGGCAGAATAAGAAAAAGGACACCAGGAAATTAATTTTGAAGTGACATGAAATCCAACTATGATCAGTAATGCAGATACAGTAGAAAAAAATCATGTTTTAGATAATTGTACTGCTAACACTGTTCTGTAATGATATTAAGAGTGGACATGCAGTGCAAACAAACCTGCATGGTGAAAAAATAAGACTAATTACTGGATTTACTGTATCTTAAGGCTTATTTAGCTGGTTTATTTTAAAACATTTTCAGACTATTTAAGGACCTATGGATACCCTGACAACATAGTGGGAAATGGTAGAGATGCAAAAAAAGATGCATAAAATTACAGGTAAGGGAAATAAATTAAAGGCCCGAAGCCATTACATTTTATCCATCTAGTTAGCGGATCATGTATGTATATTGCTGCGTCTACCTTTGTGTGTGTTGTCAGTGATCTCAGCTCTCAGCTCCTTGATACTGATCAGCTTGATAACTCGTCTCTTGGGTGCGGCTTCGGCCGTCAGGTCTTCCTGTTCCTCCTCCTGGTCTGTCCTGGGACGCTTCCTGGATCAGAATAACCAAACAAACACACTGCTGTTACATCTACAAGATAAACTCTGCATGTGCTCCTCTGCATGTGCTGTCTCCTCTGTTATATAATGTTGACTACAGTCCAGTCAGTATTGTATTGGCCGGGCACTAACTCGCACCAGCTCATAGTAGATTAAGCAGGGACACACTAGATGATTTAACACGCACACACTTGATAAGTTAAAGACGGGGATCATACACTACTTTGAGTTCACTAGACACACACAGTTCTCACATGACACAACCCACCCAAACTAGTACTAATCTTGAAAATCAGTCTAGAGCGTGGCTATAATCACGCTAAAAGTCGTGTAGTGTGTCCACAGCTTCACACACCTGGGAAGCTCTTGAGTGTTGACGCCGGTTTCTTCTTCGCCGTCTTTTGCAACCCCTGCTTCCTGCTCGGCCAGGGCCTCCAGCATCTCCGCATCCTCCGTCTCGTCCATGTCTGCGGCGGCAGGCCGGCGGGTTTCGCTCACAGCCTCCCTGCTGCTGCTGGGACCGGCCGGTTCGGGGTCCGGAGGCGGCTTCTCCTTCGGCTGGAGGAAGGCGTCCAGCTTCTGCGCCCGGCTGTCGGTCCTCACCATCTGATGTGCGTAGACTCGCTCGCCAGACTCTGTGGCTGTGGAGCCGGAGGAGGACTTCACCTCGCCGCCGGCAGAGACTGACAGCCCCGGCAGCAAGGTCTGCACAGGGAATACAGCAGCATAAACATACAGTATATCTGACATTATGCATGTACTGGTATATTCTTTGTACCCATTTGTGAGATTACACAGTGGCACTGACTGATATAACAGAATAGTGATTCGACCTATAGCCAGTTCATGAAAGCTTTTACATCTGCTATTCTAAACACCAGCTGTCTGGTAGGTCTTTGCTGGGAAAAATCCTCTGCTGCACAGGAGGTAGAACGCGTGGATTATCACTTTAACAATGCCAGTATATCTACAGATAGTGTTAAGAGTCATAGTGTACCTGTGTGAAGTATGTGCGCGAGGAGTTGGAGCCCAGCAGTTTGCTCTCGATGTGCTTCTGAACACTCTCAATGATGCAGTCTTCATGCAAGAAGTGCACCTCGTGTTTGGTGGGGTGGACGTTCACATCTATATTGTGTGGGGCAATCTCCAGGCTGTGGTGGTGAGCAAGGACCAGTAAATACAAATTGCATTTAACCACAGTGATTTCCACAGTAGAATACAGAGGAAAATGTAGTTACCTGAGGTATAGAAACGGGTGTGTGTTCTTGGGCAGATACGCAGCATAAACCGTCTCAATGGCTTTCTTCAAGGCGCTCGACTCCACCAGACGATCTGAGAGATCACACATCACAATCTCCACTCAACAAAATGGCCGTAAGATTCAGTTATTATTCAGTTAAGTTTCCACTGAGTTTTCTGTGCTACATACGGTTGATGAAGAGGATCAGGATGCATTTCTTGACGGAGTAGTTTGCGTTTGAGATGTAGCCTTTCATCTTGTAGGCGAGCTTCTGATCCTCACAGCCTACTTCGATCAGCTCCCTGGGAACACGCCACCAATGGCAGAATCAGCATTAATGTGATAAGGTTACAGAACTGCATGGAGCATCAAAGCACATTTTTCTTGTTTGATTAGTACCTGCTGACTGCGTTGCCAAAAGCCCCTCGAATATTATCCAGTATGGATGCGTTGGGTAGAGTCCTCACATCAGCGACAGTCTCTCCTTGCTGGCAAGAGAAAGACAAGCCGGAAGAACAGACCTTAGATGATGAAGTGCTTGCAGCAAAGGAAAATCACCTGAAAGCCTACTGTATATGTACATTCTGGCAGTGTGCTCCCAAACAAGCAGCAAATGACATAAACACACAGGGGAAGCACACACAGAAAAGCAGTTCAACTGATCAACTATCGTCAAAAGCTACCGTAGAGTTGGCCCAGTAGATGACAATTGCACCCAATGGTTTGACAATAGTCTACATCAAGAACCTTCTCAGAAACGATCCTCTAATAGCTCAGTTCTTGTGTCAGGTATTAAGAAGTCGGTAATGCTTTGTTCACTTTAAGCCCAACTAGGCAGAATTAAAGAGTAGGCACATCTCACCTTCTTGACTGAAATGCTTTTCCCCGAGTTGTGTATGGCATATCTGCAAAACAAAATTGTGACATGACAATACAGACAATATGTTAATTAAAAAAGGAATCAGTTAGAAGAACAGGGACAAGGAGTTATAATGAGAAAAGCCCAGGTGACAGACCTGCTGACCACCTCTACAATCCTGGAGTACTCCTCGCTGGGGCTCTTTAAGGCTTTCCTCCTGGTGGACACGTTATAGAAGAGGTCCTCCACCTGCAGACAGGGACAGGAAACTATTACGGGTCTTCTCAGCATCTATACACTTCATCCTTCAAGAGGTGTTGTGCTCAATGAACTCACAATGATCTGTGTTCCTTGGTTTCCAGCGCAGGGTTTGGGAGGGCCTTTCAGTTTGCTGTCACTGTAGCTGGCTCTGCAGAATATGGGAAACACTTCATGAATAAGAGTAATTCCAGCAGAAACTAACATTAGAGATGAGTGTATAAGACTGGGACTTAATCATACCTGTAAGCACACTTGGCATCAGCTGTTTTGGTTGTTATGGTCACATGGGCAACGTGGCTTATACTAGCAAGTGCCTGCAAACAAATACACACAAACAGATATGAGGTACAACATGGCATGCGTGTCTGTATACTGTATGTGCATCATTTTATACCCTGAAGACTAATACTTTTTTTTATTTAACCTTTATTCATACAAAATACTAGATATCCGTACTGCTCACCTCCCCTCTGAATCCATAGGTTGAAATGGCTGTAAGGTCCTCGAAGGTCTGGAGTTTGCTGGTGGTAAACCGTTCACAAACAATATCCATATCTTCTTTCTACCTCAACGAGAGATGAGTGGGTCAAAGAAGGGAACACAGCTGAAACACAGTAACGTTACCGCTGACAGAGACAGAGCCCCGCCTACCCTGATGCCAGTGCCGTTGTCCTGAATCTGGATGAGCTTCAGTCCGCCCTCTTTTACCGTCACCTGAATGTTGGTGGACTTGGCGTCCAAACTGTCAGAATAGGAAACACAGGTTACAGTGATTTAGTGTCCCGTTCAATGAGCTTGCAATGTCACACGGCTGTTGTTACTGTGTTACTGTGTTAAGCGCGTGTGCCACAACAGAGATGTACACAATGATGCATGCCTTCATATTTGTCACTTTCAATCCTCTATTAGTCTCAGTACTGGTTATTAATGTCCTCGGTTAAATATCTAACATTAGCTTGTGTTATCTGTGTTAACTGGAGATTACGAAGTATGTTGTTACCAATTCTCAAGCATTTCTTTGATGGCGTTGGCAGGACGTTGGATGACTTCTCCTGCAGCAATCCGGTTGACAACAGTCTCGTCGAGCCTCCGGATAACTCCCGCCATGTTCGCAGTGCTGTTGACTTAGTTTCAGTGTAGTACAATGCTATCTAGCTAAAGTCGTAGATATTTAGCTTCAAACGTTGCATGCTAGCATCACAACCAGTACTACAACTGCGTGCATGCCTAACGACACCTGAGAGGACGAAGAAGGAAGAGGTCTCACTCTGTCTCTATTTCCGTGTACAGAGCAAACGACAGCTCTCAATGGAAAAGTTGCGAGATTTGGCCTACTCTCGAAGATATCTTCCGTTAAGAACATCTAAGGGTTATTTAGCACAAACTATACACAAGCCGAAAGTGCTTGTTATTTTGAAGGTCGGAAAATGGGTCCGTTTTTTTTAAACGACTGAGTGATTAATCGCTTAAACATACACAATCTTTGATAGGACTGCGCGGGGAGAAAACGTCACACCCTCTATCCGCCCATTGGTTACATTGGTTACATTCATTACGTTCCTCGCCGTGGGGGCGGGGCCTGTGGCGGGAGGACAGAAATCTTCTTCTGTGTTTGAGTTTTTGGTAGATTGCAGCGTGGAAATATGCACAGCGCTCCTATCGACTAATCAACAATACTGTATTCTACCGGAGTAGGCGCATCTGATTTCACTTTCCACATTTACCTTTACCACACCTTTTCCAAACACAGAATACCAAAATCCTTACTTTTCAAATACAGAAGATCTGTTCATAATTTGTATAATGTTAATATTACAATACATTTCCATCAATATCTTCTATGCATACATCTTACTGTATGTATAGAGGATAAACACTAAACTGCAGCAGAACGAACAAATTAACTCTTTCAGGTTTTGTCATAACAATGGGTGCATTGTACTCCAAGTTGCACTGCAATTGTTTTTGTCTGTTAGTACTGATAAGCCTATCTAGTCTCTGGCATGTCCAACTCTGGAATGTAAACACCGGCCCTACATGACCTACTAAGGTCCTTTGATCAACAATGTAAAGTAATGTGATACTTAGGGAAATTATCCCTTTAGGGAAATTATCTTTTCACTTTGCCCCAAAGACAGGTCAGAGGTCAGGATCATACAGAGCAGCACTCCTGGAGCCGTTAGGAATTCAGTGCTCAGGGACACTTCAGCAGGACAGGTGCTTATCCATGTTGGGGCTTGAATCCGGGTCGGTTGAAGGACAGTCTCTCTAACTACTAGGCCTGCCAGCCAATATGCATCACCAAAATTTCAAATTTCATCCATGTACAGGCCTTATCAATCTTTGTTTTCTCTGATTTGTATATTAGTATTGGCTACTGGAGGGATCTGATATGGAATATTACCCACCATAAAAGGTCCAAATTCCAGATCCATTAATCCATACTCCCATTTTCTTTTTTTACAGTCCAACCAAATCCTTTTATCTACAGTTGGTGTATTCCCAACAGAAAAGTAAACCCATTGTAGCAGGATGGAAATTTCCATATCCTCTTTATCTGCTCTACTATGAGTGAAAGTTTTGTTTAACACCATCTAGATAGCATATTAAAGCTGTTCTTTTCTAGTAGAAGTATGACTGTTGCTCTACATACATTCATAGTCAAGAGCTACAAATGCTAATATGTACTCTAATTATTACTAAATAATTAGACTATTATACAGTCTGAGTAATATGAAATGATTTGTAAATCTGAAAGTTATATATCCAAAAGATATATAACTATAAAAAAGGCCTCTTAAGATTTAACACTTTTTTACATCTCGCTTCATTGTACTCATTGAAAAGGACTTCAGTGTAATCTTTAACCAGTATACACAGTTGGCCAGGGTGCATATTTATTTATTAATTTTTTTTATAAAAACAGTCTCAGCTATACTTGTCTTCAGTGGTTGCTATGTACCAAAGTTATGTTGCTATGCTGCTAAAATTTGGCCTCAGGCAGCATGACCTCAATAGGATAAAATGCTGTGAGCAGGTTGTCCGGAGGGTGGCGCTGTTTGGTTATCAGGACCAGGCAGAACTTCTCAATGCGGTCCGACCTGAACTCAGTTCTGTCATACTGGGGGCCGTCAGAGGAATGCACTATGCCCAAATACCTGCAAGGAAAACACACAGATGAACAGGAGGCAGACAGAGGAGATGTAGGATTCAGGTACCAGTGTGTTTTTGTAGTAATTACATTAGACAAGACTAGACTAGACTAGACTAGAATAGAATAGAATAGAACTGCCATCAACATTTTAAACAAACAATGAAAGACATTCGCAGTCATATTTGCACGTTGCCACATGCACTTTTACTCTTTTACCTCTCTACTCCTTTACCTCTTATGTACATTTTTAACACTTATTTCTGTTTATTTGTTTTTACATGGTTTGTCTTTTTATGTCTTTTTTAGGAGCCACGTCAAAGACTATTTTCTGTCATGTTTGTCTTGTGATAGACAAAGATTTCTGTATCTGAATCTGAATACAATAGAATAGAACAGAAGTTTATTATGCATGTTTTAGAAGATCATTGTAATATATCTGTCCTCTTATATTCCATATTCCTCCTATACACACACCACATAATACAGGTGACTGCAGTACCTCTCCTCCTGCAGCAGCTCCTTGCTCATCAGCTCTTTGCTGAGGCCCGGCTTCACCTGCTCCAGCTGGTCTCCCACCACGTCAAACAGCTCCACTTCCATCATGTCAATGACCAGCGGCTTTCCAAACCTGTGGACAATAGCACACCACATCACATAAACACAGAGTCAATAGAGCGGCGAGGGTGAAAAGCACAGGTGGCGTCCTATCTTACTTTCTCACCTGATAGCTCCTAGCAGAGCTCCCCTCAGTTTACCAGGCCGCATGTCCTCAGGATTCAAGGCATTCAGGTAGTTTGTGTCTCTGTAGCGCAGAAATGTTGCGGCCTGACCAGAGGAATCCACCAGCAGAGGCCACCTACATGCAGATCACATGCAGTGTTTGCATATGGTAGGTAATGTGGTAATTAGCTTTACAATTTTGAGAGGATATACTGGTGTTTGGGTTCAGCAATATTCCACTTAGTTTTAACATGGGGGTTATTTGACTCTTGACCGCCATGAAAACCAGAATATAAACTAATCACTAAGATCAGATGCAGCTGGACGAGTTTGTAGCGTTCTGATTTTTACTTCCCATTCATTTGAATGAGGCAAGAAAATAGCCTGAAAACTGACATTTAACACCTTTGTGAACAGATTCAACAACAGATCCTGCTGCTGTGATTTTCCACTGACTGTTGGTCCAACATTTTAGAACATAATTTCGCCAAATAGCATTTTTATTGATAGAAGAGAACATAGCAGAGGGATACCATTTAGGAGAGATAGTTCCTGTTTGGGAGACTGGATCTACTTTCATTTGTAAATACAAATTTTAGTGTAAACCAAGAATAGAAATGCCAATGACTGCTTTGTTGTCTTAAAAGCGGGATCTGTTATTGAATCTGTTCACCAACATGTTAATTGTAAGTTTTCAGGCTATTTTCGTGGCCTCATTCAAACGCAACAAACTCATCCAGCTGCATCCGATCTTAGTGATTCGTTTATATTGTGGTTTTCATGGTGGTCAAGTGCCAAATAACCCCCATGTTAAAACTAAGTGGAATATTACTCTAAACTCAGGGCAGGAGACAGACAAGGCTCACATAACATCACACTTCTTCTACTTATCCCCGACCTGCCGTCCCGCTGGATCTTGCCTCCCACGTCTTTGATGAGAACCTCATCCAAATCTCGCAGCAGACAGCGAACCCCGCCGCGCTCCAGGACAGCACCTGAGCGAGGCAGACTCAGCCATAAGACTGCACTTTACCGTGTCGTGTAAACTGCACAGTATACGACACAGAAGTACAAACCTCCGCCACACTGCTCTCTCAGTGCGAACTTGGCAAGGGATAGTTGTTTGGCAGCTTGCTGTGCTGCTATTTGAGCCTTTGCCAACACATCTTCAGCGCCACGAACCACCTAACCACATGCAGACGCAAACACAAACACACAAAGGCACACGCCACCGCCAGGAAGGTCACTGAAAGTATGAAAGTACACAAGGTTGGAAGCTGAATAGCAAGTGGCAGTGAGGTGGCCGGTCACCTGCAGTGTGACTCGGGTCAGTCCCATTTCCTTCCTTGTACATTTGTCGTGTTCGGTGATCCGCTTATTCAGCTCTGCGTACGCTCTTTGGAGCTGCGTTCACACAGACACAGGGAAGTGACATCAGTATGATGACAGGCACATTTTCCTGTGAACTGTCCCATCATTGATTCCAGATGTGTGCTATACCTCTCTCTGGCAGCGCTCATGCTCTTTCTGCAGCTGCTCCACCTCTCGCTTTAGGCTGAGGGAAAGCACAGGCCATTGTTGTTTCTTTACCCTATCAGTAAAAGGTGTACATGGGAAATGATGGCTATCCTCAGACATCTGTCCCTGAATCAGTGCAGCTCAGTCCACTATGCACTGTAGCTACAGGATGTGCCACAGGATACAATACAATAGAGCTGGAAAGAGGTCAGGCATGTAAAAAAAACAAGTGGAAGGAAAGAAGAACACATACAGTAACAAAAGGTATAGCGTGTTTGCTCTGCCCTGTTTTCATCATATCTTTAGTAGTGTCAGGTAGCAATTATTACGTAACTGCGGACAACTACTCTCTGTCTACACTGTTTGCATTTGCACTTTAAAAGGACAAACCTTTGAACAGTGGTTTATGGAATGCTTTAACCAGCAAGAGCCTGGGTGGGGTGCAAATTAAGGGAACTGGTTATGTATCTCACCGGTCAGTCAAGGCCTCTTTCTGCTTTTGCTCCTCCTCTTCTCTCCGCTGTTTCTCTGCCTCCATTCTTACTAGCATGGAGTCAGTGAGACTCAGGTCCCAACTGCTCAGGACAGCTGCCACTGCCTCATGTGATGTAATCTGCAACACATGAACACACACACACACACACACACAGAACACACACACACAGACCAGAATGCAAAATGTTGGTAAAGAGGATTTAAAAAAAATAAGGCATTATTTATTCCTTTAAAGAGTCACCACCCCACTAAAAATCACTTCAACACCAACACAGATACACAGGCCAGAGTACATTCTAAAATACACAAATACACTGTCAACAAGTGCAAGGACAGTCAAATCAGATACAAATGCACACCTGCTCTGGAGTGCAGCCATCGTCTGCATAGATTCTTGGGTCGGCACCCAGCTGCAGCAGAGTCTGCACCGCCCCGAGCCGGCCTCCGAACGCCGCTCGAAAGAGTGGCGTCCGTCCAAACTCCCCCTGAAGCACAACACCACCTGAAACACTTCCACACCTCTGTGCAGTTGTTGTGCAGTTGTTGTGCGACATGCATTCCCACCTGACTACAGGCCTGTCGTTTCTACTGGAGTTCTCTCACCTTGGTGTTAACGTCTGCTCCTTTCTCCACCAGTAAGGTGATGATCTCTGGCCAGCCGCCGCCCGCCGCCTCTGACACGGCCGTGTTGCCATTGGCATCAGCTGTGTTTACCATGCGGAGCCGGTGTAGCAGGCGCCGGCGTTTGCCTTCCTCGTCGAACTCCACGCCGCTCTTTGTGTCCCTCTCGGACACCTAAGACGGAGCGGGAATACAATCATCTTTGGAATTTACCACGGTCTCTCTAAGTGACAAATATATCCAGGGGAGTCTGTCAGTACTGTATGTTAAGGGCGGTTTCTCACACATTGACTACTTCTTATAGTGAGTCAAAAATCAAATTAGATGATTTATCCTCTAATTTATTTTAAATGGATTCATCTTAAATCATGTCCAAGAACCCAGCCTTAGGTATTTCATAATCTGGAACTGAATGACTTGTCTTAGGTAGATTATATGATTAAGTATTGATGTGTCAAAGCCAGTCACCACCACATAACACTTCATATCCCACTCCCAGTGTCGTGACTTGCCCTCACTTGACTTGACTTGGCTAATTCATCATTCTCTTAATTCCACGTTCATCATTTCTCCAAGGCAAGCACGGTCTCACCTCCTCGAGAACTGCTAAGACTTCCTTCGCCTCTCCATCAAACGCCGCTTCCAGAAATCTAGTCTGCAGCTGCCGCTCTTCCTTTTTCCTTTTCCTCTCATCCTCTTCCTTTTTCCTCTGACGAGCCGCCTCCTCCTGCTCTCTCCGTACCAGTGCCACAAAAGCCTTGAGACACGTTAAAACAAAAGATGTACAGAATGAAAACTGTTGGTACAGTAAAAGGGAAATAAACAGCAGTTGTTCAGTAATTTTTCTGACCAAAGTTACAAAAGATATTTACCAAAATTTCAGATTTCTGTCGATATTGTCAGCTCTATCACAAATACCCAACTATTTTCTACCTGTTTGGACTTGTGTGTGCCCACATTAGAGACCAGCCAACACCCATCCGGTCCCACCTTCCTATTTAAGTAGACTTTTAGGTTTACCTATAAAGCATTTAGTGGTTAGCTGTGTCCCATTCCTTTTTTTGCCATACAGTTCCCCTTGTGTTTCTGCTTTGAAAATTGTGACCTATTCCCTTCCACGGTGTTACCATTCGTTACCAACATCTGTTGAAAAGAAAACAGTATTTAGTATTTACTGTTCATTAGTAACATGTTATCTCCTGACCTCTTTCTCCAAGCGGTCCATGAGAGCTTCATAGTCCTGTTTCTCCTTCAGTTTCTGGAGCCGTGTCCGCCTGGCAAGCAGCTGACGCACGCCACACTGGATGGTCAGTGCAGCTAAATCCTCTCTGGTTGGCACAGCGTCTATCACAACAGCATGGACATTCAAGATTTAGACAGGCCCCTGATATTCTTTATTACGATGCACATGCTGTTACAGAAGCACAGTCCTTGGTTTGATCCGATATAACGTTTATAGTAAAGTGCCTTATACTACCAGTCACAAGTTTGGACACACCTGATTGAATGTACAATGTTTTTCATTATTTTAAAGCCATTTTGATCTAAAGGCTTATGCTTAAATGCTTGACATTTGTTTCTTAGACAAATATAAATAGTGAAGTTGATCCTATGTATGAATTTCTTTCCAAAGCCTTTGCCTTTCCATCAAGGCAAAGGGCGGCTACTTTAAAGAATCTAAAATATAAGATAGTTTTGATTTGTTTTAACACTTTTTTGGTCGCTGCATAATAACATTTGTGTTATTTCATAGTTTTGATGTCTTTACTATTATTCTAAAATGTGAAAAATAGTAAAAATAAAGAAAAATGCATGTCCAAACTTTTGACTGGTAGTGTATGTCTATCAGAGTATCTAACTGTCATACACTGTATGAACTACAAAGTGTATCTTGTAATATTTTGAGTAAACTACTTCAACAAGGTTTCCGTGTAGACACACTTCTGTGTTTATTGTCATCTACTCTGCTGTCTACTATGTGTTTACCCAAAGGGATACGGTGCCTTTGTGTCCTGTGGTGACCTCACCTCAACACTAACCGTTCATTCTGGCTGACTTTGTGTAACACACTGTATCATATCAGTTACACTGTGTGTGTTTAATACAAACATTCCTGCATATTTCTTATGAGGAGGGGGGGGGGGGCACAACTCTGATACTGTGTTTGGACAAGTTTATGTTTCATAATCACTCCAAATCCGTCAATCACAATACTGAAAAGGAGCCTACCAAGCACACGTTCATCTGAGAACTATGGGGGTAAAAAGAGAGCAGTAATGAATGCAGCCCTATAGCGCAGCAGCTATCTATGAACTGAGTGTACATTATTTTTCATGCTTCTATTCCAACTACTCCTCTGTGTGCCTTGGGTGGCGCCCGAAGGAAACAATGAGGGATTGTCTTCAAGTCTTCACTTGAGCAGCTAGGTTGCATCATTTCCCTTACTTACGTTACATCACATTCCATCCTGACACGGCTATTTTTGCTCTTACTGTGGAGCAACCCTCACTGTATCCAGGGCCCTATTCAACAAAACATGTTATGGGAAGTACCCGCTTGAAAACCCCTCCAACATCCAAGGTCTCTTCATAGGCACTCTCGCTAGTATAACACCACAAAGTACAGTTACACCAGAGCCTGTCTGGTGAAGCAATGTGCATTATTTCAGTCTGTAGACATTATTGCAAATCGAGCAAGATGGATTGTTAATGAAGCATGAAGAGAAACAAAAGAATGAGTGAGCAGCAGCACCGTACTTTTCTTGGCTGCTGGCACAGTGTTAGCAGAGGAAGTGTTGCCTGCAGGCTTTGAGGCTTTGCCTTTGTCCTGGCCACCTTGCACTGCCCTGCTGTTCTGTCTGTGTTTTGGGACTGCTCCTTTATCAGAGGAAAGCAGGGTATAATCATTATCAACATTATCATCATCATCATCATCATCCTCACCAGTACATCACTGTCTACATCATCATGTTAAGAGGCCCCATGCTTCATGCCATGTTTTACCCTACAGGCCTCAATCCAGTACCTTTAACATGTTACTAGCTTGGTTGACTGATATCATTCTGATGATTGCCGTACCTACCTGCCTTTTTGACTCCTTTCTGTGCCTTACTTCCAGTTTTGCTGGGTATTTTATTGTTGCGGGAACTCATTTTTTAATTCAAACTATTCAGCAGGTCTGGTTGTATATCGAGTTAGTAGTTAACTAGTCAGAGAGAGGAATATCAAAGATTCACATTCTCATTTCCTGAACGCTTTTTGGTGTCCATGGTAACCATGATGAACGCACACGCGTTATCCATAGGTCGCGCGCTGTTGGTTTAAGTAAGCAAAAACAAAAGACACACTACATAACACACAGTGTATAGTAAAAAAAAAAAAATTAAAAAAAATGTTAATGTTGGGCTGCATGTGTTTACTTTTCCCAGTAAGAAGTAACCTAGTGTAAGGAATGCAATCCAGTGCAAAGGGCGTTACTTTTGTTATTAACCCCTCTAAATTTCAGATTGAAGTTGTTTATCCTAAAACTATCATCTCCCCGATTCTTTTTCTTCATAATTTCATCGCATTCTTTCACATTAAGCTATCTTAGATGAAAAAACGTTTACTTGGTACTCCCACTACTTTGATTTGACTAAAAGAATTACAATAAAATAGCTGTTGTGGTCCCAGATAATTCACACAGGAGATTTATCCAGATGTTTGAAGGTCAGCTAAAGAGGCAGCAGCACATTTTGGGGGTGTGACGGGAAAGGCATGCAAAGAGTAGTTATTAGGCTACTTTTAAAATGGGTAACAATACTCTAGGTTTCTGAGTAACGCGCCCGATATAAATTTGCTGCGGAGGAATTTCGACACCAAACGTCGATACCACAGAAGGTAGTTTCACCGTCGGGGCGGCAAGAGATTACAGACGGGCAGAGTTCAGCCGCCACTGAACAAGCATGGACAGCTAGTGTGCTGAGAAGAGCTGCACTTTATAAAGTCGGCAGAGCTGTAGTCGAGGCGGGGCGAGATTTGTCGACAGGAGCCTTTCTGTGTGCTGTACTTCAAACATCCTCGCCAACATGCCTCAAGCATGACAATAAACTGGTTTAGCGGGGTGGTGAAATGCAACAGAAAGAAACATAAAGCAATGCAACAGAAAACTTTCGACGAGTCCCATCTGGACTAGAAGCACGACACATTTGTAGAGGAAAACAGTAGAAGAGACGAACCAGAGGAACTGGGAGGCGGAATGACCGGCTTAAAGTTTAACCGACCAAAAGCTTGAGGAATACTTATCAGTGAGGTAAGGTCACTTTAATATGGAAATAGCCTATAAAGCTTACCGTATGACAAGCGCGCCTACTCTACTAACTTTTGCTACAGCGTTACCTGGCTCTGCTTAAGTTTGCTGTCATTACGTTTTCGGCCTATCTGTAAAAAAACAACTTCGTTGATAAACTCTCTGCTTTACGCTAAAACGACTGGAAAACTGTTTATTTAGATTATTTGTTCCCCCAACCCGTTTTATCTTGCCGATAAGGCTTGATTGGTGTTTTGAATGAACTGTTATATTTTCATTCTTTCTCAGTTTTCATGTATGTGGCAATACATGAACTTGCAAATGGAGACTTGGCTTGTTGGCCAGAGGGAGGAGCCACACCCATAACCCTCTATCTTGTGGTAGACTCATTCCATCTCCCCTCCCTCATTGTGTTTTTGCTAGGACAGTGTTATAACTGAGAGGATCCCCGAGATAAGGCTCCTAAATCTCTTGTGTGGGAGTGATTTGCCTCCCAGATTCAGGCTTCTCTTGGGTGAAATTATTAGCTATTAACCTTTTTTTTCTGTGTTATTTGGAGACACTGAAACAGCTGTGTGGTCGGAAAATTGTTCATATTGTGCATGATTCACCTATTTATCACAGTTCTCCTTTTGCCTGTGATCTCTCCTTAGATAGCATTATGGCACATCGCTCTCAGTGTTCCTCTGCTGGGGATAATCCCCTGGACCCCAACTACCTCCCTCCTCACTATCGGGAAGAGTACCGGTTGGCTATTGATGCACTTGTTGAGGAGAACTTGGAGGGCTACTATCAGTTCCTCCAAAGAGAAGATGTGGTGGACTTCCTGTCTGCACCAGAGGTTGAGTATATTCAGTGCACTGTTCAGGTCCCGCAGAAGAGCAGCCACCCTGAACAGCGTTATCTGGAGTCTGGTGGAGATGGGTCCTCAGACACCTACTGGCCTATGCACTCTGACCTGGATGCCCCAGACCTGGACCTTGGCTGGCCTCAGCTGCATCGCTTCATTGGACCCACAGAGGTCACAACTCTGGTCAACCCCGCTGAGCCTGACATGCCGACTATCAAGGAGCAGGCCAGACGACTCATTAAAAATGCTCAGCAAGTAGGTCTATCACTTATGATTATGCTACACCTGTGTTTGAAAGTGTCATATGATAAGGAAATATTAAGGTAATTTATGATTGACTTATTTGGTGAAGTAGACATAGGCCTGATTCTCAGTTGCTGATTATTCATGCTATTTTCTCAAACAAAATTCAAAACACACACCAACAACAACAATCCTGTTTTAACAGTTGTCTCATGTGTGGCTTTTTTCTCTTCAGGTGGTTGCTATAGTGATGGACATGTTTACTGATGTTGACATATTGGCGGATGTTCTTAATGCTGCCATGCGGAATGTTGCCGTCTATATCCTCCTAGATGAGCAGCATGCACATCACTTCATCAACATGGTTTCCAACTGCCGGGTTAATCTGGAGAGCATCCAAGTGAGTCCCTGTTCCAGTGAAAAAACAACTTTTGAATATTGCGTATTGAAAAGAAACTTGAATTGCAGCCATTTTACATCACATTACTTTGGAACTTGTAAGGTTAGTGCAATGCTGCCACCTAGCTTGGATTGTAGTTTACAATATAAAGATAAAGATATTCATTGTATGTGGGTGATTCAATCATTGACTCAATGCCTGTCCCACAGTCTTTACGTGTCAGAACAGTGTCTGGCATCACCTATCACTGCCGCTCAGGGAAATCCTTCAAAGGTCAGATGATGGATCGCTTCCTGTTGACAGACTGCAGGGCTGTGCTGAGTGGAAACTACAGGTGAGGCCATTTAAAAACTGAAAGCCATATGAGTATGGTTTCTTGGAAAGCTCAAGTACCTAGTATCACAAGTGGTGTCAATCATTATTGATCACATTAATAATAATAATACTTTTTATTTGTAAGCGCTTTACATGGCGCTTACAAATATATTATTTTATACAGTGTATTTTGTATTTTCTGAGTGTATTGAGACTCCCCTGTGCCCATATTTTTGTGTAAGCAAAACATGAGACATGCAATGAATATTATGCTTCCATGAATTCATATTTACTTTCATCTCTTTGTACAGCTTCATGTGGTCTTTTGAGAAGATACATCGTTGTCTTGCGCACCTTTTCCTTGGACAGCTTGTATCTACTTTTGATGAAGAGTTCCGGATTCTGTATGCCCAGTCCCAACCACTGATAATTGAAAATGTGCTTGCTTCAATGGAGGATTTCAGCCATTTACCTGAGAGGCAATACATTAGTGATAGACCTCCACTGTACAGAGAGCCCAGGAAATTTCTACCAGACACTTCTCGTCCAGAGGAATGGGCTAGACACTCCTTTGATGAACGCATGGATATGGATTGGAAAAAGATGCCCCTAAACAGGCATGAATCCATGCACAGGTCACTAGACCAGGGCCCTGTAGATATGTACAATAAGTTTCCCTCGCAGCAATTACGAATGGATCCATCCTATGAGCAGGGCCACTCCAGGATGCCTATCAATATAACGGAAAATCCTGCCTTCAAACGGCAACGTTATGCTGAAGGTGTTCCCGGCAGACACTCCTCTTACCAATTCCTGCAGCAGCAAGGAATGCCAAACTATGAGAACCAGGGAAGGCAGTTCCAAAGGGGGCAGCAACCATATCCAAGGACAGGACCAGAAGCAGATTACAGTGGCTATGATAAGTTCCGGGGCCATGGCTACCCTCCAGCGGATCAGTATTCTGATCCTGGTTTACCACAAGAGCTGGAACCATCTGATAACTTTGACCCCGTGCTTAACTATTTATCATCTACCAGCAATGTAGACTTTGACCAGGGCTCAGAGAAATTACCTGTAGTGGAAGTACCGTTTGGGTCATCTCATCCTAAAAGATTAAGTGTAGGTCAGCCATATGCCTGTCAGACCTCTCCCACACATCCAAATCCACCAGATCAGTTTTTCCAGGAGCCTAACATTGACCGTAAGGATCCTATGGTGAAACAGGGGCTAAGAAATTGGAGGATTAGCTCATACCTCAGTGCATTTGATAATGCAGGAGATGAAGACCTGCCACTGCAACCACCTCACGAAACAGACCCTTTTGAAGAGCCCTCTAACCCGTTACAAGGAATGGCATCAGGCACAGATTTATCAGTTCCTAAATTTCCTAATGCCAGAGAGTTCAAGATTCCAGCAGTACCCAGGGCAAGTCAACTGCCAGGTTACACCAAACTCACTGTCCCAGAGTCCTCCAAAAAAATGCCTGATGACTTTGTTACCATGGCAGCAGAAACCAAAACAACACCAACAACACTATCAGAATCATCATCAACAACTGAAGGGGACAAGATGGAGGAGGTGGAACCAAAGGAACCAAAAAACACTGTTGCTCGAAGGGAGGAGTCATTCCGTAGGAAATACAATGCTGCAGTTCAAAGGAGCTCCAGGCTGAGATCCTCTCTAATATTCAGCTCTCAACTGGAACAGCATGTTTCTCAAGATTCCACTGCCCCAGGCCAACATGATGAGGAAACTGACAAAAATGAGGATGATCGGACAAAATTACCTTTTGCATCTAAGGTTTTGGGTCAAAGGAGATCTATTGCAAGAGAACCTTTTGAATGGAGCCGTTACGGAAAGTCAGCCACCTTTGATAACTCTACCACAGAAACTTCCAAAGCAGATGATATAGATAATAAAGCAGATGTTAAGGATTCATCAAGGGAAAAAATGTTGAAGGATCTTACAGAAAACAATGATATAAAGGAGTCATCTAAACCTGCAGAAGTAGAGCCTGCTAACTTTTCACCATCAATGCCCCGACCCAAACCTTCTCAAGTTGAGCTACCCAAAACTGACCAACCAGTACACCAACCCATAGCTTTTCTTGGCGATCCATTTTTTGTAGATATGAGTGATCCAGACAACAGGCTCATGTTTTTCAAAGAGTTAGCAGCAAAACGGAAAGCTGCTAAGGCTGCATCAGCTGAAAAGAGCACAGAGAAAGATCCCCAAAAGCCTCCATCTGAATTAAAAAACACCGCCACTGTGAAAAAGGAGGAATCTGAGACTTTCTCAGAAAAAAATGCTACTGCAGAGGATGCCGGGAATAAAATATCCATAGAATCAAGTCTACATCTTGATGTCAGTGACAAGACTAACAAGGAGGAAGGCCATCCCAAAAATGATTCAAAATCTTCCCACAGCAGTGAGGAGAAGCAAACAAGAGATTCAACTGATTCAGAGAAGATAGAGCTGAAGAACAGCCAAGCAAGTGTATCTCTGCCTGTTTCTGCAGGATCAGCTCCATCTCATAGCCAACCACCAGAAAAACCAAAGCTATCAAATTCTGCTGCAAAAGAGTGTAGGCCATGTCATCCCCTTACAAAAACAGATACTAAGTGTTCTAGTGTTCCTTCTCCAACAGACTCACTTGCACAAAGCACTGATAAACATGAAAGCCCAACCCTTGATTCTACCTCAAAGGAGTCTAGTTCACTCAACCCCAGTTCAGTGGAGCTACCACCATCTCCTAAATCTGTCACGCTGGAATCTAACCAAAATCTTGGGCCACTCCAGTTAGAATCCAGTCCCACTTCTCCTCCCACTTCGTCTGAATCTAGTGCAGTTTCTCATCCCATTGGATCAGAATCCAGCTCTTCTCATCCATCAGTACCAAGCTCTTCCTCTGATCACATGTCAGATTCTAGTTCTCAGAACATTCCATTTGTTTCTAGTCCCTCCCCCTCTGGCTCTGCTCCTCATTCCACTCCATTAGAGGTCGTCCCTTCTAACATCAGCCCAGCAGATTCCAGCTCCACCCCTACCTCCAGTATACTGTCTCCAAAATCTGACAAAACAGAGCCACAGGAATCTGCCAGCCCCTCCCCACCAGAATCCTCCCAATCTGCTAACCAAACTTTACAAGAATCTTCCATCATACAAACAGCTTTACCATCTGACTCTACCCAAGTTAAACATGATTCTGTTACCCAGTCGACTTCATCTGGGACCCTTTCAACAACTGACTCTTCACATGCAGAATCAAATGTTTCCTCTGATACTTGTGCAAATGACTCAGAACCAAACACAGCTTCATTCCAGTCCACCACAAAGACGCACTCTGAAGAATCTTGCACTCTTAAACCTGGTTCAGAAAAAGATCTTCCTAAATCAAAATCCAACTCTGTTCCACAGCCTGTCTCAGTACAGTCCGGGGTTTCTCCAAAGGATGTCAAAGCTGAATACAATGTATCTCCTAGCCATAGCCAATCATCCTCTGTCTCTCTGCTTACTGAGTCATGTTTACCTGTTGTATCTGATCTGGAAAGTCCTAATTCCAGACCTGACCAAAAAGAGCCTAATACTCCTGAGCTCACCCCAGCAGAACCTCCACCTGAGCATGCTCCAGCAGAAACCAGTTCTGTTCTCAATCCAGCCGTTCATTCTGATTGTCCTCCTAATGCTTCCCCATCCAAGCCAAGTGCATCTCTCAAAGTTGCACTAACACAAACAACCTCTCCATCTGAACTTACCCTAACGGGATCTAGTGCTCCCAGTTCCGCTGCAAAAATATCATCTTCTTACCCTCAGTCTGACTCAGGTGCATCAGCTGTGTGTCCTAAGGCTGAAAAAACAGAAATCAACTTGTCCCCTGTACTCAGCTCCTCAGAAACCAACAAGTCACCTGTACTGAGCCCCTCAGAAACCAACAAGTCCCCTGTACTCAGCCCCTCAGAAACCAACAAGTCCCCTGTACTCAGCTCCTCAGAAACCAGCAAGTCCCCTGTTCTCAGCCCCTCAGAAACCAACAAATCCCCCGTACTGAGCCCCTCAGAAACCAGCAAGTCCCCTGTTCTCAGCCCCTCAGAAACCAACAAATCCCCCGTACTGAGCCCCTCAGAAACCAGCAAGTCCCCTGTACTGAGCCCCTCAGAAACCAGCAAGTCCCCTGTTCTCAGCCCCTCAGAAACCAACAAGTCCCCTGTACTGAGCTCCTCAGAAACCAGCAAGTCCCCTGTTCTCAGCCCCTCAGAAACCAACAAGTCCCCTGTACTCAGCCCCTCAGAAACCAACAAGTCCCCTGTACTCAGCCCCTCAGAAACCAACAAGTCCCCTGTACTCAGCTCCTCAGAAACCAACAAGTCCCCTGTTCTCAGCCCCTCAGAAACCAACAAGTCCTCTGTACTCAGCCCCTCAGAAACCAACAAGTCCCCTGTACTCAGCCCCTCAGAAACCAACAAGTCCCCTGTACTGAGCCCCTCAGAAACCAACAAGTCCCCTGTACTCAGCCCCTCAGAAACCAACAAGTTCCCTGTACTCAGCCCCTCAGAAACCAACAAGTCCCCTGTACTGAGCCCCTCAGAAACCAACAAGTCCCCTGTACTCAGCCCCTCAGAAACCAACAAGTTCCCTGTACTCAGCCCCTCAGAAACCAACAAGTCCCCTGTTCTCAGCCCCTCAGAAACCAACAAGTCCCCTGTACTCAGCCCCTCAGAAACCAACAAGTCCCCTGTACTCAGCCCCTCAGAAACCAACAAATCCCCTGTGCTGAGCCCCTCAGAAACCAACAAGTCGTCTGTACTCAGCACCTCAGAAACCAGCTCCTCTCCCAAACTCTCCTCAGCAGACTCAAGCAAATCTCCCACACCCCCATCAACAGAATCTTCATCTGATCATAGCCTAACTGACCCTACCTCAAAAGTCACTCCAGTCCCAACAGAGCCTTATCCGCCATGTAAAACACCCACAGAGTCCAAACCTGTTACTTCTGAAAGCCACACTTCTGTGAAACCTGTACCTGCTGAAAACAATAATATGGACAATCAGTTTGAAGTAAGCAAAGAGCCTGAGAGACCTGACTCTGCAAGTGAGAAAAAACTTGGGGACGCTGAGGCCACAAACAAGGTCAACAAAACTACTCCACAGGAATCTGTCTGCCATGGAAAACCAAATGACCAAGCAAAGGAAAATAACAGCTCTGAAATGGCAGAGGTCACATCAGATGAAGTAGTTCCTCTGTCACCTCAGTCAAAGCAGTCAAAAACAAGCCAGTCCCGTTACCACTCATCAACAGCCAATGTACTCTCAAGCAGCAACCTCAGAGATGATACAAAGTTGCTTCTAGGGCAAATTTCTGCAAATAGCCAATGCAGAACAGAGCCTACCAAAGAGCCAGCTGTCACTGATGATGACAAAGAAGATGAGGCTGGCAAGAATGCCAATAAGGAAAAAGGAGGCACCAAATTAAGCAGAGGGCAGCCTAAGACCACTCAGGAGCGGGAGAAGCTGCTTGAGAAGATCCAAAGCATGCGGAAGGAGAGGAAAGTCTACAGTCGCTTTGAGGTATGCAAAATTAATGTGTCATTATTACTATACCACTAGCTTATTTAAATACATATTATGTTTGCTTGCTGCCGTGGCAAATCATTTCATGTGTCTCTCTATTACATTTCATAGATGGCACCTTAACTGGGAACCAAAGTGAAGTTGAGAGGACGCAGAGAGAAGAGAAGAAGAGAGAAGAGAGTGCATAGAATAAGGAAGAATAGAGAAGAAGCCAAAGGAAAGCTGAAATGACAAACAAGCCAACTTCTCAACAAAGACATTTTGTAAAAAGAGGATTTCTTCGTGGGCTCTTTGCAACCATGGATTATTATGCCCAGAGGAGCACGAAAAGTGGAGGAAACCATGTTCTGTGGCAGTCAACTTATACAAAGGGTAAAATTAATGTAAATGATTTTGTAGCAACAGGTACTGAAACCTGCTGTCCTAACTGTATGTGCCATGATGAACTAAGGGACTTCTCACTGTGGCTCAGGGTGCCTGCTGTGGGTGTATCACTGAATTGTTACCAGTGTGAAAAGGAAACAGGCACTGAGTCTAATGTGTGATCAAATATGTTTTTACTGACTGCATGGGTAAAGTGCAATGTTACTGTTTGTTCCTTTGATGTGGTCTGTCTGCGTTTGTAGAGTACTGACAGCCATAATACAAATGTCAGTATAGGTTTTAAATCAAAATGTGATTTTCAAGCGTAATAGTTACAGTGTGAGTTTTTAAAACTATATTACAGGTTGCATTGCAATATTTCACAATTTTGACAATCATGCTAAACAAAAGATGTGTGTCGATAATCATGCATATTTGTGAAACAAATGGATATGTAAATTCTTAATCCATGCAAGAGTCAAAGTTTTAATGTAAATAAATACAAATTTTAATTATTTGTTACCTTAATCAAATGGATTGGAGAGATGAAACATGAGATTGAAAAATAATTACAGTTTAAACATGACAATTCATATCTGTGTATGCACACCATACAGTATGTAATGTGCTTTTTTTGCTATTGAACATTATACAGTAGGTGTCAGTGTGCATGTGAGGCAGTTAACCTCAATTTTCCAAGCTGTTCTTAGGTGCCTTAATTCTTGTTTTTTGTCAGAAGTTTTTGAAAGAAAACGGTATAGATGTAAACGAGGAGAAAATAGTTTTCTAATTCTGAAACTACAAATGCTGCAATGAATTTGCATGAACGATTCATCATTACATGTTTTTGTTTTTTTTTATAATGGGTTTATGATAGCTGTTTCCAAGATAGAATCCATTTGTTAATAAAATGTCTTCAAATTATTCTGTTCTTTTTTTGTCCAGTAAAGACGGTCCCCTGCTGACCTCTTTGTTACAAGATCTGTGCCTGATGTTTCAGACATGCTAATTCCTTATTTAAGTTATTCTATGGAGGCAAATAGAGCACTTAATTTTGTAAATTTCTAAATCACTGAGGTGGATTGATCAGGCAGGAGTTTGGTTTTATGGTTGAGGGAAATCAAAGTTATTCTGCAAAAGTAGACATTTTCCAAAAATATCATAGTTTCATCCAGTTTAATGAGTAATGAGCTTCAAAATTAAACAAAAATGCTAATTTGTAAGATCAATGAATTGCACTGCTTGAGATGGTTTTAAAAATTGTATGGACAGTTGTGTTCACTTGCCAACATAAATATTTTATTTTTAATAACTCTTCCAAGTTTAACTACATAACACTTTCTTTCGACCGCCTCAATGCAATTCAGTCATTTTTCATCAGATTGCATTTTTGATGATTTTGAGTCATACCTCATACCACAGAAAGCTATTGGAGAGAAATAAAGAGATATTTTTGATTTTTGGAAAATGTAGTTTTGCAAAACAAATCACATATTTAAACAGTGTTGGAAAGAATGTCCTGCTCAAGTAGAAGTACTGTTACTTTGCTGATATTTTTCTTAAGTAGAAGTAAAAGTACTGGTGTAAAAGTAAAAAGTTGCTCTTTTAAAATGTACTTACTGAGTTACGTTTTATAAAATAGAATATTGTTACATGTGATCTTTTCCATGCAACTCCAAAAGGACGAGAGGACAGAGTTTAAACTAGATTCTTTTAATTTGAAAATTTGGAAATTACAAAATAAAGTGCACAAACAAAGTAAAGCCAGATTATTCTTCTCTAGCTGACCTTTAAACTGCAAATGGCTCCACAATTGGCCAATATACAATGGTCCAGTTTCTGTTGTTGTAAAATTACTGACTTTAAAAAATACCCAAAACGTGCAAGTACCCCAAAAAGCTACTCAATTACAGTAACGTGATTAAATGTAATTAGTTACTTCCACCCTTGTATTTAAAACACTTGAGAGTTAAACCCCCATGTGTCTTCTTGCTTTTTTGTATCTTGATAATCACATATGAGCATTTCACTTGAGATTTCTTAAGACACGGCAGAAGAGTGTGCATGTGAATGTGCATGTGCATGAGCAGCGTTATTTGGCCACACTACGCAGAGTTTGAGATTCTGGACAGAGACATTTTTCAAGTCAGTAATCCAGTGTTGGATATGTAAAATGCAGCCTATTTGCCTTCTTTGATGATAATTTGCCTTCAGTGACATGGTCTGTGGAACTGCAATATAATAAGCTGTTTGGTTTTTGGTTGTGTTTGTAGTATCATATGGATTCATTTCAAGTTCAAGTACTCGTGATATAAAATATATGTATGACCCTGTGATCATAAAATTCCACAGGGGCCTTGTGGATGAAGTGTATCCTGGCATTAATGTTTCACTGTGCTCACTTGGAGGGAGGGAGCGAGAAACACTGTTAAGTATATAATATGAGGGAGAAGATTGTTTGCCTGGGCTGAGAAGTAGGGGAGAGGTCAGATGAGTATAACTGTCTTTTGATACTGTATGTGGTTTTGTTTTTAGGCTATTTTAATGAATAGCAGTATACACACATCCTGTTAATGAGGAGATGGGAGAGAGAAACAGAGGAAAGCCCACACACTCTATTGCTCCTCACACACCTTTACTGTGCCAAAAGAGGACAAGATTTCCCAATGGATCTTCATCAGGTCTTCCTCTCTCTCTCCCTTTAGGCTATTTCAGGCGAAAAATATAAAAAATTCTTAATTTCCATAATTTGACAAAATGCCTGCAGGACAATATCCCTGGATGAATTCCTAGAAAGGAAAGCCAGGTGCTTCCCCTGATAGTGTGCTTCACATTTTCAGTCTGAAAATGTTCTTACTTAATATTTTCATACCTCATATTTTTACAGGTTTTGAATGTTCTTTGTTTGACCATATTAAAGGACACAGAAAGAGAAATATTTAATACAGCATATTAAAAAAAGAGTCAAACAATATTAGTACATTCATTTGTTTCTTTGACCTTAGAATATTTACAATTACAATTAAAGTTGTGAAGATTTCAGCATTTCTGAATAGGACACTAGATACAAAAGCTTGACATGATTGTTGACAACAGCTGTTTTAACAACATGCAGAAAACCCAAAGGCCAATATGGATTGTCTCAAGTCAGAACCTAAACAAACTGGACAAAATGGAAAGATGATAGGGATGTGGATACCATTTTCCTGGTTCAGAGCTGTTAGAACTATTAAAAAAAAAGAAAAAACTCATAGGAATGTAAAAGATCAAGTATTCTTTGAGTCCATAAGGTCATATTCATATGATCAGATGATCATATGGGTACTGATTTGTGGTTCTCTGGTTTCTAGTTGAAGACATTTGTTATTTTTACACACATTAATCCGCTTTGCTCTGAATCCTCAAATTGAGTGGTATTCCCCTTTAATCTCTTATGTAGAAATATTGTTTTGACTCTTTGACATTCTCAGTACTTTGTACTGAAGTAGAAGGAGTAGCAAAAATGTAATGGGTCACTTTACTGATTCCTGTCAGGGAAATTCTCTTTTCTCTTGCCCTCCTCCACATGGAGGTCAGAGGTCAGGGGTCAGCTACAGAGCAGCACTCCTGGAGCTGGTAGGGATTCAGTGTCTTGCTCAAAGACACTTCAGCAGGGCGGATGCTTGCTGACACAGAACTTGAATCTGGGTCTCTCAAACCACAAGGCCACCTTCCACCCTTCATCCAATGATAATCATCCAGTTCAAGTGTCTGTCATCTCTAAGTCCAACTAAAGCCTGTGACCATATATTGTTTTATTGTCTTTGTCAAAGCAAAAACCATCTTTACTCTAGCAGGGCTTCTCTTGTATAAGATTACGAAAACGATCAAGCTCACTGTGAGTGAACTTGCCACCCAATCACATGCTGAAGTGGACTGGTTATGAAAGAAGCAATCCTATGCTTCATGAAGAACAGTGGGCCTCTTGTCAGCAGTTCTGTTTCCACTGCATGCAAACATCCTGATAAGCTCACACTGAATCACACTAATCTTTTAATAAAGAGCCTTTCTTTGGCAAACTTTCGCTGCTATGGAGTGCCTCTCACATCACATGCTTTGAACTATACTTTTTGCCGGTGTTAAATTATTATAATTTTTTGTTCATTTGTTTGGGGTTTGACTTTTGCTGAACCTACTTTAGAATGACTACAAACCTGAGGATAGTTTACCACATCACAGCTTTCAGCTGGTACGCTTTTGTTGTCAAGAGTCTCGCTGCCAAGGATGGAGAGGAGTTACCACCAGGAATCTTTGTTTATGGAGGACCTTGGAAATACCTCACTTTCTTGAATTTGGTGAGTGCATTTTTGTTACCTCTGTTACCTTATATGGAAGTGTATAACCAGTATAGTGGCAGATATGAATGGAAGGACAATGGAAAACTAAAATGCTGCTTGTAATGTTTCAGCTATTGCAAATGGTATTCTTTGGACTGGCTGCAGTGAATGATCTTCAACCGGGGAAAAAGTCTGAAACTGTTCTGAACAGATGTAAAGACCTTCTCTTCTCTGTCTTTGCCTTCCCTGTGGGCATGGTGAGAAATAATGTTTGGAAAACCTTATCTCACTGTTTTTTTTGTCACTAAATTATCATTTTTACTTTACTTTAACTCCATTTTCTCTCCATTTTGTTTAGTTTGTTGTCCTGCTCTTCTGGATGATCTTTGCCTATGACAGGGAATTAGTCTACCCAGCTACTATTGATGCCTTCTTTCCCCCCTGGATAAATCACTCTATGGTCTGTAAACTCTTGCATTTTCCTGACATTATGTTATCATTACTACCCACTGAAATTAGCTTTGATCTCCTTTTGTAAACCATTCCACATATTGAGTTGTTCTTTAAATGTGTTCTCAGCACTCATTTGTCCTGCCTATTTTACTTGGAGAAGTCCTGGTGCAGCCGCATGTCTATCCAAAGACTAAACACGGCCTTGCCGCATTAGGAGTTGTGGGCTTGGCTTACTTGGGTTGGTAAGTGACACAGTGAGCATGTATAGTCATGATGAAGCATTTTTGTATTGTGAGTTTAAGCTTACTCCAGTCAAAATTTGAACTTCATTTATCATGTAGTTAACTCACTGAAAACTCACAGCATTTTAAAACACTGAAATGCTAATTCCTATCATTTGTAACTATAATTACTGCACAACAACAACAGCAACATGATCTAAGGTGTGTTAGTGTGGCTGATGAACAGCATGGTTGATAGAAGAGTGTGAATTTGCCTGAGCTAGTCTTACTGCAGCTAGTCTAGACTAGCCCAGCACAGCAGTTAGTCTGTTCATTCTGCAAACAGCTTGAGGGGAAAAGCTGACTTTGTGAACCATGAGTAGTTCTGGCCCGGATGCTGACAAGCCACATATCCACATGTATGGAGTGGATGGGATTTTTAATAACGCTGAGGTTTTTGCTGTTGCAATGATGAGTGAAAATGATGGATGGGGCTTCTGTGTTCTGACTAATCTGTGAATGACTTGAGTCCAGATAATCAGCCTGGTATGACATAACAGCAAGTATTTCACAAGACGCACATGTTTTGTAAGATAAGAAAGTACAAGATGATCTGATAGATACTGTGATACTAAGTGTTGTTCTTTTCTTCCGCCCTAACTTGTTCTGCAGGGTTATATGGGTATACGTGTCAGTTGGGATTTGGGTGTATCCCCTCCTTGGGCTCCTCAGCAATGCTGGTCTGGTGGGCTTCTTCTTTTTCAATATGTCTGTGGTGACCCTGCTGTATCTGCTGGGAGACAAGCTCAACAGCTGTGTGTGGGGTAAGGGACTTTAACTAGCTTAACATTGTGGTCAAACAAATGAATACAAAGCTAACCCCCAGAATAATCTCTCTCTTTCTCTCTCTATCCCTCCTTCATTCTAGGTAAGGACAAGAACAAGAAGATGGCAAAAAGAAAGTGATTCTCAGCCTCTGTGAAATTTAATGTGTCAAATAATGGAAATCCCTCACCTTTCGTGAAGAAAACTGCCTGGAATCAGCCAAATGAACTGTAACACACAAACCTCTAATATAAAAAATATACCTCTATCTATTGACTTACTTTTCTTTATGAATGTTAGAGTGTAGTTACAATAATCAGGAGAAAATGGAAGCAGCTCAACAAAGGAGCATTTAACATTGCAAAACACTAAGCAAGCCTAATAAAGCAAGTCCCACTGAAAACAGCGCAGGTTATCCTCCTCTTTATCTCTGTGTTTTATGCATTTCTTGATTTGAGAAGAGGAAAATGATGGACATATACACCAATTTCAAATGTTTTTGATATGAATAGCCATAATTACACAGTTAGGCAGAAAGGTAAGCAGTCAGGATGCACCATCAAAATGTCTGTTAGGCCAAAAAAATAAAAAGTGCGTATTTCTCCATTGATCATGAAGCGGCTTGGGGCTTGAGAGTCCCTGGACTTGCAGTAATCCACTTCACATTGCTGTACAGTATAGCTTGATTCGATGCAGTCACAATTCCATGAATCCCTCCAGCGACAGCAGTGTTTTGTCCATTCATTGCTATAAGTCTTTCAAGGAGATCCTCCACGCAAGTCTCTGTAGCCCTTGAGGTGTTGGAGATAGTTGGGATCTGCATCCACCAGTCCAACTGAAAGGATTTTGGCCAATATATCCACATCCTCTTCACTCAAGTCTTTCTGCTGAAGAAATGAATGGCAGTTATTGAAGGTCAACTATTAACCATAATCATAGAATTCAGTATTGCATCGCCTCTCACCTTTTTGTTGTTGGCAGAGGATTCAGGGGTTTGAGATTTTCGAGGTTTATTTCCCTGTCAGACATAAAGTCACCGGTTTAGAATATCATATGTCATGCATCATCATGCTGTTCACTCCAGTCTTAACTATCTATATCTATCTATAACTATCTATCTATCTATAACAACTATCTATTGTACCGTATTCATGTTGAGTATTTACTGTATGTCTGCATTCTGATATGAATTACATTTTGTCAACCACTAATCTTAATGTGAATTATGGAGGTAGGAAAATAAAATTGTGTTTTGGGCAATCATGAGAGGACACATCATATTTCAATAACACAGAAATTCTTCCCTCATAGTAAGGGGAAACACTGTAAGGTTCACTCACCTCTTTGAGTCCATTTGAAAAGCACATTATGATGAAGAGAAGGCCAATGATGATCTGAATATGTTTAAAAGAAAACACCAAAAGTCAACATTAGTTCACAGGTCTCCTGTTGCCACTGACCCCTGCTCACAGCTGAAAGAAGTATGAATAAAGAAGCTTTTACTTACTCCCAGCAAGTACAACATGTGTGTCTCTCTTGGCTCTTTCCTTACTGTGAGCTGAACTGTGCCTTAACGTGTGTTAAATGAAGTCCTGCTGCTCCGAGACAAAAGACTAAAATGTGTAAGAGACTGGGGAAAAAGAAACACTCGTCAAGAACCAGCCATACAGGATCCACTGCATTTCAAGAAGCACCTATTCTTGTTCCTGTAACCATGACACAAATGAATGTGCTATTACGTAAGTGGGCTGTTAAAAAGGTAAAAGGTACCACTCATGCATTTCAATATTCAAAGCCTTTTCCAGTTTGGTTTGTATTTCATAACTGTTGCCTCAAAATAGCAATAAAGGAGAATCACATCATATGAAAGATCTTTGATTCAATTACAAAATTAAATTGTTGTTTTCTGGGGATACTGATACATTGTATGAGGGACTATAATGACAGCTCATTTTGGTGTAAAGGCTTCAACTTCAGTGGGTCCAATCCTCCAGGCTTAGTTTGTTAAAAAAAAAAACACTATAATATTCATATAGGGACTTGTAGTGTGCCTGCGGTATTCTGTTAGTAGTGACCTTATCGTACTTTATGGTATTTTTGGCTCCTAAGGTGTCACTATAATATTCCAATAAGGATAGTCCCTATAAACATTTACTGTAGGACTACTGTGGTTCTTTTTTGTGGGTTAGTTTGTTTCTTATCACCCCACCAGAGGGAGCCAAACATGTTTTACTGCTGTCTTATAGGGTTAAGTTAGTTAGTTAGTAAATAATAAGTTAGTAAGTTAGTTATGTCAATCTACATTTACTGTAGTATGACTCTGAAGTTGGTTACTGCACCATTTTCTTTTTGTATTAGTTTGTGTCAAGCTTTGTTTGTAACCCCTGACGTTGTATGTTTGTTACTTTTTGTTAGTGTACTGTTACTGCATTTATGCCTTTGGGTATTTCTGTAGCCTATATCTGATACTGATGATAATAAAAAGAAAAAAAAAGAAAAAAAAAGAATTGGAAGCTGAATTGGAAGTAAACAACTCACAATCACCTTTATGTTTAACGTTAAGGTTGTGGAATAGTGAAGTATCTTACACATCCTCGCTTTTGTGTATTGTAAACCAGGCCTCCTACATCAGTGCTGTGTGGCAGAGGTTTCCCCAGCTTCTCAAATTGGATGGCCATGACCTCCCCCCATGATGTGACAACGCCCACCGCCTTCCCCCCCTTCAAGGGCAGCTGTTTTGGCTCCGATGAAATCAAGGCTTTCATCCTTCGCTTCTTGGAACAATATTACAGCATCTACGACTCAGGGGACAGACAGTCCCTTCTGGACTCCTACCATGATGGAGCTTCCTTCTCCCCGGTGACACAGAACCCCTCAAGGAGTGGTCTGGGAGAGTACCACAAAGACAGTCGAAACCTGAAGCGGCTCAAAGACTCCACGATGCGGTCTCGCCTACTAAAAAACACGAGAGTAAATGTGGTGGCTTTCCTCAACGAGCTCCCCAAAACTCAGCATGACCCTGCCTCCTTCACTGTTGACGTAAACACCTGCACGAATACACTGCTGTCATTCACAGTGAGCGGAATTTTCAAAGAAGTGGACGGTAAATCGTAGGACTCCACTAAGGCCTTCTCTCGAGTCTTCCTCACGGTGCCTGCCGGGAATTCTGGTTTGCGCATAGTGAACGACCAGCTTTCCATCCGGATGGCCACAACAAAGGAGATTCGCCGAGCCTTTGTGGCTCCCGCCCCGCCCCCATCTTCCAGCCCGGTGCCCAGCCTCACTGCACAGCAGCAGGAGATGCTCTCGGCCTTCTCCCTGAATTCCGGCATGAAGATGCAGTGGTCCCAAAAGTGTCTACAGGACAATGAGTGGGATTTCAACAGAGCTGCACAAATGTTCACCCAGTTGAAGACGGAAGGCAAGATCCCCAACGTTGCATTCACAAAATGAATAAATAAATGATACCTTCTGTGAAATACTAATAATTTCAGTGAGTTTCTTTGCCTTGTTTTATTAAAGCTGATGTAGACCAAAAAAACCCCAAAAAAAACAAAGCTTACGAAGCATTGTCGTTGCCCCTACAAATAGCCCTTTAAAGGTCCCATATCGTGCCTCTTTGATTATAAAGGAGTTGGATGCGCTATCTAAACATCGCGAAAGTATCAAAACGGTAGCCAGCTAAATCCACACAATCCATATTAGAAAACCGAGCCTCTAAACAAGCCGTTTGGACTTCCGTAACTTTGTGGCGTCACAAAGGCACGCTCATGATCATTTTTGTAAGAAATAATAGGCTAACAAAGTGTCCACCACAGTCACCTGCCCCTCCACCTCCGTCTGCCTCTTCGCGCAGAACTCAGCGGGTCTCTCCAGGCAAAACTCCTCTCGGCCCAGGATGGTGTTGCCCGTCAGGCTCTTTCCTGGCCACCTCCAGCCCAGCAGCATCAGATGAAGTTCGGACAGACGGTCGGCCACCCGGGCTGCAGCTGCTGCCTTCTTCTCCTCCTCTTCTGGGTCAGGAGCATTGTCTGCTGTGGTCATTGGATTGATAAAGCGTTCAGTGTTAAGCAGGGATGCAGTGGAGGGTAAAACTAGTTTAACTGGAGCATCCTAGTGGCTTAGTGGTCGCGTATCATGTAAACGCAACGTCCTGGGTTCAAATCTGGCCCAGGACCTTTGCTGATGTAGCTTTCTGCAAGTTGGGAAGTTAACTTTACCAGTCAGGTAACCTCAGGCTAATGTTACATCAGTATAACCCAATGTCAAAGGCAGTGAGGTGAGCCTGAACTTGTGCCAGCGTATTCTAACATTTGATGTCTCTCTACACACCAACCCTGAAAGGTAGTACATTCAAAAGTGAAACTGGCAAGTGAAATGTGTCACATTCTGGTTAGGGGGTAACGTTAAACATCTATCTCCAACATTCTTTGGAGGTTAGATGACAATGAGAATTGGGAGAATAGAGAAGCATGTATACATAGATCTATTGCATCTTGATGAATCCTTCACTTAAAATTTTATTTTTGATAAATAAGACCAGGCAAGTGGCAGTATAAGTTCATGAAGAAAAGGTAATTTACAAAACAATGTAAGGCACTTAATTTTCCCTATCAAAAATAGAAAAAGCTAAAAAAATAATAATAATAATAATAATAATAATCTTCATATGTTGGTATGAAGATTGACATACCCTGCATCAGTGGGTGAAATGCTGCATTCACGGACTTAAGTTGCCCATGCTGCCAGCATATGCATGTCGTCATCATCTTCAACCTTTGGATGCTGTAAAAGGAGGGACCATTAACATTAGATGTTATCGAAATGTTTGGGTACAATTATTAAGGTTGGAAATTAAAACAAGCCATCAGCCAAATACTGGTAATTCTGACAGTGACAGGTAAGTTGCCTGCTTAACCAGCTGCTTTGCATGATTCATATCTGAAAGTCACATTTTTCTGATAATTACTGTGAAAGTGGCTGGTGAAAGAAAACGTTTTCGGTCCTGAAATGAATCATGTCCTTGCAGTGTTTTACTTACATGAGCTGTGACTGGGGTGTGTTGAAGGAAGTTTGGAGATACCCTAGCGCACAAAATAAAAGAAGGTTAATGGACGTGCTTTGTGAATTGCAGCCTACAGCAGGGGGATGAAAGCAGGTGCGACGCAGACGAACTTGAGCTCGAGCTCCCCTTAAACAGCTTCGAAATTTTGCTCATTGTAACAAATATAAGACCTCTTTGATTGTAACAGCTTTTGGAGTAGTGGGCTGCACTGCGCAGGTAGGCTATACGCGCACTTTTAAGGTGATTAACCGTCCTGAGCCTATGGGCGGATGTGTCCACAAGCAGATTTTCCTGCCCGACGGCTTTCTACTTTTAATTCAAAACCAGCCAGTGAATGCAGCTTTCATCACACCTTTCTCGAGTGGAAAAGGAGCCACATAAAACGTTATCCAATATACAACATCAACAATGACAGATGAATTACACTTTAGGCACGGACCAGTTATTCAGTTGATTTGTTTATCCACTCCACCAGAGGGAGCCAGAGATATAGAACCACATTGCTTTATTTGTAACTTGGCATTTATTTTGGTAGCCTATCATGGCTTCAGCAGGACACATAGCCTAAATATCAGTTCTGCTTTCTATGTTGTTTCCAGTAGGTCCATAATTGCATAAGATTGACAAAATATATTATTAAATTATATACAATTTATTTAGAGGTTATAGTAAGCTTACAGCTTGTCTGGAGAAAGAAATCTACTTCAATTTTCTCAGACAACTTTAAATTTTCCTTTTATGTCGTAGCCTACTTATATATACATATACATGCAAAGAGAGAGAGAGAGAGAGAGAGAGAGAAAGAGTGTGTGTGTGTGTGTGTGTGTGTGTGAGAGAGAGAGAGAGAGAGAGAGAGAAAGGGGGCATGTACAGTAGCCTATAGGGCTAGTTTGAAAGATAGTGTATGTAGGCTATACAAGTGCTTATCTAATGAAATAAACCTTCGTTTGTCCCACATAATAAACAACTTCTGAATTATTAAACTGGTTGAGAATAATACGTTTGCCAGCATTCAGTGGGGCGCATGCATTCTGCATACTTCATACTTCATAGCCTCAGCCAGGTCTCACCCATAACGGGCTTTCCCAGCCCCATCTAGAACATTTCGGATGCTTCGCGACTTTTCTTCGCCTACATCAAGTAAATAGTATTTACAAGCAACATCATTTCCGGCTTCGTGATTTTGCCTTCAAAATAAAATGGAATTACAATTATATTGTATTATTTTAATGTGATATTCAGATCGTTCTTTGGCATGTAGTTTCAGAACCATGAAACTAGAAATCATGGTTTCATTCTCTAGTAGTCACTACACATACTATTAGCCTCCCTAAATAAACATAAACCACTGACAACAACAACACATTATGGTGGCATTACCAAAAATTTGAATAAGGTCACAGTTGCCTCATGTTATTTAATTTACCACGGTTTTTGACATTAGGCTACTATTATGTTTCTTTTACCTTTTGGTGCTTTCTATTTTCTGATTGTAAAATTTTTCTCTTTCTTCATTGGGACCTTTATTTTTAAAATGAAAAACAAGTTCAAACCGGACGTCTAGACGCTGTTACAGCTAACTTGACATTGTTTCTTCTGCAGCACCTTTTCAGTCAGAGCAGTTGCTGTTGACAGGGGCACCGAGGCGGATGGTTTGCATAGCCGATTTTAGCACTAGCTGGTCGTTGGCTTTTCCCCATGGACGACTGAAAGCAAATCATATCTGAAAACGTGCCGTGGCATGTGTTGCTAACTGTCGGACTAGCTAGCGAGCCAAACAGTATCAGTCCTCGTGTGAGTGGCAAGATTTGCTATTTGGCTTTAGCCTGCTAATGTTAACTAGCTGTATAGTCTTTGGTGTAATTGCTTTCGCAACAGGTAAGAGAATAACACATTTTGAGGCATGATATACACTCCTTACTCTTAGTCAGCGTGCTAAGATAACTTGGATAAACCAGCGTTGAATAAATAGCTACGTTATGTCACTGTAACGTCCATGTAGTGAACGTTCAATTGTTGTCTTGAATGATTTAACGTAAATGCTAACTAGCTACTTTCAGGCAAGCAAAACACACTTTCCTCGCAGCCCATACGTTAACATTAAGCAAGGTAACTTGGTTAAATTGCATCAGACAGTAAACCGTTATGCCTCTAGCAGTAGTAAAGGCACGTCATGGAGCACGTTAGCCACCGTTAACCCAACGGTAGCTTAATTGGCTAATCTGTTTACATTACGTCTGACCAACTAACGTTATGAGTTCAGTATGCCGCGGTAGCTAGCAATAGATATAGCGTGAATACTGTAGCGACAATAACTTAACCATACTCATCTATTTCATGTAACGTCATTAGTTGACTAGCTTGCTAGCTGATAGCAGCTGAAGTGTGTCATGCAACCCAAACTCTGAGCTATGGAGATTGGACCCACCATCAGCTCTGTATCGTCACATTAGCTAACATGAGGTCTCTTTCTTCTTTTCACTGAAACAGAGATCCTGTTGGCGTGGACAGCCAAGGGGGAGATCTGCAATGCTGTGTTGGGGCAATGCTTCCTTCGGACAACTAGGTTTGGGTGGGATTGATGAGGAGATAGTGGTTGAGCCACGGAGATGTGATTTTTTTCATGGGAAGCAAGTGTGTGATGTGGGGTGTGGTCGAAGGCACACAACTTTCCTGCTTGAAGATGGGACAGTGTACACCTGTGGCTGCAATGACCTAGGGCAGTTGGGACATGAGAAGTCCCGAAAGAAACCAGGTTGGTCAATGTTTAAAATCTCTCATGACAGTCCTTGGTAAAAGCATTCAATCAGATTAACATTTGGCTTTGTTTTTGTCCACTATTAGAACAGGTAGTGGCCCTGGATGCACAGATCATAGTGGCGGTGTCATGTGGAGAAGCCCATACACTAGCACTGAATGACAAAGGTCAAGTTTTCTCATGGGGTCTGGGCTCTGATGGGCAGTTGGGCCTTAATAACTTTGAAGAATGTGTTCGTGTGCCTAGGTAAATTCAACAACTAATGTCTCACATTTACTGATTTGCATGAAACATGTTTGGTTTGTACTGTGTAGCAGTGGATCATTTGCTCATTTTAACCTATAACACTTTTAAAGATATGACTTTGACATGGTGTCTTACTTATCTTCAATCTGAAAGAATGCTATGAGAGAAAATAATTGACTCATTTTGTTTTTTTTCCCCTGTTAAAACTTCAGAAACATCAAGAGTTTGTCAGATGTACAAATTGCTCAGGTAGCCTGTGGATATTGGCACTCCCATGCTCTTTCCAGAGGTGAGGGTGGAATTGTACTTACCCTAACCTGCATAATGCACATTTATTAAGTCAGCTTATTTTCCTGATGTTTTGCCAGCTAACATCATACCCATTTCTTTGTTTAGGGGGCCAAGTCTTCTCTTGGGGTCAGAATCGATATGGACAACTGGGACTGGGAATAGATGGACAAGGCATTTCCACACCGCAGATCATTCAGTCTTTGCAGGGCATTCCTTTTACCCAGATATCAGCAGGTGGCGCTCACAGCTTCGCCCTCACACTCTCAGGAGCGGTGTTTGGTTGGGGGCGCAACAAGTTCGGCCAGCTGGGTCTCAATGACAACAATGGTGAGCCCATCAAAAACACATGTGCTGGTCAAAATCCTACACTACCATGATAATGAACACATTAGCCTTAAGAGCAAACTAATTCTCAGAAGGTATTTTTCAGATCGACATTTCCCAACCCTGCTGAAGTCCCTAAGGTCACAGAGAGTTATTTACGTCTGCTGTGGAGAAGATCACACAGCAGCACTGACCAAGTTAAGCTATACACTCCCTTTGGCTATCTGATAGAACCATAGTGCCCTGTGTACAAGACCTTGGTTTGAATCTGTGGTGACCTTGGTTTGAATCACAGTGGTGTGCAGCTGGTTGGGAAGTTAATTACCGGCACCAGACAAACACTGGTAAAAATTTGGCTGCTGTGGATAATCTACCAGCCGCTTTGGCAGGTAACCAGCCATCATCTTTTTGCTATTGTAAATAATATTTGGCTGGTTAAATGGTGAAAACAGCTGGTGAATGTTGGAGTCAGTGTGGACAAAAAAGTAAATTTCCTGTGCTGATGCCCAGTGTGGAGTGGGTTTCTTTGTCAGCAGTGGGCTGGGGTTATATCCCATGGCCAGGGGATTATATTTTTTAGTCAACTATTAGATATTTAGGTTTCCTGTGTGGAATACCTGGATTCAAATTAAGCCTTTTACACTAACATGGTTACAACCTATATGCTTTCTGTGTAGAATGGTGTTTGCTAACATTTGGCCTTGCAGTGAGATGTCCATGAAAAGGTTAGAATAACTGGTGGTGTTGTTGATTTTGCAGGAAGGAGGTGTGTTTACATTTGGAGCAGGAGGATATGGCCAACTTGGACATAACTCGACAAACCATGAGATCAACCCCAGGAAAGTGTTTGAGCTCATGGGAAATGTAGTCACACAGATTGCATGTGGAAGGTACAATACATAACATGCATTGTGGCATATGCACATGATATCTCAAATCTAGCATACATGCTATAATTTTGTGGTGAACAACAACTTCAAATTTCTCAAACTACTGTGCCCTCATAAGGCAGCACACTCTGGCTTTCATCCCCTCCTCTGGAAAGATGGACTCATTTGGGCTCGGAGGAAATGGGCAGCTTGGTACACGTTCCACTTGCAATAGGAAAAGCCCCGCTCCTGTCAAAGGCCTCTGGGTAACCTCTAATGGTCCCACAGAAACAGGTGAGGAATGTGCCTTATGCCAAATAGACAGAGAATTAAGATCTGTATTTAGCTTACCTTGAAGGAAAGGTGAGGAATCAAGGAAAGTAAATGAATATTGTGATTGTTATTTCTTGTATTGCAGACACAGAGCAGAGCTGTTGTGTCAGGAGGATCTATGCTGGAGGAGACCAGAGCTTTGCTCACTATTACACTCCCAATGTAAGTTGTCATAGTAAAATGACTTCTTTCCTTCTATGTACAGTATATTTGCCTTGTATTACTCTTTCCATTTGATTACATTTTGAGGTCTTAGTTAATGCAGTTGAATTAGAGTTGCTGGCAGATGATCAGTAATTATAAAAATCTTATTTCTTTTCATACTGTCAAATGATGGCAGTCTGGATTGTCTGTTAAACAATGAAGGAATTGTCAAATTAACATGGGTGAAGATCACTCATGAAAAATATTTTGCATGGCTCAAGAATAATCTTACTTTCACCGCTTCACTTTTAATTGATCATAAACATTTTTTGAGTTACTTTTTTTTTTTGCAATCAAATTTTTATTTTTCCAAATTTCAAACAAAAAACAAATAATTGGCAGCAGCTTCTCATTTAGCATATCATGATATGTGTTAATATGCATTCCATTGACAAAGAAAAGGCCTAGAAAAAGGCAATAGCCATAGGATATAATGGCTTATGGTAATAGTATATTATATATGTATAGGCATTACAACTCTGATTACAAAAATATAAGTTAAGTAGACGGGTATTGTAAGATGTTGGCATTAACTATGATCATGTACACAGTCATGATAGCACAGTAAAAAAAAATGTAAATTACTTTTTGTTTGTAGGTCTTCCGGATCCCGAATGACGTGAGGATACAGGACCCCCATAGAAAAATTTGCACCTTGTCTGCCGATCTCATACATAGATGGCTGAACCACTCACAAGGAAGACTCCCACCAGAAATCTCCAAGTAAAGTCCTTCTCTTGTAAAACCCTTGGCTGCCCACATGTTATCCATCTTATCAGTAGTATTGCCAGATTTGTGTAAATCATGTTTATGAAGATTTGGTTCTGAAAAGTAGCCACCCTAATTACTTGTCTTTTTACAATTCCCTTAGTGAGATTGACCTGGTGTTCTCCTCTGCAAGCTGCCTCAATGGGTCTTTTCTGGCTTTGAGGTAATCACATTTTAGGGGAAGCTGGTATGTCAGATGTTTAATATGCTTGAAATCTTGAATTTTCATCTTGTGATATAATGCAGTGCATTTTTCAAAGTAATGTTATGATACATTGTGCTTTATTCTTTATTAAAATGACAGATGTTTTTTGCGATAGTTGGACCTAGATTTTTGTTTGGCTTTGGATTTGACTTGGCGATTTGACTTTTAGAAATTTAGCCTTTATTGTGTCTCGAAATAATAACGGTCTTATCTGTTTTCCAAAGTCATCCAGATCACTACAACACCAGCAGTAAATGTTCAGGGGTGGATATGAACATGGCTCGCCTCCTGTTTCACAGAATGGTTCAGCAAGATTACCCTGAAATAGCCCAGCAGGTCAGCACTCACAAAAGAAATCCTATTTTGGATGTGCCATAGCCATGTATTACTTTTCTGTCATGTTTTTTTAATAGTTCAGTGTAAGAATTAATCATTTTGCCTATGGTATTTACTGTAAATGTGTATTTATAGGTACAATCCGCTCGTGTGCACCCTCTCGTGGCTGTGCACGAGGAATTACAAAAATATATGCCCCAGAATTTCTTAGTTGTAGATGGAGGATCAGTAGATGTAGAGTCTGACCGTCCCGAGTTACACATCATTACTACTAACATTTTCTTTGTAGATGGTCGGTTGACAACTTTAATTTATCAGTCTCCAATCCAGCTCCAAGCTCTGCCACCATAGGCGTTCTGCCCCCACCCTTATTATACACTCACCTGGAGGCGTCGCTGTTGCACTTCATCCCACCACCCTCTCCAACACTATGCTTACAAAACAAGCACAGAGCGGGGCGACGCATCAATCGCTGATTGTATCTTTAATTATAGCAGACCTATATTTATTCCCTCTCCTCTCTCCCATCAGATTGCTGCCAGTCTGGAGAAGAACCTAATTCCCAGACTAAACAACTCTCCTCCAGACATCGAAGCCCTGAGACTCTACCTCACTCTTCCAGAATGTCCACTCTTCAGTGACCCAAACACATACGTGACCCTCGCCATCCCATTTGCGAAAGCACTTATCAGCCTTAAAGAGGCACCACTGAAGGTGCTAGGTAGGATAAAGTCCTTTTTTCATGCATCTTGCTCCAGGGACAGGTTTATTGCTCTGTCATTGTCTTTTTTTGCAATAGATTTGTTTCCCAAGATATCTTTGTTTTCGTATTTGCTTCAGGAAACTGGTGGTCAACATTTGAGCCCCCAATCTTCCAGCGGCTGGTGGAGTTGTACAAGGAGGTGGTGGTGTATCTGCTCCGGATGCACAAGGTGGGCATTCCTCAAACAGAGCAGAGAATTTTCACCTGCTTCCTGGACACGTCGCTCCGCCTCTTGGAGATCCTGCATACGGTGAGTGCTGAGAAAATCCATGGGTTTGTGTTACCTTGCATGTCAGGCTCATACACTTAATTTAACCTTCAGTTCTCATTCCAGTATGTTGATAGTGTGTGTCCTTAATGCCTCAGGTGAGTGAGCGAGCAGGACACATCATACAGTACGATAAATTCTATATTCACGAGTTGGACGACCTGATAGACATCAGAAATGACTACATCACATGGATCCAGCAGCAGATGTACCCTTTGGTGAGTCCACTGGTACATTACAAATGCAGTCACCTTAACAGCTGATGTCAGTTCCACGATTCACTACATTACATTTGTCAAAGGTAAATTATGCGTCATTATGGATCATTTGTTTATGCTTCTGTGTCCTCAGGGTCACGATGGTGCAGTCACTCTGTGCAGGTATCCCTTTGTATTTGATGCCCAAGCGAAGACCACACTGCTTCAAACTGATGCTGTCATACAAATGCAGGTAACATACAGTCTACCACTTGCTGAATGCTTCTATCCAAAGTGTCTTACACTACCGGCTGTGGATACATTTTTAGCTAAAGTAGCCCCAGTGGTAATCAAACCTCTGACCCTGGTAGCGTCCATCAGTGCCATGCTCTACTTCATTAAGCTATAAAGAACCACACAGAGATTAATAACTGCTCTTTTCAAATGGCTTCACTCTACCAACTGAAGGAATTGAATCCAATGCAGTCGTATAATTTGGGGCCATAACCGCTGTATTATTGTATCTGTTAAAATATATAGCTAATCTCTTTCATTCACTCATGTATTGCTAGATGGCAGTGGACCAGGCACAGAGGCAAAACTTCAGCTCCATGTTCCTGCCGGTGGTGGAGTCGGTTAACCCCTGTCTCATCCTCATCGTCCGGAGGGAAAACATTGTTGGAGACACCATGGAAGTCCTCAGAAAGTCCAAGAATGTGGACTACAAGAAACCACTCAAGGTCCATTAATGCATTGTTTCAGATTTTTGTTTTTCCACTGAACATCCCGATAAAAGTTGAAAAACAAAAAATATGTAATCTTCAAGATTCCATGAAAATGATCATAAAACTGACCACCAGTAATGACTTAGCAATAAAGGATCACTAAATAGACAGCTTGTTTCATTTAAGAGCTCATGTGACCAACTCATAAATGCATAATCCATTATCCATCATGGATGGATTCTTCAAATATTATTTAGATGAAAGTGTTGCAGTTACTAAAATATGTTTACGACTGTTGAGAGAAAACTTGGATAAGAATTCATTGTGCGCTATCCCTTGATCCTATGCTATCATTTGGATTAAGTCAACAGATCCTGTCATGGTGCTAATGTTTGTGACAAAACTCGTGGCAGGTGATCTTTGTCGGAGAGGAGGCAGTCGATGCAGGCGGTGTGAGAAAGGAATTCTTCCTTTTGATCATGAGAGAACTGCTGGATCCCAAATATGGGATGTTTCGTTACTACGAGGAGTCCAGGCTCATCTGGTTTTCGCATAAGGTACGTACAATTCACCTTCTTCCCCTCACACTGCTAAAAATGTTTATTACTGGCTATGTTTATGTGCATTCTAATACGGCCTTAATATTGAGGATACTCAAGTATTCAGTTTATGAGCTGGATTACTGCGAACGCTGTCCACAGCAACCCAGATAAGGTCTTGTCCTGGCTATGAGAAACCTGGGTATGGGATATTCTTATTTTCTGGGATATTATCCAGGATATTGACGGAGGCAAACATGTTATCCCATTTACCATTTGTTTGTCGTAGTCTGTGTAAGCTCAGCGTAATTGCAACTAGCAGGTTTTAATACTTGCATATAAACAGCCTATCTTGAACAACACCTTAAAGGTATTGAAATAGTTCACCCAAAAATGAAAATTTGGTCATTATCTATTCACCCTCATGTGAGTTGAAACACTGGTTTCAGTTTGTATGTCCACATAAAACACAGCGAGTTTGCTAGCACTACTCTGTATTAGCCGTCTCCAAAAGAACTTAAATGACTGAGAACTGGTTCTTTAGATTTCCAAAAATGGCAAAAAAAAAATCCATAAAATTACTCCAAACAGCATAATCAGAGTCCTGAAGCCAAACAATTGCACAGTGGTTCCAAAAGTCCAATATTTACCTCATCTCTCAAGATTTTCCACACTTGCTGGGCACCACGCCAATCATCACTACAGTAGTAAGCAGATGTTGCCTTCAAATGCTGTTGGAAATATTGTAATTACAGGTAGCGCACGCTTGAACAACCCAATAAAGGTGTAAACCCAATTTTAGGTGTCACACATATACAACAACTAGCCAATACACTTAAAATGATGGGATTATTCTCCTCTTCATTCTGCTGTGCAGCACAAAGTAGCTCTGCACCACTTGGTTTCTAAAATAGTCACCAAAAAAGCTACTTTTGTTTCAGGGTCCAATTTGTTATGTTTGACTAAAAAGTACTTGAATACACAACTGTAACACCCGGAAGCAGAAGCTTACGAGGAGCACATGAAGGCAGCAAGACTCTTCCACCAGATTGCTGTAGGGCAACCAGAGCTCTGTGGGTACGGAAAAGGTAAATATTGGACTTTTGGGCCCACAGAGCAATCGTTTCGATTCAGAACACTTGGATTGTGCTGGTTTGGGTAATTTAATGGTCAAAACCGGTGTTTCGACTGACATGAGGATGAGTAGATGATGACCAAATTAAAATTTTTGGGTGACCGATTCCTTTAACTGGGACATGAGCCAGTATCCAGAATACTTCTATGAAACCTCTGACAATGAATGTCCCTTCCAGACCTTTGAGGACGTTGACTTGTTCCACCTCATCGGGGTTATCTGCGGTCTGGCCATCTACAATCTCACCATAGTAGAGCTCCACTTCCCAGTGGCCCTTTACAAGAAGCTTCTGAAGAGGAACCCAACTCTAGATGACCTGAAAGAGCTAACGCCAGATGTGGGAAGGTCAGATCAAGGAACAGTCACCTGAAGTTTTCCATTAGCATGTTAATTAACTTAATTTACCTTGGGATCGTGTGAGATCATGTGGGCCTAATTCGGTCTCCCCTAAAACTAGGAGTCTGCAGCAGTTGCTGGATTACACAGAAGACGACCTCGAGGACACGTTCTGCTTGAACTTCACAGTAGGTTGATTGTTAGTCTCAAACTCAAACACATGCAGTTCTGTGTTCATGCATAGAATATACAGTTGTGATATACTAAATATCTTGTCATGGCAAATGTAATTTTTTTCAGGTCACAGAGGAAAACTTTGGTGCCACAGAGGTCTTGGAACTTATACCTAATGGTGAGGATATCAGTGTTAATAAATCCAACAGGTAACTTTTCAAACTCTTCTCGACTATCTCTTGTTAACAAATGTAAACAAAATGGCAAGAGACATGGTAGAGAACATTGTCTAGGTTAGTTGAACTAGTCTGTAGATAAGATCTCAAAAAAGTGAGATTTATAGTTGCCAGGCAGCTGGTTGTTCTGAGGAATACGAAGCCATTTGCTGGCATTCATTATTGTACAGTATGAAAAACAACTTCCACAGACTTGAAAATTGCCCGAGGTAGATAATCCATCACAGTAAACATGAAGCCTTAATAAGTTTCTCTGTTTTATTGTAACTGCATTGTTCCCAAGTTGAGTGTTTTCATATCAGTGTGTGCATTCAGAGACTTCTCATTGGACCAGAGAGTATTTCTGGCTCTTTGATTGGATGAGCGAGGCTGGAGGGCGGGCCTGTCACAGTGTAAACGAAGGATGTAGACAAAACTGGCAACTGCAGACATCCTTTGTGATTACATTACACTTTGCATACTGTCAATCACCTGGAAGACACCCACAGGAAGAAATTAATTAAAATTACTTTTGTGAACATGGATTCAGCATAGTCCTCATTAATAAAATTTACATCTGAAACTGCAGGCTGCCAAAGGGCTGCTAAGTGTCTCCTACAAGCTCTATTTGATCCTGCAGCACAGGGCCCACTGAGTGTTAGAGATGCTGGCACTGTAGCCATGGACCATGAGGTGCCCTTTCCCTGACTTTGTGCTGCCAGCTGGAAGCCAGGACACAAGTCTAGGGTGTTGTGGATGAACCTGTCCTGGCACCCTCAGGCTCTCCACCTGCTTCCCTTCTATTGCTCTTTCCCTGGTAGAGATATGGATGAAGGCGTATATAGTGAGAGTATGGAGGTCTGTTCTCCTTAGTTGGACAAGACTGCACTTGGGGATTTCATGAGGAATTGTCTGGCTCTTCTAATGTTGCTCCATTTATTCCCAGCCTTTTCCCAGGGTCCCTTTTAACCTCAGAAACTGTACTGCAGTATCAATATAGCATCCTTATTGTTTGCATAATTCCTAATTTTAGAAATCTGGTCATATTTCTGTCTTCACACAGAATTTGACATGCAACAAGTTTTAAAAAAATAACTTTAAAGTTTACTCCTTTTTCTTTCCCCAGGCAGGAGTTTGTCAACGCATATGTCGACTACACTTTCAACAGATCAGTAGCCCCACTTTTTGAGTCCTTCTTTGCGGGGTTTCACAAAGTGTGTGGTGGAAAGGTTCTGGAGCTGTTTCAGCCAAATGAACTGCAAGCCATGGTCATTGGCAACACCAACTATGACTGGAAAGAGCTTGAAAAGGTTAAGTTTTGTAACTGTTCCCTCTCCAAACTGTTTTTGTACTTTGTAATGTAATGATCATCTGCAGAAACATTTTTGCGGTATATAGTGTAAAGCCCTGTTTGTATGAGACTAGTATTGGGATCCTGGTAAAATTAAGATTAAAGATTCCCAAATCTGCTTCCTCAGTTGGTGTTTTTTAGGTGTTGTGAAACTGAACTTGACATGCCCTCAGATACATTTATGATAGGTCCTTGATGTGGAACTCTAAAACTAAACATTCAGATGTGTACATAATATGGCAATATGATTAATGGGCATGTCAGAATAATTCATAAAACAATTCTAAACTCAAGTCCCTGTTAAGGGAAAAATTTAAGCCAAAATTCACAAGGGAGTGGATTTGCACACCATTATTAGTAATATCAGGGAACCTGTCTTTACTAAAAAATAAAAAAAACAGTACACTTTGAGTGAAATTTTTACATTGCAAATTAGTGACTTGGCAGACTCGCACCAGATAAAGATCACAGCATGAAAATCATATTATTAGGTGTCCCCAGTTAATAGTAGCTCCATACAAATAGGGCTCAGTTTGTATCTTGAGTATTTGTATCTTATTCTCAGTGTATGATGGTACAAATAATTTTTGTCTCTACTTTTCAGAGTACTGAATACAAAGGGGAATACTGGGCAGATCATCCCACCATCAGGTTCTTTTGGGAGGTGTTCCACAGTCTTCCTTTAGAGAAGAAGAAACAGTTTCTCTGTAAGTGCTGCCCTCTATGTAAGCCTGTTTTTACACAGTCGTAGAAGCTGCTGTCATGTGTTTGTACATCTGTAATAGTGAAACGATGTGTTCCTTCAGTGTTCCTCACAGGAAGTGACCGCATACCCATCTTGGGGATGAAAAGCCTGAAACTGGTGATCCAGCCCACCGGTGGAGGGGAGCACTACTTACCTGTCGCACACACCTGCTTCAACCTGCTGGACCTGCCCAAGTACACAAGTCTAGAGACCCTCCGTGACAAGCTCCTGCAGGCCATAGATCACAATCAAGGCTTCAATCTTGCCTGATTAAAAATGCCTAAACTCCACACTCAGACTGTTGATGGTAACCACATGCCCAAATGTTTTGCCTCGCAGACTGCTGTCTGCTCTGAATCCTGCTCTTAGACTTGAACACTGTCATTGGTGTGGAAAATGAACACTGCAGGGGGCCAAATGACACTACAAAAGGCTTAAGGGTTGGATGTCTGGACTTTCAAGCTAATCTTGACTTTGATATTTCAGCAATTTTTTTCATGCCACCACAGTATTTGATGCTCGACTGATTTCAAGTTGAATCCACATTATTTGATATCTCTATTGTAGATATGCTTTTATTCATGTTTGGATATGATTAGTGTAATGAAGCCAAAGTACTGGTATATACTTTGACTCTTTGAGCTCAGATAGTGCAAACTAACACTCTTCATGTTTGACATGAATCCTATTGTGACAATTGTTGAGCACAGTAGGAAGACGTGTGCTTTAGAAGTTGAGTGGATTTTCTTGGCTGTAAGCCTTAAACAAGCCACAAATAAAAACAAATTACAGCCATTGAAATGTGAGTTATTTTGGGAGTTTAACAGTCCAATAGATAAATAATTCATTCATTATATTCATTAATTCAAAATAGTATCACTGGTTGATTATACTTGATCTTTTATTGCAGCATCTAACCCTCTCACCATTATGGACTAAAAATAATTGCAATATGTATGATTGAACACTGTATTATATTCAGATACATTAAGGTACAATTATTTTTGTATTATATATGCAGCCTGCTGAAAATTATCCATTGCTCTACTGTAAAGGAAGTGAGGTGTACCTCTCAAAAGTACCTACAGGCAAAGATTGATTTAAAAACAAACAAAAGACATTTGTTCTGATGGACCAGTTGCACAATTACAAATTGATGTCATTCAATCCTGCAGGACCATCCCACAGTACAAATTCCCCCAGCATTTCCAAAGCTGCAAGAGCAGATGAGGTTATGAAGCTCGGCACTGCACAGCAGGTAATGGTGTCAAAACGGGGGTCACCTCAATGCACCTGGTCCACTGTTGGTGTTACTTCATGAATAGCTGACCACACATCTGGAAAGACTGTCAGGTTACATCTTCAGTGTTGAACTTTTCATAAACCATCTCAGGACAGTCTGGACTTTTAAAAAGATACTGTTTTTAATAATACAGTTGTAGTCTAGCATAGTGTAGAGCCAATATAGTGCCACAATTTGGCCAAGACCAAGTTTTCTCAGCAGACTCTTCAAGTGATGTTGATTACTCTCCAGCTCATTAAGTCACAATTTTACTCTGGTATGGCAATGTAATGATCACTGAAATTACAGCATATTTTCCTGTATTCCATCTCATGTCATCACATCCACACATGTAGTTCCACACTTCTTCACTCAAAGCAGTGGAGTTCAGAATAATAATTTTAACCATCCTTTATCACAGAATGATGGGGACAATGTTGATCTGTTCCTTTAATAAAAACCTAACTTAACAGATTTCTATCAGACAATTAAGTTCAGGTTTACATTTTAATGATAGGAAACTGTACATAGTTAATCATATGCACACATTTTGGTATCTGGCAATGAATGAGGCAATTAGCGGTGACAGTGTTGTCCCAGTTGTGTAGAGCTTGTGGTGTTAAAGTTTCGTTTCAGTGAGGCAACTCATGGTGGACCAGTTTATAGTGAGACCCACAGGAAGGACAGCGATGGGCGTCTCCCTCATGAAGCCAGAACCACACAATAGCAGTGTTGTCCTCCTCACCTACAGAACATTATATTATGGTGAACTTAGTTATTCATGTACAGTAATCATAAGAAATCATTGGACTTTGTCTTCAATGTGCAGCATCAATGTGGCACTTACATAGACAGCCCACCAGCCTCTTAGTCCCGATGCCTGGGACAATGTGAGGGTCTTCCTTGGTTCCAGCATACTCCCTGGGCTTCAGCATGCTATAGGGATCCTGTAATGTAAATTTATAAGAAAAAATAGCACATTTGCTTAAACATTAAGCATAACATACTAGTCCTTTTGCATACAGTAGCCTACCTTTCCCTTTTTGAGGGCCTGTAGAGCGCGTCGCTCCAATCCAGTGGCCTGTTCTTCATCTGTTGGTACTCCTGTAATTGTATGGCAATGCATTTAATACAACCAAAACTCTCCATAATGTGAGGCTTGTCATCTTCTTAAGAAAACTGTTACACTATTTGTTATTATGGTTACTTGAATGTAGTTATTTGTTATTATGGTAACTTGAATGTGAGTAAAAGTGCACGTCGGCACCTGACACCACCCACACCAGGCTACTTCTGTCCTCTATCAGGATACTGGCACAAAACCAACACACGTCTGCCAAAGGAGGTGGGTCTATCAGAGGCCTTTCCACCGGATAAAATCCAAATGACCTTGATTGTTTGACTCAAGTTTTGTAGTCATACTTTGCGTTGGGTGCATAGCAAATACATCACGTGAGAGCACAAAGGTTGTCACTGCGGATATTTTATTCCTCTTATTGTAACTTAACTACGTGTGTGAAAATCAAGTGGTATCCCGTAAATAAAAAGCAACGCTGCTACGATTCCAGCTGCTGTGTGGAATATACAGCCACTAAAAGCACATTAAACTGAAAGCTAAAGGTAGAAATACTACAAGTCCAGCTCAGTCAAATTAACCGTACATGACCAATGAACAGCTGGGCATTCCCTTCAGTCTGCGTTACTTAGATGTGGACTAGTCTGACCAAAGTCTTTATTTTGACCGTATTTAACAGCACAACTCACCTTTCAAAGTGCCCATGGCCCGTTGCAGGGGTCTAACCGCCACATTGTACCTCGTCAACTGCAATGTTGTTGAACAAGTTCGGAGTAGAAGTCGTCCCGCCATATTGGACTCACTTTCAGGTACCGAGTATGACCTGTAACCGCTTGTAAGCACTCTGCTTGTAACTGTCAGTTGGACTTAAATGACCCCGACTACGGGTTGAGTGCCAGAACGCTGTCCAATCACAGCACGAAACTGGCTGCGTTAACCAATGAAATTGGGCGGAGGCGGCACGCGGAACAGGTGTATTTTGTGTTGCTTACCAAGTTGGAAATGGATCTGCAGAATACAGAGCAATAACAGCATGCTATGTAAATAGATAAAAAGGGCCTAGGTGTTGTGGTCTAAAAACTAACAATATTGTGTTAGTGATCCCTGACCAATTCCTATAGTATATTATACTTTAGCTATGGTGGTTGTATAGCATCCTAATAAAATGTATTATATCATTATTATAGTTCTTTTTTGCACTCCAATATCCGTGACTGCTCTCTAGTATCAGGCAAATTTGAGTATGCAAAGTTCACAATATTTATTGATTCATTATGGTTTAAAAATGCTCAACCCACCTTTCAAAGTATAGGAAATATAGCACAAAAACAGCAAATAAGACATTAATTTCCAATAGGGAAAGCAGAGGAATTGAACATGTGTTCAAGTCATGATTTTTTTTTTTTAAAGAAAGTGCTACTATGTTTGACAGTGATAATGTCTACTGCAAAGTTTTTTTCACTCATAAATTATATTTAAAAAAAAAAAAAGAAAGACAACGATAAACTTAAGAGACCTGTCATGCAATAAGGGAAAGGAATATTTTTCATATATATGTGTTGGCTTTTCCATAGACTTGACCCATCCTCTCATTTTGTTCCTCTCCTGTAGCTAGAGGTATTCAAATGACTTCTGATGATTATGAGATTTATATAAATCCCATCTCACTTAGACAAGTATGGATGTCAGTGGTACTGTACTTGTTCTGTAAAATATATGTGTAACAACTCCCAGTGTATATGATGGAAAACTAAGTTTTGCACATCCAAGTGATTCTAGACAACATGTTCTGTGACAACCAATATATATTATACTCCTTATTGCATGACCTCCATTACAATGGACATTATTACATGATACACATAAGCAAAACAAATGGTCAAAACTTCTATATAAATGTCATCTTTGGGCTTTACTTTATCAACAAATATTACCAACTTGACAACACACTACCGGTACCCAAGGAACTCCCTGTTATTGGCGTTAACTGGCGGAGGCCAGTTTGGATTTGGTGTGGAGATTAAATAAACAAATAAATCACTAGGTTTACAAGAGTCTGGGGAATCAAATTTGGGTATCAGTCATGTTTCAGAGGGTTGAAAAGAGATTTGACTCTCCACTGCCAGATGAGTAACAACATAAATGTATATATAACACATAATGTAATGTGCAATTGCCTGATTTTTGTTACACCTATTATTTCATGTTGGCAGTTGATAGCCAAATTTAGCTTACTATTCCCACTTTGAAATTATGAAAAAGTCAATTGAGTAACAGCTAGACCATGTTCACAAAACTTTGGTACCACAGTTAACAGGCTTCACAATTGAATATGTGATGACAAGAAGACAGACAACACCAACATTTTAACAAAATGAAATTGTTGTTAGGTTCAGATTTCATAATTTCTGAACTTCCGCAGTAGACCAGATGGTGAGTCAGCAGCCCAGCGGAAACGCCGATGGCAGTAATCACCTAGACAACAATGATGGGAAAAGTCAGTTTATTACATGAGGTCTCCTACTGTGTTAAAAACATCTAGACAACTGACACTTCTGACTGGTGCATTGTAGACAGTGATTGGTTTCAATCAGGGATGTAATAACTGATAATGTAATAACTGCTGGATGTAATATAATGTAATATCTTGTCAAAATGTGATAAAACAACCTTCTAAATGGGTTGAAAATGTGATCAAACCTGTTGATGTCATACATTCCTCAATAATGTTATGACATCACATTATTACATTAACAGATGATTCTTCATAAGGAAGGGATGTAAGATATTGTTAACTGATTATGTAATATTGACTAATAATGTAATAACTAATAAGAATAAGTCAATATTGTTATTACATCATCAGTTGGAAATATCTCACACCCTTTTGAAGTCATAATCACCAGTTAATGTAATAATTTGATGTTTATCACATTAGGTTTGATCACATTTTCAGCCTATTAGAGGGTCCTTTTACTATTTTATTATTTCAACAAGTTTGTTATTCAGCTGTCACATTTGCCATTTCAAAATTCCATCTAGACCTTACTTTCTTGACTAGATTTGTCATGAATGTCCAAACTGATGTATGTTCATAGCTGCCGAGTAATATGACTGTCAACTGTAGCTGATGATTATTCTCCCAAACAACAAATATGTAACAACATGTGAAATGGTAGTGGGTCTGGAACTTGGTTATATGTGTGTTTGGATTGAACATTTTCCATACTTTCAGGACATTTTGAACTATACTCACTTGAGGATGGCACGGCTTCATATGAAGGGATCTCCGGTGCTTCCGGCCCAAAATGAAGCTCTTCTGCTTGAGAAGTGACTGGGATTTCTGCTTTTGCTCCCTCCAACATTGGTTCCTTCTTACTTCTCACAGCCCAGTGCATTGACTGAAAACAGATCACCAAATATATTACAAGTCTCTCTTGTCGTACAGATTCAACTGAAATCAAAGTTATGTAGTTACATACTGTCTTTACAGAGTCGCTCAAGGCCTGCCAGTCGTGGAACGGAATAGTAACCCCACTTCTTCTCCAAAGGTCGTAGTTTTTTCTTTTGCTCTCATTGCATAAAACCTCTTTGGCTTCCTGCAGCTTTTGAAAATCTTCCACTAAATTTTTTACAGACATCAAAAAAGAAGAAAAAGATCACGGTATGACCTGGAGCAAGGCATAATAACATGATTACAGAATGAGGAATAACAGCCTCCTCTTTGTATGCAGCAATAAGCATCTTATCATTAACATAATTTGCTTTGAAGTCATTATGGAGGCAAATCAGAGAGGGGAATAGGCTATTTCTGGGATAAGTAAAGTGGGGAGTGCTGTGGTAAATAACTAAAAATGGTAATAAAAATAAAAAGGTGGGCAAATCATGACATCCAATAAGTGATCATCATCCCTGGCTATAAAAAAAAAACTGTTCTACTTCTACAAAATATGACTTCTCAAAGGTGGCAGCACTTGAAATTGTCTTTACAAATATATAGAAATAAAATCACATTTGTCACAGCAATGATCCACACACATCTACCTGCTCTTGGGTTGTCTGGGTGTTTGTCTGGGTGACATGCCAAGGCTCGGACCTTGTACTCGTTGACAATCTGTTCAGTCTGCCAGAAAAAAGATTTCAGAAAGCCAAATTTAAGACTTTTTAAGGCCAATTTACAGACTTTAGTTTTGCTAATCCTTTCATTCTGAACTTTTCATTATTACTTTTTCTTTCTATTTTTGAGATGATATTGTTCAATGTGTTACAACACATTCAAACTTCACCAGCACACTTCCATGTTACAGGAATTACTTTTTGAACATTTCACATTCCATAATTGTTAGAAATGTTTTATTCTTTACAACCATAGTGTTTAGTGGATTATGACACCTTAAAAAATCAATAGCTTGTTTCTAGTCATGTTTATTTATATAGCTCTTTATCAAGCATGTCTCAAAGGGCTTCTTGTGTGACATAGAGGTCTCAAAACCAAATTCATTGTCAATGTTGAGATTCTCCCTCTAATTTACACACATTACTTTTGCTATTCCTTCTCAAACCAAAGTCATTCTCATTTTTGACATCTTCTGATTTACGGATGTTACTTAATCGTTACATTCTGAAAGATACACGGAATATGCAATTCCCACTAACAAGCTAACTTTAATTGTTTAGGGACTTGTCCTGTTGTGTTACTTTATTAACCGATGTGTTCAGCATTAATATAAGAACTATTAATCTGGACATACATGCGGGTCAATTTACTGTGACGAGTGCAAATGTAAAACAACACATGTAGACCGTAAACAGACAGCACTGCTGGTCCCATTGACATATCTTTTGGTGAAACATCAACAGGTCTCTGGGTTCAGACTAATCTCTGGAGCGATGCATAATCCACGAGCCCTTTAGATTTCACACTTTACAGACTGCTGACGATGTGTCTGTGTGTATACCCGCATTTTATGTTTTCTTCCACCTCTCAACCCTTAAACCAGTATGATTTTCAGGTATAAAATTAAGACAGCCATTATGCCACCCAGCAAATAGGCTGAGCCTGTTTAAATATCTCAGTGTGCCAGAACTTACCGACGACAATTCATCACATCCTAATAACCCGTAGTAATCCTCCAAGTCCTCTGGTTTGCAATTCAATACACCCTCCATAAAACATCCAAGTCTGAGAGGCAAGTGGGTAAAATTTCTTGTGCTGGACCTGTTTGAATGTCTGCTGCCTTGGGATCGCAGCTGTATGTATAGCTTGCTGCTGGGCTCCCCCTCGCTGCTGCTGTGACTCACTCACTGGATATTCTGAAGATAAACTGGTATTTTGTCAGCTGCGTGCTGTTTTACTTGTGTGTTTGTGATTTGGTCATTATGCGAGGGGGGGGGGGGATAAGTACACATCCAATTATGCATCATCACAGGTTTGAAATTCTCGTGTTCGTGTCCCGACTCCCGAAATTTATGAGTCATTTTTCACCACATGATATATGCTGTATTCAAGTGCTCCTGTGAAGCTGCCAGCTTCGACATGTCGCACATTCAAGTGGTTAGAAATAATGGAACTTGTAATAACAGTAGATTTTTAGGTGTTTTTTGTTGTAGAAATCAAGTTGAACATAGCTACGTTGTGCTACAATGGCAAAAGTAAAAGGGGGAAATGTGTAACAGACATGTAATTGATGTTTTAATTCATTTTTTCCCGAAAGGTTGTTGTATAACACATCACTTTTACCATTAGTTGTTGACACCGGTGTCGCACTTTCCGAGCCCCAAATGCCACATCTAGTACCATAGAAAAGAAAACTCCGACTTCTCAGTTTTACTTACAGCTTTGTTGGGTCGTTTGTGTGCGTTTAACTCTTACTTCGATTTTTCCGACAGCACTTGAAGGCAGCAATATGTTGTTATGGTTTGACGTCATCGACGTAAAGAAGTGACGCTCGAGCCGTAACTACTGGCGGAGAGCGAGTCACGTGCGTCATGCAAATCAGCCAGCTGTCTGAGGAAGAATCTGTTCAGCACACAGCGCTCAGCGGCTCTACGGGCTGAAGATGGCGGACGGAGAGAACAGTCTCGGTACGGCCTGTTCAAGCGCCTCCGATATGGACGAACCTGCTGCGAAAAAGTCGAAAATCAGTACGGTGACAAACTATGGATTCAAAGTCACCGAGGCGGATCAATTCTCATGCGTATCGGAGGCCGCTGAGAGCTGGCAGGCAGCGGTGAATTCTGCGCAGCCAGCGGAGAAGGAGGTTGAGCCGGTGATGGCGGTAGAGCAGGCCCCAGCAACACTAGGCGGAGACAATGGACTGGGACTGCTGGTGTCGGAGCCGCACAAAACAGTCGTGAAACTAGACGACAACACTGTACTTGGGACAATTGGCCAGGCTGCAGGTATGAAAAGAGCTGGGGATTTAACAGGGAATCTCGTGTTTGTGTGCCTGATAGTACGTAGTGATTGTTTTTCCAACTTGCCGGCGAGCTAGCTAAGCTAGCAGCCTAAAGATAAGTTAGCTAATGTTGAACACAGTACAAATGTCTGAGGGTTGAGAGTGACACACTTAACAGAGTAGCAAGTCTAACTTTGCTCCACTTAAACAGGCGAACATGGCAACTTTCTGTGACTCATACCTCGGGTTTTTATTCCCTCACTGCATTAAGCTGGGGTAGCGACTTAGCGTTTGCTAGCCAGTTTACATTTTGCCCCACTACCACGCCTGAGGTTGTCATGCATATTGGTCGTAACTGGTGCTCACGTGCACTGTTTAACTGGTAGGAATGAAGTGAGAGTTATACGCCACATCTTTGCTCCTGTCGTTACAATGATGAAATTGCCAGGTGTCGGCATTTAATCATTGTTCTAACTTCTCTCTACTCAGATTTTCTTGGACATGACGACCTTCCCTCCAATGGTCTAGCTGTCACCCCGGACCACATCAATGAGGACGACGACAGATCCTCGCATGCGAGCTCCAGTGACTGGACACCTCAACCGCAAATAGGTATCCCACTGAATTTAAGTTGCAATTGGCAAAAGGCCTCTGATATCATCTGTTGGGGAACTGTTTAGATGCTTGGAATTGGTTTAAACTCAGTTTTGGTTGCACCAGTGGCACACCACAGTCATCTTGGAGTACAAATGACAGTGAGATGTGTCCTTGACTAGGTTCCTACAGTTTCATCCAACAACACATCAGAGAGACCGATCCAAGGACCATTCTGAAAGACTTGCTTCCTGAGACCGTGCTCCCACCGGACTTAGACGACATGACTTTGTGGCAGATCATCATCAACATCTCAGAACCACCAAAAAGAAAGAAGCGCAAGGATATTAACACGTTGGAGGATGTGGTCAGGCTACTCCACGAAAGTAAAAAGATCCTTGTGCTGACTGGTGCTGGGGTACGTATCCACTGTGGCATCATGCTCTTGTGTTACAGTGCTGATGTGGGAGTTTCGCTTTTGACTGAATGTTTGCGCTGTTTTTCCAGGTGTCGGTTTCATGTGGAATACCAGACTTTCGCTCCAGAGACGGTATTTATGCAAGGCTTGCTGTAGATTTTCCTGATCTTCCAGACCCCCAAGCTATGTTTGATATTGAATACTTTAGAAGAGACCCAAGACCCTTCTTCAAGTTTGCTAAGGTTTGTTGATTGCGCTTGTTTTGTTACTGAGAGGTCTTACTTGAACTTAATTCTCTGTATTTAACATTTAAGTTGGTCAAAATCAGAAAAGGTACATCATGTGTCTTTCGATTTTCTTCATGATATGTAGTGTTACAATTTGTTTACAAATGGGTGTTTTGAATGCATCGTCTTTATTGCAGGAGATCTACCCTGGTCAGTTCCAGCCTTCGCCCTGTCACAAATTTATATCTATGCTGGATAAGCAGAGGAAGCTGCTGCGCAATTACACACAGAACATTGATACATTAGAACAAGTGGCTGGAGTTCAGAGGATTATCCAGTGTCATGGTAAGTTATTTATCTAAAAGATGGGGCTTGTTTACTTTTTATAATACTCCTAGAGTAACGTGGATTGATCACTAATAACCTCTGTTGTTTCAGGGTCGTTTGCAACCGCATCCTGTCTCGTCTGTAAACACAAAGTGGATTGTGAGGCTGTAAGGGAAGACATTTTTAACCAGGTATGTGCTGAAGAATTCATTATAAAATTATGCAGGATTGCACATTTAATTGAAAAACAATCAAAATTGCAATATTGACTACTACAACTTCTAAATCACAAGAAGCTGCAATTTTTCTTAAAGATAGGTGTTTCAGAAGGCCCCTAAATTGTGTTCTCTGGTGCTGTATTGTCACTCATGCAATTTTTATGTTCTGCCATCATGGTACATCGTATGTGGGACATAATTTTTCATATGCATGCCTGAAATTAACTTATGCAAACAGGCAACTGTCTCCAATCCACTGTGCTCTTAAGCAGAATGAATTCCTATAATGGTAAAAAATGAATTCCTCCTGCAGGTTGTCCCTCGCTGTCCGCGGTGTCCAGATATCCCCTTGGCAATCATGAAGCCCGATATTGTCTTCTTTGGAGAGAATCTTCCAGAAATGTTCCACAGAGCCATGAAGCAGGATAAGGACGAGGTCGACCTCTTGATAGTCATCGGCTCTTCACTTAAAGTCCGACCAGTTGCTCTCATCCCAAGTATGTTCTGCATGGATTAATGGATTTCTTTCTTTTTTGTTGTTGGAAGATGCATGTAATAACCAATGCTTTATTTATTAGGCTTGCAGTAAATCTAAACATATGTAACGGCTGTCCTCTTTTCTGTTTCTCATCCAGACTCCATTCCTCATGAAGTGCCTCAGGTCCTGATCAACAGGGAGCAGCTGCCTCACCTCAACTTTGACGTGGAGCTGCTTGGGGACTGTGACGTCATTGTCAATGAGCTCTGTCACCGGTTGGCCGGAGACTTTGAGCAGCTCTGCTACAACACTTTAAGACTCAGTGAGATCACGGAGAAGCCCCCGCGGTTATCGACTCCCACAGAACCGCTGCCGTGCGAGGCCTTGTCTGCTTCCGCTGACGCGGCGCAGGAGGAGCAGAAGCAACACAATACAGACTCTGCGGTCGAGCCTTCGGAGGAGACGGAAAGTCAGAATGTCACAGAGACTCCCGGCGATAATGACGCGCCGCCGGAGCTTTGTCCGCAGCCTCAGCCTCCCAGTGAAGAGACGGCCGAGTCTTCAGAGTCGCCGACAGAGGAAACGGCGAGAGAAGAGGCCGCAGACGTCAAGAGCCACGCCTCCAACCTTGAACTTCGTAGACGATGCTGGATGAGTCGAATCAACAGAAGTCCAATCAGCAAACGCCTTGAGAGTAAGCTTTAGACTGTGGGAACATTGATCTTGTTGAGGAAAGCTTTAATGAGTGGACTGGCATCTGTCTTTTAACCTGCTATTTACTGTAATAAACAGATTTTTTTAATGGATTTACAGATGAGATATATTAGAAAAATCTGTTACCCTAAGCACTATGTTAAAACACAGATGCAGTAAAACTTTCAACAAGATTAAGTTCTTTAACAGCATTTGAATACATGCTGATTCCAATAATTGGAAATGCACTGTGAGGAGATTGAACAGCACCCTAATATACAATGACGCATCCTGTCAGCTTTCATATTTCTATCAAGCATTGAATGCACGCTCTAAATTGACTGCATTTGTCTTCCCCCAGCATGCCAGTACCTATTTCAAGCACCAAATCACTACATCTTCCACGGGGCCGAAGTTTACTCCGACTCCGAAGACGAGACGTCGAGCTCCTGCGGGAGCGAGAGCGAGGAGTCGGAGTGCAGCGCAGACGGGATGGAAGAGGACAGCGAGCCAGACGAGGCGAGTGCGCTCGCGGCGGACGGAGAGGCTCGCCTCAGAGACACGATACCACACACGCTAGCCGACGAGGCCGCGTCAAGCGCGCAGACAGACAGTACTTCTGAAGACATTCAGAGCACCACACACCTTTAAATGTAAACTACCCAGACGGCAAAGCACTAATTGTCTTTTTTTTATATATGTTTCGTATATTTTTGACTCATCGACCTTACTATTAATTTTCATAAAGTTGAGATTGAGTGACAACTTTGTGTGAATATGCAGCAAGTTCATTCTTTTTTTTTTTTTTTTTCTTGTTTTGTGTTTCTGTGCCCAGTTTGGTCACATGCATTGTGTCTGAAAGCTCATACTGTATACTGCTTACTAAATAGGATGCAGTAGTTTTGTTTTTTCTGTATTTCTTTCAACCTGTTCATCTCATTTTGCATTTACATTCTTAGAAATTTATCAGACGCTCTCATCCAGAGCTGCTTACAGTGAGTGCAACAGGTAGAATAAGCTTTAATTCCTAGATTGCAACCATTACAAGCAACCAGAGTGTAAAGGTCAATCTCAATCCATAATGTGACATCATCTGTGGTCTCATGATGCGTTTTACAATTGGTTCATGTTAATAGTGTAAGCCTACTGCCTATTAAATAGTGGGTACTATGAGTTTCAGACACAGACATGAATGATCTTCAGATGGTTTACTTGAACGCATTTTCTACCCTGCAATACAAACACTTCAGCTCTGCCCTTCCATGAGGGTAAATACTGAAAAAGGAACAGTACGCTTCGATTTAGACCAAAGAACACTTCACCAACCCTCTAAGTTGTCATAAGCTTTGTGTGTTTCACCTGTCATTTAAATCTTGGAAAAATATATCTATTGACAAGGTTTTCCTTCTGACATGTGGCAGCTACTTTTTATGGTCAAGCCTCTTATTTTTATACTCTAACGTGAGACATACTCAGCAGAGTAGATGATAGTTTTTATCTGTAAAAAGTTATACTACGTTGTTATATTAAGCCTTAGGACTATATTCAATGAGTTGACATTGAAGAAATGGCACTTTTTTTCCCTTACAAAACCGGTTTTGTTGCCCATGTCACTTTTCATAAAGCAGAAAGGTAGACCATTTCCATTCATTATACATAGGAGTCTGCTGCCTGTAAAAATTCAGTATTGTTGGTAGGTAGACAATATTTGAGCCAATTTGTGTTGGATACGTGTCTACACCAACATAATTCACATGCCATTTTATTTAAACGTAATGTTTTGTTTACGGTTTAAGGGAATAAGGAATTTTTACATTATTGGAGTTGTTCATTATTTCCAGTGGGGTTTATTATAAGTAAAAAAAAGCCTCTTTAAACACTGTTCATGCATTTCCATTATTTCATATGCAGCCGCTGTGTGTTCAAATCAATGTGCATTACCTCAATGATGAATTGGTTTCAATGCAGACCTGAATAGTGCGCCCCCTGGTGCCTATGAGTTGATCCTGCCGCATGAACTACCAGAGAGTGTATAAGCGAAGTGAGAGGTTTTCCACCTACCTCCGTCTTCCCAGTAGGCACACTACTACTGCTCTTTGCTCTTGGTTGAGCGTCACATTTGGTCTATTACGTTTTATTCTGTGGAAAGTTAGTTTTACACAGCAATATAGTGCGACATTTATAGATTCAACAAGAGGGTTAGCACCGAGAGCGTTGTGAGACCTAGACCCAAACACCCCTCACATTTGTGAAAAAAAATTGTCCAGCAGGCGTTCACTTTTGCGCATGCGTAGTATGATGTCGGTTGTCCGTAAACTATTCATAAAGGTTCCTACATAATTTAGCTGCAGTCTGCATTAGCTATCTATCTATCTATCTATCTATCTATCCTGCTAGCTGACTGCTCATTGATATTCTGCTTTAATACAGTTCTAGCGGACAAGGGTTTCCAGACTGGAATATGATTTCAGATACCTTGATGAAGCTTGGGGTCTTCTTGGAACTACATCGCCCTGTTTCCTCAGCAGTCCGGCGATGCGACGTGTCGTAAAATTTCAGCTAACCACAACAGCAAACCGAGATGGACACCACCGAAGACGCTTGACAGTTTCTCTTTTTAGCCTAAATTCTAATGTGAAATGACTATCTAGTAACGCTAGGCTTCTGGACACACGAACGCTTGTGAGCATGGCGGGTATGGAAGAAGGCAGTTTTGACATAAACGACGACCACAATCACAACTATTGTGCGAGCAGCGGCAATGTCCACACGTATCTGAGAAGCCAACTGTCAGATGTAACGACGGTTCCCCAGCCTCTGCTCTGCTCGCCGGTGCCGGGAGGAGAACCGGGTGGTCGGGGAAAGCTGCGGTCCGGCGGGTCAAAGTTCACGGACTCAGACTCGAGCAGTGAGAGCAGCGAAGTCAGCGAGACTGACAGCTCGGCACCGTCAGCCTCGGTTGGGGGGAAATTCACCCTCAACTCTGCTTCAAAGTTTCGTAAGTTTCCTCGAAGCCGGCAAGCTAAGTGGTCAGCAGTTCAGCCGTTAGCCTGTCCGGCTAATTCCTGTAGCCCCTCAGCTGCGTGTGTAGTACTAGCTGGCCTGCTCCGATAGCATTAACGTTACTGTGTACTACAGATTGATGCTTCTCCTGCTCTTGGCAAGAAACCAAGAGTCTTGGTCTGTCAGGCCGATGGCTGGAAACCACAGGCCTTGTTATGGCTTTGTTAAGTATCAAGTGCTTAGTATATCGAGATGATTCCTCTTCTCTTTGTCTTTAGTTTTGAATGCAATGGCTGTAGAAGACTACCGGAAAAATCACTGGCCAAACCTGGAGAACGCAATTGATCTCCTGCTCATTCAGAAGCCCACGGACCACATCTCCATTTCTTATGCACAGATATACGGGTAAGACAGTTCAGGTGAAGGGAGGTTAAAGAGCTCCCTGTGATGTTACCAGAGCATTTTTTGGGGCCATTTGGATGGGCAAAATTTCCAAAACAGGCAAAACACAGACAAATTTAAAACCTTTTTCTATGTGATTAAAGTGCTGAGCCAACTCTTGGGGTACCAGGGTTGCCAGTCAGAGTTGCCTTGTGTGTCACTGATAATTGTTGGTATTCATCTTTTAGCATTAAGCAATAGAGTTCTCTATGTGATGTGACTGGTCTGAGCTTCTCATTTACTTTGTTTACCCTAGTTACATCTACAAGTGTGTTTGTCAGCAACACTCTGAGCTGCTCTACAACGATTTGATATTGAAAATAACAACTCATCTGCAACAGGTCTCCTCCCATCTACAAGTAAGGAAGAGCTGGCACCAGCAAATACAAAATGAGGAAATGCATATATACATTGTGCCAAATACACGAATACATTGACTAATGCCTTTATTTTTTTCTCTCCAGACCAGCCCACCTGACAACTTCATTGAGAACTTTAACCTTGCGCTGACCCAATACACAGCTTCTCTTCAATGTATAGTTCCTGTATTTATGTACATGGTATGCATCTTCTTGATAAGTATTTTGTTCAATTTCTGTTTACAAATAGTCCACATGGAACCAAGACCTTGCCAATGACATTTACAACATGGTGGATATAACCACCATACCCAAGCATGTGCTTGAGTATCACCCTCATGTGCTTGGGTATCACTCACACTCCATCTTTTTTTCGCATTTAATGTTTTCAGAACAAGTTCTACATCGAGACAAAGCTTAACAGAGACCTAAGAGAGGATCTGATGAAGTTGTTTGCTGATCATGTCGCAGAAAAACACGTGAGCACACTGATGCGTGAGTATAGTGCTTCACCTTCTTGACTTGTTTAGCTGTCATGTTTAGAATTATTAATGACATGTTCATGAAGTCTAAAACTACTCCTCTGACCTTGTTAATTGTGAACATGTAACCGTCACCTAACCTCACTCCTCTGGTAGAAATTCCATCCTTTGCCCAAATCAAAGGTGCAATTTTGTCTCAATGTGTAGCGCTGCTGCTTGTGGTTCAAGACGGGGAAGGGAACTCGCTATAGTCTTTGGCAGTATGACACCTATAACACTTATTTGTCTTTTCCAGCTCTTCTCATCAAAGCCCATTCCATGCCTTTTCAAGTCCAACCATCAACCATGGCCAATGTGGTGAAAGGCCTCTATAGTCTCCGGCCAGGTAAGCCATATCTTTTTACCTGTTCTGCTGCTATTATTATGCCTTTTGCTGTGATAATGTCATGTGAGTGCTTTCTACTGCTGCTACTACACCTAGTTGCCTTCACGACACCAAACAAAATGCACTACGCCTGTTAATCTAATTCATTGTTAAGAAAAGGCTGTTGGTTTCCTCTTTCAGCGTGGGCCCAGTTAGCCCCAGACCTCTTCTCTGGATTTATTCCCCAAATCAACCCCCCTGCTGTGGAGTCTCAGCTGTCCGACTACGCCGCTCATGACCAGAAACTACAGATGGAGCTCTCCATGAACGGTTTCTCACGGTGAGTTTTCTGAGGCTCTCGTTCTCAGATGGCTACCATCCACAGCCATAGGTTGCTAGTTTATGTTTCACAGCTGCGGATGGAGCAGCTCAGATTAGTAATGCAAGATCAGAACGGCTCAATTTCCACATATGTCAGCACTGAGCAGGAGCCGGGGCAGTGTGTGAGAGAAACGGTCTTAATGCATATGATTGCATTTCAACAAAGCTCTGGATATGCATTTTACTTGAAGTCACTGATGGACTGTCCCTGTGTTTTCCAGAGGGGACCAGTCTCGCAAGCGGACCAGCGATGACTCCTGATCGCGAGGTCCACCATCGCCAGATAACGTCGCAAAACTATCACTGTGCCTCCTACATCTTTATCAGAAACTGGCTCATTGCACTAGGTACAATGCTAACAATGTGTCGGTCCCATCTGTCTGAAGTCGAGGTCACAAAACACTGTGAACAACAAAGATTATACGATGTGGAGTTGTTGAGCAGAAATGGGATATTCCTGCTTAAACCACAGAGCTCTGAAAAGCACAGTGATTTCAATATGGTGCTTCCCTCCTTGATTATGATACATCCACCTTCATTATTTGTTAGAAGCTACTGTATGTGCTCAGAGGGATCTATTCATGTTTTCCTCATTTGACGAGTGCCTTTCGGGTGTTTGTTTTTGACCAGATATCATAAAGAGTGATAGCTTGATAATTTCATTCCTAACTTTTAACTTTTTTGGGACTGTTCTGTGTAGTTTTGATAAACTGGGCTAATCAAGACTCCTCACTGCTGCTAGTAAGACTGTCCATGTGTTAATAGTGCAGGTCCCTACGTTTCACTCATTGTCTGCGTAAGCCAGTGGTTTCATTCAGCACCAACGGCATCAACACATCATGGAAGTAATAGGCTTACAGAATAAGGGTAGTTATTCAAGCTTATGCATGAACAGAGGAACTAAGAGTCACTGACTTCAACTTTGATTCTCTTGTTTTCTTCAACATGTTGCCTTCAGTATGTGGGTAAACCAGATTGTATTCTCCAGGCATGCCAAAGAGGATTTGCAGTGCTTTTTTCCCCGTTTTCTAATGCATTGGGATTCCAACTGACGGTGTTGTGTTGCTGCTGTACCGGTTATTGTACCAAGTCACTGAGCCAGTTAAATTTTTGAGCTTTGGTTCACCCGTTTGTCCACCAGGCTTGAGTCAAATAGTAATTTCAGATATTGTGTGTGGTTTATTGTAGCCCTGGGTGTAGGATAGGACGTTACACTGAGTGCCAGAAAGTTCTGACAGAAAAGTATTTGAAAATATATCTTTCTGTGTTTGACAACTTACCTGAATTGTCCTGATACTGTAAAACCAGCCAATCCTGTTACTCCATGAACGTTAAATCAGAACCTATATACATATATATATATATATATATATATATATATATATATATATATATATATATTTATGCAAATACTATTTGACCCAGGTCTGGCATACTTCCATATCAAATACACCTAACATGTATGCCCTTATAAATGATGTAAATAGTTGTTGTCTTTGCATGGTGATCAGTATACACTAGCTACTGTCACAGATCCATTTTTGTTAAATGTCTAACTTGAATAGAAGTATTTGATACAAAGTCTTACACTGTTTTAAGTGTAATTAGATGCTCAGGCTCACTTTGTCATTTGTGTTTCCCTCTGTGGGTGTTGGAAATGGTTCTCTCATCGTCTTATGTACAGGCTGTTTCAAATAAACTAATTTCATTAATTATGTATCACTGGGCGGTAAATGTGTTTTTTTCCCACTGAGGCTCATCATATGAGGGATGAGGGATCATCATATGAATCTGATATAGTTGAATAAAAGGAAAATACTAGTATAGATGTAAAATATTGTACACACAATATTACACGTTCAGATTTATAATATCTAATAGCAAAAAATATCCATCTTAAAACAGTGGGGTGAGATAATTCCACTTGTTTCAAATGCAATTTCAGGAATCACTAGCCACAGCAGATCACATCTCGAGCATCAAGAAAATAAAACTTGATTCAAGAAAATTCTTGAAACAAGTTGATTTGCATTGGAAAGAAGTTAAATGATCTAACCTCACTGGCTGATTCTTCACTTAAGGAAAACAATTTTAAGACTGAATGAGACAAAAACTCTTAAGATGGACTTTTTTTTGCAGTATAGCTCACAGAACATATTGCCTTGAAATTGATTACAGCTGATAATCTGCTGTGTTAACATTAGTGTGTCCGAGGCTCAACAAGGGGCTTCTAATTCTGTAGAGTGGAGGTCTGTGACGGGCCACTGGAGGAGGAATCCCTTTACAGCACGCCCCCCCCGGCCAATGAGCAGGGACGCCACCCAGACACATGGGCCAGGCCTCCCCAAAATAACCTGCGACTACTGCACTGACAAATGTTGCTACTTTTACTGCTGACAGGTTACCCTAGCTACTCGCCTCCATATTTTTCCCTGTAAACTCCAAGGTTAACTCTGTGCAAGGAACCGGGAAGGCTGGGCAGCTGTCTGTGTCCAAGATTTCCCCAGGTGGCGGCAACCGGAAGACCGGAATCTCCCTCTTTGAGCACAGGTGCACTCTGAGGATTTGCCAGTCCTACACGGGGCCAGCTGGATTTTTTCCTGAAGGTAAAACACACCTCCCCCCCCCATTTTACTTGTTGTTCATAGTGTCCTGTTGACTGCCATTTGGCATCAACCACATAAGCTGTGTATAGCCTCAGAAAAGTCTCTGACATTGACCCACAGGCAAGCATGAGCCTCTAATTTAGGATGAAAGTGAATGTTATGCTCCTGTTTTAATTGACTTAACTCCACCTGCCTGGATGTGTAATGCTGTGTTTAGCCAGGGCCTGTTCATCTGTGGGCTGTGACGCAGCGTTATCTCAGTGAGCAGTGCCCCATTTATGATCCTTAATGATTTCTGTCTGTGTAATTGGATTTATGATTGTTGTGGTTGATCAATGTCATGTTAACAAGGCAACAGATGATGTGGGGGTCTGCTATTTTCTTGATTTTCTTCATGTAAACTGACCCCTTGCTATTATTAGATATGACTTGGTGGGCTTGGAGGCTGTTTGCAAAGGATTAATGTACACAACAGCTGCAGCTACAGGTCTGTTGGAAGGGCATCGCTGCCTCTCTTAATTGCGCTGATTTGAGTGTCAGTAGCATATGTGTACCCTATCTCATGTCTGTATTCAATAACTGCTCCGGCTAGTGTCAAAAAGTTGTGCAAAGACTTAGCTTGATGGAAGTATTCGTCTGAGATGGACAGGGAAGAGTAAAGCTCGAGATCCAGTGTCGGGGCATGAACCTGATATCCTGTCGAGGCTACCACAGAGTTGAAATTAGGCTAAAATGCAAAGCTATTTTTAACTTATATTTCCTGCTTTTAACTGCAGTCATCGTCTTTATTCAACGTTATACCTTTGTGTCAAAAGTAATATTTAACTTCTTTTAACTTTAATGTATGACATTATTGTGTGCTGTATATTGAGTGCATGTTGGTGTGTATTTATTTCTGAAATCAGTGTGGACATAGACTTGTAACTGACTGTGCATTACTGAGTCAACACCATGTTTAAGGCAATGTTTGATTTATCAATTATGCAATATATACAGGGAAGAAAACACTGTTTTGGAAATAAACCCAAAAGATCTTTGCTTTTCATTTATTCTATTGGCCTCTGTGTTACGCTCATGTGCTCAAATGACTGACATGTTTAATAAGTCGTTAAATGATTATGGAATTGAGGAATGATTAAGAATGGGTATTTTCCTTTACAAATATTTGAATATAATTGAATGAATCAGTTCTTTGTCATTATTTCCACAGCATGCAAGAGAACATTGACCAGCCACCATCGCTGTCTCAGCTGTTAAGAGAGAGCTACCTGGCAGAGGCCAGAGCCCAGCAGCGCCACAGTGAGATGAGCCGCTCTGACTCTTCCTCCTCGCGCCGCCTGGTCTACGGGCCTCTCAAAGGCAAGGCTGAGGACTCTGTGGGCCACGATGAGCCCCAATTACCCGACCTGTCGGCCTTCCTCAGCCAAGAGGAGCTGGATAAGAGTGTCAACCTGGCCCGCCAGGCCATTGGACACGAGCCCCGTGAGGAGAGGGCAGAGGTCAAGGCCCCAGTCGCACCCTCAGCCACCCTCTCTGCGGCCCCCTCCGACATCCCCTCAGCCACCTTCTCCGTCGCTCCCTCCACACCCCCCTCTGCTTCCTCCGCCACCCCCTCTGCTGCTCCTTTTGCTGCCCCCTTTGCGGTCCCCTCCACCACGTCCTGTACCCAGCCGGCCCCTGAAATCAAAGAACTGCCACCAACACACACAACATTCTCAGCGGACAGAAAGACGCACAAAGCCTCCACGCAGCAGGACAACATGACAAAGAACAACAGACCCTCCAGCGAGGGCTTCAATGACTTCAATAAGTCAGGGAGGCACGCCCCGTACGGCGTAGAGACCCAGTCCAAGAAGGAGTTCCTCAACAAGGCAGCGGACTTCATCGAGGAGCTCTCCTCCCTCTTCAAGGCCAACAGCTCCAAAAGGGTACGGCCGAGAACATGCAAAGCACACAGAAGTAGGAGCCAGAACAAGAGCCAAAACGATGGGACAGTTTATCCCCTCGGCCCAGAAGAGAGGGAGCGACCCGTCCTGCCCATGGAGTCGGAGACGGAGAGGTCCAGCCCCGCTGTTGGCTACCAGCCGGAAGTGCAGCTGGACTCAGGGACCGGCGACGAGGAGTTTGAGGACTGCAGGACTACTGAGGAGCAGCAGTACGACCCTGCCTCCCAGGAGGTGGAGGAGGCTGAAAGCTCTGCTCTGACAGAGACTCCCTACCCAGCGGATCCTGTCTGCGAGCCTCCTAGTTTCATCCAGAAACTGAAAAGTAGGGAGGTCCCGGAGGGCAGCAAGGTCCAGTTGGACTGCATTGTAAGAGGACTCCCTGTGCCTGAAGTGCGGTAAGGCAAACCCAAACGGTCAACCTGACTGTTTTAACACTGGCAATTCCTTTTTGGTGCGTACAAAACATTGATGGGTCGATTTCCAGCCTGATTGTTGCTAAGCACTGTAGCTAGCTGGTTTTAGCTCAGCGCTCAGTCCACAGGAGTCTTTTCACTTCCAGTCTCTTTCAAAATTCTTCTAAATTTGTCTCATTGGAAATCTAACACTTGAACAGGCTGGAAGTCCAGTGTGCTGCGAGATAGTGTGGTCAGTCAGCATCCGACCGGAGGTTTTGTAGTGGATTGAACAATCTGGCTCAATTTGGATTACCTGGTTGTTGAGGGAATATGATACAAGGACAAGAGATGAGGGTAAGCTGTCAGGACAGAGGATGGTGTCGTGATATTAATGTTGCTAAGGTTCCCTGACATAGAAAATATCCACTTCTGATTTTGGTTGAATCGAGTCTGTAGGCCTCAAGTGATACTCAATGATGACAAAGTGCTTTGAGAGGTGTAAGTTAAGATGAATAATGCGTTTTTTTCCCCCTGAGAGATCAAGACAGAGGTGACAAGTGATGATAGCCAACAGCTGACACTGAATGGTGTGAGTGTGTGTGTGTGTGTGTGTGTGTGTTCATCAGTGTTAGAGGTTATGTCTGGAACATTTGATCATCACAGTATCTGTCTATGTCTCTATGATACATAACAAGAATACCAATAGGATCTTATCAGTGCTTAGGTTGCCATCCTCATTATTGATTGTCTACAGTCAAAATGTGTGAAATTATAAGAATTTACAGCAGACGATGCATTCAGTTACCTTTGCCTTTTGGTTTGGGAGGAAAGCAGAATGAATGAACCCTTTGAAACTTGATCAGACAAACCTTACCAACTAACTATTCATGCTTGTCTTACAGTATATTACGAGCTGGCTTTGTAATGTATTTATTAAACCCTGGCTGCACACCAAATTTCCCTTACAGGACAATAATTGAACTGACGTTGTGGGGTGAGACTATAGGGGGCATGGACTTGTTGGTCCTACTGAACATTGTTGAGCCACGAACATATTCTTGACCGGGGAGAATGTAGCTCTCGGCCATTTTTAGAATGGACTGGCACTGAGCGCTGTAGTTGCGTCTGATAATGGAACTGACTGAGCTGTTGACAGAAACATGAACATGCAGTAGAATTTGGTAAGACATTTTATACCGTCATTGCTGGGTGGATATTTTTTGATATGGCTTCATCGTTTGGTGTTCTCAGTCTCTCAGATGTACAACTCATGAGACTTGTGTCCTGTTTAGTTGGTTTGTACTTCAATAAGTTGATGTTTCTTAACACTGTGTCCAAGCCTGGCTCTTTTCAATGTATTTTGTTAACGTATAGCACTGTTCATTCACTTTGGTGTGATGATTGTGATTGTTTATGCTGTCTATGTAGCCGCTGTGTGCGACTTGAAATAGACCAAATAGGGTTGTCAGGTTAATATTTATTTATCCGTTTGCTGTGGTTCAGAGTCTCTGGCGCGTCAGGGAATACCATTGTACGTATTCTAAGTCTATGTTTAGCATTGTGCGTATGTGATTGGGTCGACCAGCCAGAGCTCCCAGGCTCCACGGGGAATCTCCTCTCTGTTGCTGAACTCCGGAGGGAAAATAGCCCCGACAGGTGCAGTGAGCAGGGTCTTTGCCTCACGGACCAGCCAGCTCCTCTACTACTCATGCTTTCAAATTAGACCCTTACTCATTAGAAATGACATACTTGCCACAGACAGAACACAGACAGGACATTCCAGTAATGTCGCCTATATTGCATCCATGTATCGGGCACATATCTTCAGCGTGGCTTAGTGGTTTCATTGGAAGTTAAGATACCAGATGAAATCTTTTAACACCAGGGCTTGAGTAAATTCCTCTTCAGAGAACAGCCTAGTTGACACATGAGAGAAGTGGCCTGAATAGATGTATGTTTTTTTTTTGTTTTTTTTAGGTTTGTTTTTGGTGTAACTTGCTGTTCTAAACACTATTGAGACGCCATAGTCTACAGTACTGCATGTTATATCTATAAGGGGAAGCTGTCTACAAGTTCATTTGAAAACGTCTTTGATTGATGATCCATGAGCTTGGTGAAAGCACTGGATGACATTTATGGATGTATGGTGAACTCTGGCCAGAGAGTTGCACATCAACTCATTCCTGCTTGTTTATTGGGTGTATTTAATAAAGCATCATGGCCTCATCCACTCAAAATAGACTTAGCCTAACTTTATTTACTTAGACAGAGGCTGCTGCATGTCACTAGTCAGATCAGGGAAAGTGGGAGGGTTACTATTGTGGCTTTATAACAAATAAATAGTTTTTGTAGTCAAAGCAACATCTCCCATACACTAGATGTAAATATTCCTGTGTCTGGACTATTCACGAGTGAGAGAAATGGCAGGTAAAGAAATAAGAGCCAGCTAGATTTTTCCCCCCCCCATTATTTATCATCTATTTTTATATTATCTATTATCTGTCTTTTTTTTTAATCATTAATAGACATAGTCATATACACTATAGAGTAGAATGCTGGAGACAGGGTGTGATATACAGTATGGCACAGTAGGTTGTGGGCTGAAATCAAACCTGTAATGTTGCAGTCGTATATCATCTTTTAGCCAAAACACAGATTTGACAATGAAGTGCATACACCTGCCATTAATTTTCACAGAGAATGGCTGGACTCCTTAGGTGCCTTTAGATCCAGTCTGTTGTGTTCCTCATCTTCATAACATCAACACTGCATGGCAACGACCCATAAACTAGGTTAGTATGGCTTCTTGTTTTACAGGGAAAGGGATAGGTCTTGCTCATCAAAACTTTTAACTCTTGGCCTACATATAGCTCCACTGAATGGCATGATGCCAGGAGCACCATTAGGAAACTGCAAAGGCACTAAATGTACCCAGCTTCATAGTGACAGTGTCATAAGGTTACTAGTAGTAAACTGTATAATGATGAAACTGAGGAGAAGGAGTGGGGTTTGAAACAATACCTATAAGCATGGTA